>NW_004444045.1:6234616-6235586 GCF_000243295.1 Trichechus manatus latirostris | reverse complement strand
CACCAGGGCCCGTAAATCACCCAGTAGGGAGCAGTAAAGTAGGCATTTCAGTCTAGCCAGTCTGACTCCAGAGCCAAGCACTATGCAAACTGTCTGCTTACTGACATACACCATCTCATATTAGAGTCTGTCAGCTGTTCATTTGTACTAGCCCCCATTTTCTCTTTCTTGTTTCCCAATAATCTCACTTTTTTGGACATCCTAATTATTGTTCCCAAGCAATTGAGTCCAAGTGAAGACAGAAATGCTTTGCTCTGATTTTCTAATAAGTTCAGTACCCTGATCATATCTTACACAGTCTAGAGCAATGTTTTTTTTCTTTTGGGTGCATATTGGAGTCTTGACTAGATATTTGCATTTCTAACAAGTTCCAAGAAAGTTATATATCTGAGATCTGCTTAAAATGTAGATTCTGATTCAGTATATCTGGGATGAATTCTCATCAGGGGTTTGAAACTAAATAAACTGGTTTGAAGCCCTGATTCTGACTCATAAGACAGAGTAGAACTGTCCCATAGGGATTCCTAAGCTGTAATCTTTACAAGAAGAGATCAGCAGGTCTTTTCTCCCAAGAAGCGGCTCGTAGGTTCAAACCACCAACCTTTGATTTAGCAGCTGAGAGCTTAACCATTGCACCACCAGGGCTCCTTGATTTAAATGGCATCTAAGTGTCTTCATACAGCATTTAAGGCTGCCTTCCTTATCTCTTCCTTTGCTCTCACAGTGAACTCATCGCATCCCACCTTGTGACCTCTCTACCATTCATAACTAGGTTGATAGTTTTAACAGGACCAAGGGCATACCTAGGGTATTGCACCAGCCCTGGGTGCATGGCGCCACTGAGCAGTTTCTATTCACCCAACATCTTCCTTCAAGCATGGCCCAAAGTCCTTCCTCAAGCATGGTAATGTGTTAATTAAAAGATAAACGACTTTGATTTGTATTTTTGAGATGATATTTTGGGAAAGCT
>NW_004444045.1:6231286-6233910 GCF_000243295.1 Trichechus manatus latirostris | reverse complement strand
GGAAGGTCCTTGTTATCAATCTTCCCCTGGACTAGGAGCTTCTTTGCACAGGAACCCCAGGTCCAAAGGACACACTCTGCTCCTGGCGCTGCTTTCTTGGTGGTGTGAAGTCCCCTACTCTCTCATCTTTTGTAAGATAAAAGGTGGTGCAGGGCTCACGCCAGGGAAACTCCCTTTACTTTGGATCAGGGATCTGACCTGAGCAAGGGTGTTATAGCCCACCCTAATTCTGTTTAATGTGATCTAATCCTGCCTCATTAACCACAGGCAGAGATTAGGATTTATAACACACAGGAAAATTATATCAATCACAGAATGGAGAACAATCACACAATACTGGGAATCATGGCCTAACCAAGTTGACACATATTTTGGGGGGACACAATTCATGTCAGGCATCATTTTCTGTAGATATGCTGCTGGCTGTATAGGGTTAATAGAAACCGGTCAGTGGTATTGTGCACCCAGGGCCAGTGCAATACCTGCTATACCTGCCATACCCTAGTTACACCTCTGAATTTATTGAGGACCATATCTCATAATTCTTGGCTTTCTCAAAGTGCCTCGATAACTAAGACCTAATGCTCATATAGCACCATCTCATAGGCAATGCCTAAGCATGTATGTACATATGTATATCTATATATACACACCAAAAAAAAAAAAAAAAAACCATTGAGTCAACCATAGTGACCCTACAGGATGGAGCAGAACTGCCCCATACGGTTTCCAAGGAACGCCTGGGGGATTCAAACTGCTGACCTTTCACTTAGCAGCCATAGCTCTTAACCACTACACCACCAAGGTTTCATATATATATATAGATATAACCTTTTAATCCTCACCACAATATTATAAAGGTCAAAACAAAAGTTTAAATAACCTGAACTTTCTCATGGCTGATCCAGAATCTGACCCAGATTTCTGACTCCTAGTCTGTGCTCTTTAAGAACAATGCTGGAATACCTGAACTAAGTGAGAATTTATCAAAACTTATTATTTCACTCTCATCAAAGGGTCCCCTGAATATGTGACAGTCTCTCCCTCTGAACTTCTCATGCCTCCCTCTGCCTGGACTGACCTCACATCTTCATTATCTTTCTACCTCTTACCCATTCTTCAAGTTCTATAGTTAATTGAAGTCAACCAAGCCAGGCGACCATTTCATAGGTTAAATGCATGGGAGATAATATTTCCTACCTTATAGGTTTGTTTTTTAAGGATTAAATCATCAACATATTAAATGCTAATAAGCACTGTGCCAAGCACTTGGCTAGCATGCAATACCAGGTAGCTATAAGTAATGTTCTTTTCACTGTCCCACTAGTTTTCTTTTTTTTTTTTTTTAGATCTTAAGATAGCAGATCCAGGCACAAGGAGGCAACTTTAATACACACTCATCATTGATGATGATTCAGAGGGTGCCACATCGGGAGTGGGAATGGGAATTAAAATTCTAACTCCTTTTCTATTAAGTAAATTTCAGCTCAGCCTTTAAGCATTTTAATTAACAAAAACTTACCCTACTCATTATCTCAGTTTCTCTATAGGAGAATGCAAATATAATGGAGACAGTGAAATACACGAAGTCCTGAGTGTAAAATTTAAATCATCATACCAATTCTGTGATCTTGGGCCACTCATTTTACCCATGGTTGGGTTTGGGTGCCAGCCACACCTGAGTTTGAGTTCTGGCTTTGTGATCTTGGGCAATGTTTCAGGTCATCCAAGGGTCTTATTAACATGCAGGTTTTTATTTAGTTGTTCTGGGGAGAGGCATGAGACTTTGTATTTCTAATAAATTTCAAAGTGATGCTCGTGTGTGGCCTATGGAAGGCACTTTCACTAGGATGGAGTTTGAGCACAGTTTCCTAGTTTGTTGGAAAAAGATGAAAATAACAATCTACATCACAGAACTTTTGTGAGGATCAAATGAAATAATTCATATAAAGCACTTACTACAAGTCCTTAGAAAGCAATAGGGTATTATTTGAGATACTAAGATGCTCAGGGAGCCTGCACTTCCCTCCAGGGTGGTAATGGCACCCTGAAAATTTGATCCTGCTTACAAGCCTGTGTGCCTTCTCTGCTGAGATCCTAATAGTACTTATTCTTTACATAAAAAGGGACTTCAGTTTGTAGAAAGGATAATCTTTATGGACAGCACTCATCTCTAAACTCACCCCCACCACACAACTATTTATTTATCCAGTCCTCTGTGTGCTTTAAGAAGACTCTGCCATGATGCCCTTACCCTAGTGAGACATTGCAGAAGTGCACAGGGGGTGCCTTCCCATAAAACACATGTATAACTGGTTGCAGGTGACTAGCACATTTATCTCTACCAATGAGTATTAATATGCTCATAAAACCCTAGTAGTAGCGTCTCTTTGCCAGCTGAAAAGAATGTGTCATCCCCTTACCGTCTCTTTTGCATTATAAATCTGTATTTTATTTATACATATTTACAAAATACACAAAATGTAAATATTAAGTGGAATGCAAGGTATCACCAGTAATCCACTCCCCCACATTTATGCAATGCCGAGGGTGAAAAAGGAAACCACATTCAATAAACATGAATCAATTCCTCAAACACACAGGCAAGTTTTATTTGTTAATAC
>NW_004444045.1:6227660-6230256 GCF_000243295.1 Trichechus manatus latirostris | reverse complement strand
GGATTTCAACTCTCTTGGTAATCACATTTTATGAACTCTGTAAACTTTTCCACAGGGCAGTTTCATGTCCGACTGTCTGCCTGCCTATCTTTGGCCAGTCAGACATTATATATTTATTGAGCACCTACTATATCGGAAACCCTGGTGGCGTAGTAGTTAAGAGCTACAGCTATTACCCAAAAGGTGGGCAGTTTGAATCCACCAGGTGCTCCTTGGAAACTCTGTGGGGCAGTTCTACTCTGTTCTATAGGGTCACTATGAGTTGGAATCGACTCGACAGCAATGGGTTAGGTTTTGGTTTGTTTGGTTTACTATATACCGGGTGCTGTGTTAGGCAGGGTGAACAAATCAGACACATTCCCTGACATCATCAAGGTGTACTGCTAAGAATTGTGGTGCTCTAAGGAAATCTTTCATGCTTCTCCCCCCCACCCCCGCCCCACCACACACACAGTTCCCGTTGACTTTGTAATTTTAGCAGTTTTTGAAAGCCCTGTTATAGAGGGTTTTTTGTTTTTTGTTTTTTTTTTGGTTTTGGTTTGTTTTTAACTAACTTAAAAAAAAAATCCTTAGCCCTTTCCCCCCAAAATAGACAATATCAGGTGAATTTCACAGTGAATTTGGCCTGATCATTTTATTTTAACTTATGCATGCAGTCCATCATTCACCAATCATTCTCTGAGCAGCCACTGTTTGCAAAATGCTGTGCTAAGCATGAGTATAACAACCAGTCTTCAAGACCGTCATAGTCTAATAGGCAAGGTGGAAGCACCCCCAGGGGGTTAAAATATGCTCTGAGTAGTACAATTAAGGTTTACATAAAGTGCTATGGGAAGTTCATAAAAGAGAAATGAGGAAAGAGATGTCAAGGATGGTTTTACAGAGTTACTGGTTCATAAAGACAGTGAGTAGCTGTTCCAATATACACAGCTTGACTAGGAACTTTGGGATAGGGATGCATGCATCTAATGTCTTAAGAGTTTAATACAGTCAATAAAACAGATAAAGACAAATCTCCTTGAAAATTAAAGGACATTGATAGAACACAGGAGCCCTGGTGGCATAGTAGTTTCAAGCTCGGCTGCTAACCAAAAGGTGAGCAGTTCGAATCCATTCGAATATATTAGGCAGTTCTGCTCTATTCTATAGGGTTGCTATGAGTCGGAATCTACTTGACAGCAACAAGTTTGGTTTGGTATTTTTGCTAGAACACAAGGCTTAACATCACTCAAAAATGAAATCAATTATTTGAAATGAAAGGTGAAGGTGATAATTTGCTCTTGTTGTTGAATGCTGCTTTTGGTTTGAGCGGTGCAAGATAAAGTTTACCCATTCCCAATTTGATATTTTTACTTGCACAAAATCCAATTAGAGTATCAGATGCTTTGCATTTCCACCACCAGCATTAATGAAACATTGAGGGGTGGCGAATGAGATGTTTGAGTCTGCGTTATTCACTGACATTTCTCAATATCGTGTGATGCTCCAGCTAATGAGCAATAGCTTAGAAGCAATACAGGGTATTAACCGTTACATACTATGAATGCCCTGCTTGGGATTGGAGACAGGTCTTTTACATGCTTGTAGTGCTCCCATAGTTTCACCCAGCTCCCTTCCTTCCTGGAAGCTACTCTTCTCAATAGCTTTTCAACATAAAAACCAAAACTTTCAAAGGGCGATTGCATGGGCTTCTCAAAAACTGCTTCTTCTAGCTAAATGATGCCAGAAGGGACAGAATTAAAATATATTTACAACATTTGTTTAAACGTTTTCACTCCAGGGAACAAAGTTTTCCGAACAACGGAGCTTGATGCAGTCACTGAATCATGCTTGGTTGGTTTGGTGGGAAAGGCTGTCATTTGGTCAGTTAAGCTATGATGAATCAAAGAGATAAAATTTCCATGCGGGAGAACTAACTGGTGGCAACGACAATACTCAGTCTTCCACTAAGGACAACTGCAAACCAAGTTTCTTCCCAAGTGCAATTACTGACTCAGTGTAGGTGCTTATCAGACCTCCAGCGAATTGTTTGCTAATGTGTGGACTTGCAAACTGGCAGGAGGATGGTAATAAATGAAATGGAATCCTGTCCTGATCATAATTGCACCTGTGATGTGGTGTTTATTCTTGGCTAGAGGAACATTTCACTTACTGAAGCTATTTGTCTGAACCAATCCCCAAGCTCTTCCCTCAACTTGATTTGCAGATCAATTGTTATGATTAAAGTTAAGGGACTCTGAAGGGGCCAACTGCTGAATCAAATGTTAGGGGTGCTTACTCAACTGCTATTCTCATCCTGCTCTAGACCAAACTGGTTGAGTTGCTGTTTCTAGGCAAGCAAGTTTCCAAAAATTGCTGAATGCTTGGAAGCAAGTCGTGGGGAGCAGGATCTACAGAAGGAAAGAAGAACATTGGAATGAAAGCACAGGTATTCCCCAACTTACGATGGTTTTGAGTTACTACGATCGTCCATGGTTTTTTTGTTTATTTTTTTGTACATATTACCATTAGTAATATGTACTACATACAATGTTGCAGCACATAATTTGCTGATGTTATCATTCTCAGATGTAATGCTTCCAACCGCTAAAGACAA
>NW_004444045.1:6148630-6226859 GCF_000243295.1 Trichechus manatus latirostris | reverse complement strand
GCACTTACCATGGCTTTGATCTCATTCTAATGACTGAACCCAGCCAGCCTCCTTTAAAGGACCAGGACGACCACATCAATGCAAATGAATCAACAAGGCTGAAACACCAGACCTGAAACCAAACATAAATCTTCCCACATCTCCATCTTTCTGCTCATCACTGTAGGATCAGCACTAGACTGGTGATGATGAAGATGATTGCTGCCATCGAGTTGACTCCAATTCATGGTGACCTTACGTACAATTGAAGGAAACATTGCCCAATCCTGCATCATCCTTATGATCGCCTGCACGTTCCAGTCTATCATTGAGTTATTGTGCCAACACATTTCACTGAGAGTCTCCCTTGCCTTCTCTGGCCGTTTACTTCACCAAACATGATGTCCTCCTCAAGCAGTTGATTTTTTGTATGACATGTCCAAAGCGAGAGAGCTTGACAATTCTCTGTTGTGATCCATAAAGTTATTATTGACTAATTTTCAGTAGATTGTCAGCCCTTTCTTCCTAGTGTGTCTTAGTCTGGAAGCACCACTGAAACCTGTCCACCATGGGTGACCCTGCTGGTATTTAAAATACCAGTACTGGTATTTAAAATAGCTTCCAGCATTATAATAACAAGCAAGAGACAAATATAACAAACTGACAGAGGGGTGGTGGCTTCAGCTGGTACCTGACCATAAGTAATTGTTTAAAGAATAACTTTTCTGCTGTTAATAGTTAATATCAACATCTTTTATTAATGAATCCCTTCCTTGATGAGATACTCACAGGATATAGTATTGCTGCTATCATTTAGTATTTCAATAAAATTTTCATATATATGTGTGTGTGTATATATATATACACACACATGAAAAACAAGCCGTGGTGACGCAGTAGTTAAGAGCCCGGCTGCTCACCAAAAGGTCAGCAGTTCAAATCCACCAGCTGCTCCTTGGAAACCCTATGGAGCAGTTCTACTCTGTCCTATAGCATCACTATGAGTCGGAATCGACTCGACGGCACCTAACAACATATATGAAACATTACACATATGCACGCGCGCGTGCACACACACTAATTATACTCAATACACCCCTGAGAAGCAATTTAGTTGCCTTATCCCCATTGAACCCACGTAAACTGAGGACTGAAATTAACAAGACAGTAGCTCTCTGAGAGACCCAGAGAGAAGTGGCAGAGTGAAAATACAGTGAAGCTGCACGCCCCTTTAACATCAGGCAGGAATTACTTTAAGGCCTGTCTCTAATTCATGGCTTTTCTCCTTTTTAATTGAAAAAACCTCTGCCAGCCAAATAGAAATGTTCAGGCTCCTCCAAAACTCTGGTAGGAAAAAAAAAAAAATGTTTTGACATCCTTTCCTTATCTCTACATACACTGACTTCTCCCAGCGCTTCTGTTCTGAGGTATGACAGCACCTAGGGCAAGTCCAGATTTCTCAGGCTCTCTCCTTTCCCCATGATTAAAAATAAGCTTCCAACCATCACCTGGAAACAAGGTTAGCGGCCAAGTTTCCATTTCCAGCTCGGTCTTCCTTTAATGCCCTGGGCTGAACCCTGAGGCTCTTTGGTTCCGGACCCGGGGCGAGAGCTTGCCCATCCCCTGAGCGCGAGTCCCTCATCCCACATCCAGACTCCTGCAAGGCCACACTGAAAGATTCCCTAGAAAAGGTGCCAACGCTGTGTTTCTAAGAGTCTTCCATAGAGTTTTAAAAATGAAATGGGGATGGGAGGAGAGGTAGAATGAAATGAAAACAAGGCAAAGGAAGTCCCTTTTTACAAAATAAGATTAAAGTGCAATTGAAAGATGAAGAACTAAAATCACAGAAATTATAACTGACAAATTTTAATGATAGAGATGGGGGCAAATTTCTGATCTGTCAGAATTATTCTGGGCAATTATACCTAAGTATTCCAAACACTTGACTAAGAACCTATGTGAGGCACACGGTTTAAACATCAGAATTCTGATAGCGTGTACTGATGGTTTGAATAGCAAACAGTTGAACCAGGAAATGTACTGCTTTTTATCATAATCACTATCTTTCTGTAATTTTTAGGAAATCAATTTTTTCTGTAGGTTATAGATTTTCTATCCGTTAAATGAATCTAATAATACTTGGTTTTCTCATAGGATTTTTGAAGAGTAACGAAAACATCATAATAAAAGTAAACCTTCTAGGCCTTCTAGGAGAGAGGAACTATATATATAAAACTGTACATATATAACTATATATATAACTACATATATGTATATATATGTAACTATAATAGCATACTTCTATTCTTAAGGTAAATAATCCTAATGTGCCAAGATAAATTCATTATAATGTAAACTATTGTTAACCAACAGTAAGAGCATGTTTAGTAAATTATTTCCTTTTCCTTAGAAACATTTTAAAACAATCTCTTAGGGACTGTTCCAAAAAGATGCCAAAGTTTTAATTAGGCACTTCAAAATTATTCCTACAGAATAATTTTATATTTAATATAATAATACAAGCGTCAATAATCTCACAGAGAAGGTAGTTTGCATGTTTGTTTAGGGTTCAAGAGAGTGAAAACCAAAGAGAAACTGTAAACATTTAGAAGAGACAAGAAAGTTAAGGAAGATAAGATATGTAGAGGCCTTGACACTTTAGTGGGCTTCCATATTGTTGAAGGGATCCATCTACTAGTAAAACGCCACTTAAATCCCTTCTTAGTACATCCAAATGTTAGTTATTTGGACAACAAAATAACTAAAAATAAAATTAATTTCTAAATATTTTTACATGTGCTCCCTTTAAGAGAAAAATTCACCTATCACTTTAAATAATTTTCTCCCTAATATATTCTACTAAAACTTAGAAATGCAGTGTCTCTTGTTCACAGAAATATGGAGAATCATTTCATTAACAATTAGAGAAAGAAAACAGAGTATCCAGTAAGACTTATTATAAAGCATTCTTCAAAATAAACTTAGTATAAAAAAACTCAATAATGTTCTTTTGTTTTAAAAACTCCCAAACACTCAATACTATGTGTTTTTCTGTCATAGGTCTCTTTGGTTTAATTCTACTTGTGGGTTTGGATTTGTTGTTTGTTGTTTGCATGTTTTTGTTTTGTGATACAAACAACCTAAAGTTACCTTTAAATTGTTTTCCAACTGATAAAGCACATTTGCTAATTATAAAGACAGAACCAGAAGCACAAAGAAATGCTATCGAGTTTTAAAGCAATCAGCTTGCAGACCCACTTTGACACAGCATTTCATAACACACAACCCAGACAGTTGCTTGCAGTGAGATGGAAAACGTTTTTCCTATTTTCAAGACCAGGAACAGATGCTTAACTTCAAAGCAAACTGTCTTTTGTCACAGGCTTCGTTGAAGCAAATCTTAATTGTTAATAAACTTAAAGTATGGATAAGAACAAATGTTCAGTTTCATCATGCACACAGCAGTTTCAGAGATCCCAAGTTCTCAATCATTAATGGCCAGTTCTAGCTTTTCCTTGATTAAGGATGGAAAAGCTCATAGTAACTTTATATTTCCCTCCTTTGCACTCCAAGAAAAGCAGCATAAGCCATTGACAAACTGTTTTCTTCTGACCTACATCTTGTCTTGGTTAAAATATAAAGAAAACAAACAAAAGATAGGAAAAAGAAATCTCATAGCTCTGCGGGCAGAAGTATTAACAAGCCATCTGTTGTATTTAATCAAAACTTGAAGCTCATTCTTTGCTTAAGGAAATAATGACAATAAAGTATAGACTCACATTTGAGTCCTAGGGAAGGAGGTAAAAAAGAGAAGTGCAGCATTCAAGAAAAAATGAAAGCTAAGCAGCTAGTGAGATATTTGAGGCTATTTTATAAACTTATACCAAGCACTTGCTTCATAAAAAGCCATCTACCAAAAGGGAGTTGAATGAGACACTTGTCCTCTTATAGGGTTACAAAAGTGATGAGAAGGAAATGGGTAAAAAGAAAAGCTAAGTTAGAAGAGACCCAATTAATAAGTATTACTACATAAGCTAATGACAGTAATATACACGGACCTGGTAAATAGAAGGCCAGTGGAGTGCAGTGAATTGCTATCATATTGCCCTTCTAGCCATGGTCTTGTAACTCCCACAAAATGATTGGATGAGACCTGTAAATAAGGTGCTTGTGGCCCACCAAGGAGATTGGATAGCCTGCTAATGCAAATAAGTGCGTGGAAACCTTGTAGGAAATTGGCCAGTTTTGCTCCCCTGCTTGGCTTAAAGGGAGCTAATCCCACAGGTTGGAAAGAGACCTCACTACCATCAAGAAGAAGAGTTGGGACTGGAGCTTAAGTCCTTGGACCCAGGGTCACTGCACTGAGAACCTCCTAGACCCAGGAGACAGAGAGAGCTATAACACTGAAGACCGCACGAGACAGCAAAGTCACGGACTAGGCTTGCCACACACAGACAGAGAGATCTGAGCGCATTCGGGCAGGAGGCTTCCCGGCAGAGTAGGGTGCTTCTGGGCGCATATCAGCAAAGCTAAATAGCTTTGCAACACTTGCCCGATCGGGGGTTAAGGCCAAGAGCCAGGGCCTGGTGGCAGAGGCCTGACTGTGGGCATGGCCGAGAAGAAGGTATCCTGATTGAAGACCTGTATCCTGAGTTGTTCCTGTTACTTCTAAGCTGATCCTTATCCTGAATTGTAACCTGCTACTTCTCTAATAAACCCCATAATTGTGAGTATGATCTGTGAGTTCTGTGTGGCCATTGCAACAAATTATTTAACCCAGCAGAGAAGTAGAGAAAGCTGTGGGAGAGGCAGCTGATCTCAGAATTGGTGAAAAAAAAAAAAAAAGGTTGGAGAGTGCTGGTTATGTCTGACCTCTACCTCATAGGAAACAGCTTTGGGCTGCTGCTGCTGTTGATTCTCCTCCCCTCTCCCGAAGTTAGAAGAGGGGGTCTTATGCCACCATCATTTTACAGCCAGTTTCTGACGAATAAAGTTCTGCGTGTAGAATAAATAAGAAAATACTGCTTAAAATACTAGTTGCACAAGGCAGGCTAGCGGGCCAAGAAACTCAAACCAAAGTATCCATTGTGTCAACAAAGTACCATTTTGTCAATGCCTAAAGATGACTCTTAGAGGCTATAAAAGCAGTTAAGTATTTCAAGTTGTGGATCTCCTCACATAGGGAAATCATTTATATGGTGTTACCTACTTCCTGGAGTATATTTCTACGTATGTTATATTACTAATTATCAAGTACAATAATGCTAGGATTCTTCATTTTATGGAAATTCATATATAAAATATTTAGTTTTTAAGAATTAGTTGAGGTTGAAGGAAATGGCATTATATTGATCCAGTACTGGAGTTTCTTTAAATAATGACATCTCTTGTGTAAGTCAAGTATAATGTAATTTATCAAACATAGGCCTGTTGTTTGAAGCCAAGTCTCTCCTGTAAATAATCAAATTAATAGTCAAACTCTTCCAAATTCAGTTAATGATTATTTTGAAAAATTGCATTGCATATAGCAAATAAATAATCATGTTTTCTCTAAGTATTTATGTTTTGCTTCAGAAGGTCTTCAAAGATAATGAAGAGCTACCTTCTGGAAAAAAAGTACTTGCTTGATGACACCTATTACAGAAATACCTTATTTATTTAAAATTTACTTACCAACCTCAGCTACCTGGATGTGCACAATCAAATGGAAAGCCCTGGTAGTCAATTAACAACCAATATTAATGCCGCAGAGTTCATGCACTAAAATTTAGATCGATAATCATAAGCTATCTGTGCTTACTTTTCAATCAACTTTTAAAAAATTAAATTTATTTAAGTACACCATGATGAAATAAAAAAAGCAAATCTGGAGAAAGGAATGGTATAGGCGACTGGATGAAAAGTAAGGGAAAGAAAGTGTTAAAAACCGTTAAGAAAAATTTTGGTTAAAAAAAAATTACAAAACTCTTTCTGAGAACTCAAGGTACCATTTGGGGAAATGTCAATCAGCTCTAAACACTTAAACTGAGGCCTCTCTTTACCAGAGACCAGTAGAATAATAATATGCATAATAAAAACCTTGAACCACCAAAAAAATTAAAGGTCCATTCTATCTGATAGATCAAACTAAGGCGTCATGTAAGAGTCCTGGTAGCGCAATGATTAAGCGTTCTGCAGCTAATTAACTTTAAGGTTGGTAGTTCAAACCCACTCAGAGGCTCTTTGGGAGAAAGACCTGGAGATCTGCTTCCATAAAAATTACAGCCAAGAAAGCCCTATGTGGCAATTCTATTCAGTCACATGAGATAGCTATGAGACTGGATAGACTCAATGGCCCCCAACAACAACAAGACATCATATAATGCACTTAAAAACATTTCCGTTCAAGATTATTGGACTGTTTATTTCAGTCTGGGAATTTAAAAGGATGCTTTGATTATCTGGAAATTTCTCTTCCATGAGCCTTCAAAATCCTTAATAAAGACAAATAAGGCATTTCTGTACTTGTGTTTCTGGTGGCTGCCAAAAGAGAGAAAATAGAATTGCTAAATAAGGAAATCCCTGGTCCTAATTAACAAGCAACTCAAAATTTTAAAAATGAAACACACTATAATATGTTTATTGGCTATCTTTTCCACTGGGTTATATTTAAAGGAGAGGGTTGACATGTCATGGGGTTGTTAATCAATGTCATAAAACAACAATATGTGCACTGTTTAATGAGAAACTAGTTTGTTCTAAACTTTCATCTAAAGTACAGTAATAAAAAAATGGAATAAAGGTTATACATAATATTTCTATTAAAAAAAATTACATATGAATAGTGATATATCTCTCCTTTTATGAGCAATAGTTATTAACTTTGGAAACTAAAAAATAATCTTTAAAAGCAATATGCATAACAATAATCAAAGCTGAATGTAACTGTAACTAAGCATAAACTTTGAACCTATCTGAGATCATGTCTCATGACTCCAGAGTAGGTGGAATACCATAGACTCCACTGATTATACTTAGAGTTGCAACAACCCAAAGCAGCATGTTTGTGGAAGCACACATCACCGATACAGCCAACTCTTTAATAAATGAACCATCCAGACTGATACACTTGGGAAGTTTCTCAAATATCATTTCAATTCCATAGGCTTATGTATCAGGTGGAGTGCTATCATCTACTACGAAGTCAGCAGCAAATGTCGAGGTCCCAAAGATTCTGATGATATTTACCATCCAAGAAGAAGAGTAACTGGACTAAAACTGCTGAAGTTTTGAGCATAGTAAAAACCATCTACTAAGTCACAGAGTGGTGAAATAGTTAAGCGCCTGACTACTAACTGAAAGGCTTCCAATTTGAACCCACTGAGGGGCAACTCAGAATACAGGCCTGGTGATCTGCTTCTGAAAAGTCACAGCCTTGAAAGGCCCATGGAGCACAGTTCTATTCTGACACAAATAGGATCGTCATGAGTCAGAATCGACTGGACAACAACTAACAATAACAGACACAGAGAGAAAGACACACACAGGGAGAGATGCCTTGGTTGGTGGTTGGAAACCACACAGAGGCACTCAGAAGACAGGCCTGTTGACCTGTTTCCAAAACGTCACAGCCTTGAAAACCCTATGGAGCAGTTCTACTCTGCACACATGGGTTCATTATGAGTTGGAATTGACTTAAGAGCAACTAACAGTTAGTCAAAATTATAACATTGTGATGTGGAGTTGGATAATAATGCCTGGGATTCTGCTTCTGTCCAGTATAAGAGCACTGCAGTGGGAGTCTCAAGACACAGAGTCCAACCTCATGGGAAGTTAGTTGTATGACCTGGAGAAAGTCACTTCACATCTCTGAGCCTGGGTTTCCTTAACTGCTCAGTGAGGAGGTGCATTAGAAAATAAAGCTTCTTCCATCTCTAAAATGCTCATCTTCAGAATAGTCTCTCAAGCTATCTCAGGGAATCTTCTTTGAATCAAAAATTTGAAATGTGTGATACTTTCATAGGGGCAATAATTATATTTAACTGGCTGAAGTAGATACTCATTCTGAATTTTTTTCTAGTTTCAAAGATAGAGTTACATTATTTAATCACATTTATTTACCCAAATCATAGTGACAAATCATAGACATTCTGACCAGCACCAGCTTTGATCTCATAAAGGAAACTAGTCAGGATGAGGATGAAAATACACTCAAACTTATTAATCACTGTTATTTTAAATTATACTTTGTAAGTTTTTATTTTTTCAGATTAAAATCCTCATAAGTTTCCTTGTGGAAGAGGAAAGACCAAAGATCTTTTTCCCACTTATCCGAAGGAGAAGCTTAGGCAGATTTAAAATATCTTTCCTTGGTCCCACTCTGAATCTGCATCAGTACTGGGATTTTAACCCTTGGCTCCACGTCATCACTCTGAGCACTTGGATGTGTGTTAGGCAATGAAGTCCTTTAGACAGCAAGAGCTGGATGAGTCACTATTGAGAAGGGAATCTAGCCACACGTACACATAAGAAGTAGAGCATGCTTCGTGCAGAGCCCAGCAGATGGCTTTTATACCTACTTATGCTCATTAGGAAATTACCGGAAATATTTCCCATATTTAAACAGTAGCACTTCTCATTGATATGTCACTCTTTCTGTATACGGCAACCGTACTTTGGATCAAAGCTGAATAATAATCCATCATTGTCAAAGGTAAATTACTGCTTAGAAAAAAGCAATATGACATTTAAAACACTGAGAAATAATCAGCCAGTCCCCATGCAATCCTCCAGCTGCAGAAGGCCATGGCGACCTCAGCACCATGGAGGAGCAAGGGCCATGAGATACCATGTGCGACTGACTGATGCTCAAGACATCAATGAAAATGATGGGGACCGTGGGGAGGGAACATTCTTTGATCATCTCCCCTGTGTCTAGCATGTTTTTACATATGCTATCTCATTTGATTCTCACAACTCTTGGGTTCTGATCATCTCCATTTTACACATCTGGAAACTAAATCTCAGCAAAGCTAAAACTGTGCTTAGGGTCTCGCTGACGGTAGAAGGGAAAGCCAAGAATGGCAACCGAAAGTCTATGACTTCAAAGACTATGTTATTTTTGCTGCCCTGTACTTTGTACTGTTGTTGTTGTTAGGTGCCATTGAGTTGGTTCCAACTCATAGTGACCCTATGTACAACAGAATGAAACACTGCCCGGTCCTGCACCATCCTCACAATGGTTGCTATGCTTGAGCCCACTGTTGCAGCTGCTGTGTCAATCCATCTCATGGAGGGTCCTTCTCTTTTTTGCTCTTTTTATTGCCCATATGAAACCCTCTATTTTATCAAGCCTCGTATCCTTCTCCAGGGACTGATCCCTCCTGATAACATGCCCAAAGTATGTGAGACATAGTCTCCCCATCCTTGCTTCTAAGGAACATTCTGGTTGTACTTCTTCCAAGATAGATTTGTTCGTCCTTTTGGTAGTCATGGTATATTCAATATTCTTCGCCAACATCACAATTCAAAGGTGTCAATTCTTCTTCGGTCTTCCTTATTCATCGTCCAGCTTTCACATTCATATGAGGTGATTGAAAACTCCATGGCTAGGGTCAGGCACACCTTAGTCTTCTAGGTGACATCTTTGCTTTTCAACACTTTTCAGGGTAGCACAAATGGTTTTCACTCAACTACTAACCTAAAGGTTGGTGGGTTGAACCCACTCGGTGGTGCCATGGAAGAAAAGCCTGGCCATCTGCTTCTGTAAAGACTGCAACCAAGAAAACCCCTAGGGAGCAGTTCTACTCTGTAACATGGGGTCGGCATGAGTCAGAATCGACTCGACTTGGCAACAGGTTTGTCTGTTTGGTACTGCGTACTCCATGGGGACTAGAGGCATTTCAGTGGATAATACCAGGAGGCAGCAGGTCAAGTGAGTTAACACACTGCGTGTTAATTTAGGCTCTAGTGTACAAAATTATGTAAAGCCTTCTATGCACTCAGCACCATAGAGTGCAGTAATAATCGCCTACCTTACAACGTTACAAAGATTAAGTGAGATACTCCTCATATAAAATCACAGTGCACTGCACATAAAACTAAAACCAGACGCATTGCCGCTGAGCCGATCTCAACTCAGAGAGACCCTACAGGACGCAGCAGAACTTCCCTACAGGGTTTCCAAGGCTGTAATCATCACAGAAACAGACTGCCACATCTTTCTCCCTCAGAGGCTGGTGAGTTCGAACTGCCGACCTTTTGGTTAGCAGCCAAGCTCCTAACCACTGTGCCCCCAGGGCTCCCCACATAGCACTTAGCAAGGATATAATAAATCCAGAGGTAGAGTCCTGCATCTTTCTTCCTAACTCTCATTCCAAATTATGAAAACATTAATACATTTAGAAGAAATACATATTGTTGTTAGTTGCTGTTGAGTTAGCTCCTACTCATGCTGTTCTTATGCATAACAGAATAAAATGTTGCCCGGTTCTGTGCTATCTTCATGATTGTCCGTATGACTGAGGACATTGTTAGAGCTATAGCAAGGTTGTATCCAGAAAGTTTTCACTGGCTGATTTTTGGAAGTGGATTGCTAGATCTTTTTTCCTAGTCTGTCTTAGTCTAGAGGCTGCGCTGAAACCTGTCCACCATGGGTGACCCTGCTGGTATTTGGAATACTGGTGGCATAGCTTCCAGCATCACAGCAACACCCAAGCCACCACAGTACGACAAACTGACAGGTGGGTGGAGGAATAATGAATACGCAAGGTGTTCTATAAACAAATTCTGAGTGTCCTGGAGGTGTAGGGACAGTTGTTATCATCATGATCATCAGCATCAGAATGAACTTGAAACCAGATAGGAAAGTGGAAGGTATCAGCTTTTAATTATCACACTACTAACTATCCTCCCTCCTACCCCTATTTCCGTGCATTTTACTTCATAGTTTGCCTCTTGCGAGCTTATATATTCCTCTGTCCTAGACAACGGCCCAATGCAATTATATAAAATATGTTGTGTATTAGTGGATTACAGCCACCATATTCTTGCCTAAGCAAAAAAAAAAAAAAAAAAATTAAAGAGTAAGCTCTTGAGAGTGTTTACATAGGGCAAATATATTTATTACAGTTGTTAAGAGATTGAGAACTGGAGTCAGAGTGCCTGGGTTAAAATCCAGACTCTAATAGCAGCATCAGCCTTGGGCAAGTTGCCCAACCTCTCTCAGCCTAAGCTTCCTCCACTGAACATGGTGATAATAATAATACCAACTCCAAGGGCTGTTATAAGCATTAAATGAGGGATGGGTAGTGCTTGGCATGGTGGCAGCTACATGATATGCACTCGATACATTTTAGCTCTGGTTGCTGTAATGTTAAACTCATGGCAATTAAGTCAAGGGGAGTCTTTGGAAGCACAAGGCTGATCCTTCATCCAAATGACACCAGCGACACTGTCTCTGCCTAACCATACGATTGTCAGTGGTCAAACGTGGAGGATGCCTGCATTAGCTTAATAAGCTAGACTCAGATTCTGCCATAGATTCTGAGGCAGAATACAAAACTGCCTTGCTTTCTCATTGGGGAATAATCATTAAATTAGTTCTTCCCTCTGGCTCCACCTGTAGATAAGAGCATAGACAATTTCTACTTCTCAGGGGTGGGAGGGAGGGAGAAAAGGGAATTTTTTCTTAGAGGAAATTGAGTTTATATTAATGGTGGTGGAATGTTGGGATGAGGATAATGATAATGGTGGCACAACATGAAAAATATAATCCATGTCATTGAGTTGTAAATGCAGAAGTTGTATTGGTGGATGTTTCGGTGTATATGTTTTCAATACAATAAAAAGGAGGAGAGGAAACTTCCTCTCTGATTATTCTTTCAGTAAATATATATTTAATGAGCACTAATTATGTTCATGGAGTTCCTGGATGGTGCAAATTGTTAATGCACTGGGCTGCTAACCAATAGGCGAGAAGTTCAAGTCCACCCCCTGGTGCCTTGGAAGAAAGCTCTGGTGATCTATTTCTGAAAAATTAGTCATTGAAAACCCTATGGAGCACAGTTCTATTACGACACGCATGAGGTACCTATGAGTCGGAATTAACTCACCGGGGGCAACTGGTACCGGTAAAACTATGTTTACGCACTGGGCTAAGTGCCTTGGGAAAAAACAATGAATAAGACAGACACGATCCCTGATGTCATGGAATACATGTTTTTGTGTGGGAGAAAGACCCTCGAAAAAAGGTAGATAAAAAAAATAAAGTTTTGTGATAAATGATGTGAAGGAAATACCCAAGGTAGAAAGATGCAAACAAGGTAGAGAACAATGGGAGGGCCTATTTTACAAAGGGTGGTCAGGGCTGCCTCATGGAAAAGGTGACATTTCATTTGAGACCTGAAAGATAAAAGGAAGAATATTTCAAGAAGACAAAATGTATTTGCTATGGTCCTGAGGCAAGAGAGAGATGGGTGTGTTCAAGGAACTGAAAGATGAGTGTTGCTGGCGTGATGAACAATGGAGAATAACTCAAGAAGAGGCCATATTGGTATGGTATGAGTCAAATCATGCAGGGCTGTTGTGGGTTGAATTGTGTCCTCCAAAAAGATAGGCTGAAATCCTAAACCCAGGTACCTATGTTTATAACTTTATTTGGAAATAAGGTCTTTAAAGTGGTAATAAAGTTAAGATGAGGTCCTAATAGATCGGGGTAGGCCCGGACACAGTACATGTCACCTTACAGACGGAGATTGGAGTGATGTAGCCACAAGCCAAATAACACTAAGGATTGCCTGCAACTGCCAAAAACCAGGAAAAGGCATGGAAAGAACTGCCCTTAGAGCCTGCCGAGAGCATGGCAGACACCTGAACTTAGGGACTAGTATTTCCAGAACTGTGAGACAATAAATGCTGTTTTAAGCCATCCAGTTTGTGGTATCTTGCTACAGCAGACCTAGAAAACTAATCCAAGGGCCTTGAAAAATATGGTATAAATTTTACTGCAAGTTCAGTGGGAAGCCATCTAGAGGTCCAAGTGGAAGAGGCTGCATAGGCCCGGCTCACTATTATTTATTCCCCATTGCTGACCACCACATTGTCTCATGATCTTGTCTTTCCCTCTGGTTCCAGTGTCTACAAAAGGTTTAAGATTAACCGATGTTCCTCCTTGGAAGGTGGAAAACAAGGGATAATGATCTAAGGATGAAAAACTGAACAAAGCACCCATCTTGGGACAAGAAAACCAGGATGTCGCCAGATAACCCCCAAGAATACCAGTAGAAGATTAACTCATCTGAGACATGACCACCTCAAGGAGGAACTAACACGAACTTCTAAGACCCATAATCCTGTCCTTATAAAAGCCTTCAGCCGATCTCCAGGGGTGGGGATGGATTTTTTGGAGGAATCCATTCCCCTCTGTCTCCTATATATCAATATATAATTAACCTCTTGTTGCTCACTTCACCCCGTCTCAGAATTGGCTACTGAGGCAGGTGGCTCCAATCCACGTTATTGCGGTAACACAAGTAGGGGAGCAATGTAACTCAATTTAACTTTGAAGAAAATTACTTTTTTATGAGGCGAAGAATGGCCTTCAGTGGTGCCCACGTGGCAGCAGGGAGGCCACTTAGGAAGCTGCTGCTGGGAGAAGAAAAAGAGAAGGGCCTGGCATAAGGAGTTGGTAGTGGGAACAAAAATATATTTTGGAAGATAAGAGATAAAAGTTACTGGTAGATAGGAGTAGGGTGGGGAAAAGGGAGGAAATGAGAGTAACTCTTGAGATTCTGGCTTGAGTAACTGGCCAGACTCGGTGGAAGCCTAAGCCGTGAGCACAGTCAACACCAGTCTTTGGCTTTTTGGGGATGTTCTGACTAAGTAAAATACGATAGAGAGGTTCTGTGAGTTTTCTGTTGTTTTCCATTTTTTTTTAATTTCATTTGTTTCCCCTTCCCCACACACTTAACAGTTTTTTGACAGGGATCTTGACATTGATGTCTTGGTAATTGAATGTAAATTTGCTTAATTCATCTCAAGAGATAAAGGAGCTCAGCCTTCCCTTAAGGGTCATTATCTAGATATGATTATATTGTAAACTGAAGGCAAGTCTCTGGAGGCAGCCAATCGATTGGCCAGTTCAGAAGCCCCTCCCCATCTCACCCTATTAGGATGCAGCACAGATCTCCTGCCTAGAATCTCTACTCCAGCAGCTCTTGTGTTAACCACCCTCTGAGCTTGTGATGTCAGGAAAGCAGTCTAACTGAATGCCTAGAGAAAAACATTAAAATGTTTTCATCTGTTCATGAGAGCATCCTAAGCTAATATATTGATTTAACCACCGCTCCTGTGGATAATGTTTTTTAATCAATACTTCCTAGGCCCATAGAGATTAGGGGAGCATAAAAAAAAGGCTTAGTTTTATGCGTGTCTTGATACTTACCTATTATAACAAATGAAGGGATATATAACATCTTCGGTCTCTGGTAAAAGGTAGTCAGGCATTGGAGGAAGAACCGTACTACCACTCAGGAGAGGTGAAATATATTAAAATGCTCTGCATTCTGAGATTAATTTCTACATTTTCGCCCTGCCCAGTCTGACCTGTGCTTCAGGAAGCCTAGACCAGGAGCAGTGGACGAAACACAGACTAGGACTGGCCTCTCACACACACCTTCTGCTGGTGATTGGGGAGGTAAAAGGATTGAACATCCTGGACACTGTATGGTATGTAAATTTAGGAGATGCGCAAACTCATCTGATTTGACCACCACCAGTAGACGGCACTACAAGTTAGTTGTGGGATGTCACTCTAAACTTATGAAATGAAGAGTCTCTCAGAACCTTATATGTTCACAATGGTTGAAGGAGATTCTGTATCAACTTGCACTGTCAATGCATGAATCTGAGATTTGGAGGCTTGCCTACCAAGATTCAAAAATAAAAATCCTGATGACCAATGTGTATCTCTCCTAATTCATGTGGGAATAGAACATAAAAAAAAAAAAAAAAAAAAAGTTGCCATTGAGTTGGTTCCAACTCATAGCAACCCTACAATACAGAGTAGAACTGCCACATCGGGTTTCCAAGGCTGTAATCCTTATGGAAGCAGACTTCCACATGCCACATCTTTCTCCTATGGAGTGGCTAGTGGGTTCAAACTGCCAATCTTTCAGTTAGAGCCGAGGGCTTAACCACTGTGCCACTAGGGCTCCAGAATAAATGTTGTTGTTAGGTGCCGTTGAGTCAGTTCTGACTCATTGTGACCCTATAGGACAGAGTAGAACTGCCCCATAGGGTTTCCAAGGGGCGCCTGGTGGATTCAAACTGTCGACGACCTTTTGGTTAACAGCTGTAGCTCTTAACCACTATGCCACCAGGATTTCCCTATAAGCATAGCACCACTAAAAATTTGCAAGGATTTCTCTAATGATTCATGGAAATAAGTTAATTGCAGCTACCTTGAAAATCATATTCATTTTTTGACATATTTGTTAAGGTTCGTGTTTGCAGTCTCTACTAAGTTCCATGAGGTCAGTATCTGTGTCTGTTTCATTGCTGTTGTTGTTGTTTTTTTGTCTAGCACCTACCACTGAATCTAGCACAATGTAAGTACTTAAATATTGGTCTAATTATGGCTTCAGCACTCATTATCTGTGCCAAAATTGTCAATAATAATAACCAACATTGATTATGTGCTTACTCTGTGCCAGGCACTGTATAAAGTGCTTTACTAGCACTACAATCAGCAGAAAAAGGCAAAATCAACTTGATTATCTATCCCTAGGGGATCAGTCAGAAAATCACAATCTACTGATAACATGGTGTCTCAGTTTCTTAACACTGCTCTAACAGAAATACCACAAGTGGTTGGCTTTAATGCACAGAAATTTATTTTATCACAGTTCAGGAGGTCAGAAGTCTGAATTCAGGGCACTGATACAGGGGACCATTATATACTTTTTGCTTGTGTTCCTTAGTTCTTGGTGATCTTCATGTGGCCTAGCATCCATCTTTCCCCCATCGATGTTTGCTTTTTTCTGTGCCTGATCTGCTCCTTCATATTTGAAAAAGTGATGGGCTTAAAACACACCCTACCCACACATGGTTTCAGTAACATAACAAAGAAATCTCTATTCTCAAATGGGCTTACCTCCACAGGTAGCAGGGTGAGGATTTACAAAACATAATTTTGGGAGGACACAATTCAATCCATAGCACATGGAATAGTATGTTGATATTTAAAACAATAGTTACATTTATGTTTATAGACCTGGGGAAATATTCATCATTCAGTGCAGAAAACTGTGTATTATATGATCATACTTCAGGAAAAAAACGAAAAACAAATTATGTATCCGTTCAATCATCTATATCTCTCTCTTTCTATTTCTCATGTGCTTCAAATCAAAATTTTCAGGAAATCCTTTTGGCTTCCTCTTTAAAATACACTTAACACCATACATAAAGGGGTGGAGGGCTATTCATCACGTTCTTAACATCGGTTTATCTTGGAGGGAGTTGGGAGGCTGGAGCAGGGATGTTTAAAAATAAGACAATCAACAAACAAACAAAAATCACTGACATATTGTAATGTTAAATGAAATTGTAGAATATAAATTCTATCCATAATATTGTTGCAAAATCCGATTATTAAATATGCGTATGGACAATGTTTAGAAGATAACTTTTTGTAAAGGAAACCATTGATTTGATAAGATGATGGGACTGTGATGAGACTTTATGAGATTTTAGACCTAGATTTCTATTATTTTATATATATATATTTCAACAATATTACACTTCTTTATAGACTAAACCACGTTTTATACCTGAATTCAAGGGTCGATAAGGATGGTATTGCCAGTGAAGATTCTAGAATATTTATTCTAGAGTTCACTGCTATATAACACAGAAAACAAGGCACTATGCCAGCAAATGTTAAGTATGTGGGGTTTGGCGAACTGGAACAAATGTACTGTATAACGTGTTGTAAAAAAAAAATTTTTTTCGTAGTTGTTTTCCATTTTCCTAATACATACTGCCTCAGCTCCTGATAAGAAGAGTAATGATATTGCTCCTCTGCCTCCGCTCTCTAATCCTCTGTCCTGTCAGGTGGGCTATGAGCACTTTATTCAATGTTAAAGGTCAATCCCCTCCTCTGGTAGGATATGTTTGCCTGATAAAATATGTGCACAGCTTTACATGCTAAAAATCAAATAAAGTCAGTTGGTTTCAACAATGATTACTTCATCCACAGAATCATCGAAGAGACTTTGCCACAGAGATTTTTTTGAAAAGAATCTATTAACTTCTCAGGTTCTCACTCAGTTCAAAAATCGCAGACTTTTCAATACAACTCCACATCTCCTGTTGACACCTCTCCACTTGGAATTCTAATTGTTACCTTAAATTACACATATTCAAAACTAAACTCCATAATGCCTTACCACAATCCAAACATGCTCTGCTGAACTCTCCTCTCTTACCAGTTGCAACAGAGTCGGTTCTGACTTATGGCAACCCCATGTGCATCAGAATAGAGCTGTGCTCCATAGGGTTTTCAGGGGCTGATTTTTCTAAAGTAGATTGCCAGGCCTTTCTTCAGAGGGTCCTCTGGGTGAATTTGAACCTCCAACCTTTAGGTTAGCAGCTGAGGGTGTTAACTGTTTGCACCACCCAGGGATTCCTCCCTTAACTTAGTTAAGAGTAACTCCATCCTTCTACGTAGTCAGACCAAGATGTCTAGAGTCATTTTTTTTTTAATTTAATGACTTTTAATTCTGTTTTTACTAATACAACCTAAGTTTAACAGCCCTATAATTTAATGTAGCTCTGAACAATCCTACACAGGTCTTATTTTTAGTAGGAGCTCAGAAATGTTTGATAAGGTATAGATTTATTACACCATATTTTAATCCAACCTCTATAGTTAACATAGGTACAAAACCATAGGTTAAGGAGGTAAAAATTGAACAACAGCACTGTGTACTAAAATATAATTAATAATGCAGTTACTGAGAATCAAAATATCACCTGGTTGACTTTGCTTTTATGATGTATATTAACATCTTCTAGCATGACAATATGAAGAAGATCGTCACATCAGGATTGGAGGAAGACTCATTAACAACCTGCAATATAAAGATGATACAACATTGCTTGCTGAAAGTGAAGAGGACTTGAAACACTTACTAATGAAGATCAAAGACTACAGCCTTCAGTATGGATTGCATCTCAACATAATGAAAACAAAAATCCTCACAACTGGAACAATAAGCAACATCATGATAAACGGAGAAAATACTGAAGCTGTCAAGGATTTCATTTTACTTGGATCCACGATCAGCACCCAGGGAAGCAGCAGTGGAGAAATCAAATGACTCATTGCATTGGGAAAATCTGCTGCAAAATACTTCTTCAAAGTGTTAAAAAGCAAAGATGTCATTTTGAGGACTAAGGTGCGCCTGACCTAAGTCATGGTATTTTCAATTGTCCTATATGCACGCAAAAGCTGGACAATGAATAAGAAAGACTGAAGAATTGATCTCTTTGAATTATGATGTTGGTGAAGAATATTGAATATATCATGAACCGTCAGAAGAACAAACAAGTCCGTTATGGAAGAAGTAACAGCCAGAGTGCTCTCGGGAAGCAAGGATGGGGAGACTTCATCTTACGTACTTTGGACATGTTATGAAGAGGGACCAGTCCCATGAGAAGCACATCATGCTTGGTAAAGTAGAAGGTCAGCGAAAAAGAGAAAAACGCTTATCAAGATGGATTGACACAGTGGCTGCAACAAAGGGCTCAAATATAGCAAAGATTGTGAGGATGCCGCAGGTCTGGGCAGTGCTTCCTTCTGTTGTACATCGGGTCGCTATGAGTTGGAACTGACTTGAGGACACCTAACAACAATAACAATAGCATGACAATGCCACAAAAAAAGTTTTCACCATCCTTTCAATAACTTTTGATTCCCAGTATGCATTATTAGTTGGTAAACTCATTTTTTAATGCCACTAAAGTGGGAATTTAAAGGAGCCCTAGTGGCACAGTAGTTAAAACTTTCGGCTGCTAACTGAAAGGTGGGTTGTTTGAACCCACCAGCTGCTTTGTGGGAGAAAGATGTGCAAGCCTACTTCCATAAAAATGTACAGCCTTGGGAACCTCATGGGGCAGTTTTACCCTGTCCTATAGGTTTGCTATGAGTCGGAATAGACTCGCTGGCAGTTGGTTTGTTTTGTTTTTTTTTTGAAACTGGAATTTAGTCCAAAGACCAAAAGCTTCCTTTTCGTGAGCTATCTGATCATGAAACATGCAGAGGTGAACTTTCCATTCATAATGTATGTCTCTTGTTCAGTGAAGATTATTACTGCTGTTGGCGTAATTCTGAGATTTTTTTTTTTTTTTTTTGCTTGATTAAAAGCATTTCTTACCATTAGATTAGCTACGGCATGCAAGAGATCTAATAATTCTGCTAAGGACATGGCAACTACTTCACCAACATGGTCGGTTCATACATTAATGGCTGCCTTGATTAAGCTTCACACACTTCAAGACAACGTGTGTTCTACCTTCCTCACTAGCTAACCAGATGGGTCATCATTACTGGGCGTGACTTCTCCTTCCAGCAGCAAATTCGTCACAATCTGTGTCAAATAGCTGCATGTTCCTCTTTTTCCCAGAGGGGGAGTGTTGTAAAAGGAAGTCATGTCCTCTTGTTTTTCAGCTTCTTTTAGCCTATTCTCTTTTTTTGAAATTCATGAAATGCTTCTTTCACCAGTTTGTCTATATCTACTTTGCCTTGAAATTCTAGCTCAGGGTTTCTTTCCAGTACAATGGATACAACTATTAGTACTTTACAATGATCTGTCTGTACTTTGACTGGTCAGCATTTCCCAATATGTCTTCAAAAATAAGAGAAAAATTCATCCCATACATACTCATATCTGACAGGGTTGGTTGCTGTGGCAAATGCTTCCCAGCTACAACAATACCACTTTGTGTCCGTTACAGGATCTGTGTGTCATAGAACCCAGTGGGAGTTCTGTTCAAAAACCAATCGATCTGACATCTGTTTAGCCAACATCTTCCATTCTGTTGAGGCTAGAGAAGTTGTTTAACATCACTAGGTGACAGCTGATATATGTCTATGGCTTGCTTGTCTCTGCCATAGATCTGCAGCTTTTCTTTAAGAATGCATGATCTACCCAGTTCATATTTTCAGCATGTCCCTGAATAACTCAGGAGTATTGGAGATAATCCAGCCAATATGGATGACCAGTTCTTGCTGAATGACAGCTTCCCTCTTATCATGGGTGTTACAATTATAATAGATAATGTTCTTAATCACTCTTGGAGACAAAGGATTAGAGATAACCTCTTCTTCAGAGTTAACTGTTAGGCCTGCACTAAAACATTAGTAATGGATGGGGCCAGGCTGTCCACAACTTTACTTAAAAGACTTGATGCACAGCATACAACTGAGCAAACCATTTTACTGCCAGCTCTTCTATAGACTCTCTCAATGTGATAAGAAACAGTGCCTTCCTTTGTGATAAACTTGGGACTTTCTCTTTTGAGCAGTGTACCCAGCAGGATGGCTTGGCCAGACAACTATAGTCATTCAGTTTTTGAAAAATTCCATGGGTGGGTGTGTTTTTCCATTCAGTAATGGTGATTTCCAGCCCTGGACTACAACAGGGCTGGATATCGCCATTATTGAATGTTTGGGACTTTTGAATGTTTGGGAAGTTCTAATTCTTCTAACCTCTTAAAATTCTGGAAGTTCTTCTATGTCACTGCTTCATAGAAAGTCAAGTTGTTCTACTACAGGTCCAGATACTAGTGTCTGTAGATGATCAACATGAACTTTGACTCCTCCAATCATTCCTTTTTCAAAGGCTGCCAGCATATATAAAAGGGATTTGAACTGGCTACCTCTTACATTGTCTTCCTGGCTGAGAACAAGGAAAAGTAGACGTCTATGCATTTTCCAGTAGTGCTTAATGAACTGTAGTGCATTCTTTCCGTCATCTCTCACCAGTAAAATATCCTGAGACATGTAGAAATCACATAGGTCAAAGATGATGGGGTAATAAACCACAGTCTTTCCCAAAATGCCATAAATCTTTGATGTACCAAGGCAGCCAGTGGACCTATCCGGCCTTCAGAGAGTCCTCAATTTTCATTGATACCCTGGTGGAAATAAGCTTTCAAAAGCTCCTGCTGAGGCCAAATCTGAATGGGTTCCACCAGTTGAGGAGCTTGAGTTTGAATACCAGGTTGGTTTTCTGCTACAAGTGCTACATGAACTATCAAATCATTTTCCAGTGGGCCCTGATTGGAAACCTCATACTCACTTTACATTGATTCTGTAGTGGGACATAGTGCTGGGCTGGATCAATGTCTTTAGGACTGATTAATTCATTGACCAGGATTTTTTCAATGAAATAAAAGGCTTGACCCCCAAAGAAATAGTTTTCCATCACAGTCACTGTTGCTAGGAAATTGCTTTTGACTACCAGAGTTTCTTTTTTCAAGTTCTACAAAGTCAGCTGGCAAATAATAGTACTTTGGTATGACAAGATATCCTTCTGTGGTCTGATGAAGTACTGAAGTCAGAAGATCTTGATATTTCTTTACTTGTTTGGGATTGCCTCTAAAATCTCCATCAATCTTCATGTAAAGGAAAAATATGGGAAATTCACATTCAATGCCATCAAATAGCTTAATTTCAGCTGGTATGTAGTAGCATCTGTTGGGATCTTCCGATGATGTTCTATACCGTCTCTCAAGACAATGCTTAAATCTATATTTTCCTTTTAATTTTCTAAATACTTACCAAGTGTCTGGCTAAACAGAATTGCATCATCCAGGGCAAATGCAGGGATAACTGATGCAGGGGAGCAGGGCAGCATCTGTGTTATGAGATCTTGATTCTCTGGGTAACAGCAAGCACAAAGTTTGCCCGTTGTGATTGTGAGCATCACAGTCCACAAATATAACTGACCAAGAACAGCCCTGATTGCCAAAGAGGTTGAATCCATTAATTGCTTCTAGAGTTGCTTTTGCTAAGCCAACAAAGCTTGAATGTAGCTCAGTACCACCACTATTATATTTGCTTCTGCCTTCCCAAACACCAAAGTCAGACATACAGTAAACTCCTTCTACAGAAAATACAAAATTTTGAATGAAAGAGACCTCACCAGTGTTGTAGATAATATGGAGTCCTGAGGAAATAATTTCCACAGGGTAAAGGATATAGAGTGGCACTGCATTTATCTGAAGAAGACCATATTCCTCATTTGAGAGGAATTCATCTCCTGTGTGCCCACTGAAAATAGAGCGAAGCACGTTGGGTGTGGATCCTTTTTAAACTGCTGTACCTTATCAGCCTGGTGCATGCAGAAGTAGAGAATTCCTCTCATACATTTTACAGCCTAATGCTCCAGCTCATAGGTCTTTCCCTTGTCATTACCAATGCACCAAAGCCCAGGTCCCAGCAGCATAGTACAGGCTGTCCTGGATCTTGGTCTTCTCATCATTTCTTCGTGTTTTAGTGGGAAAGAGACCAGTGGTTGGATTTGTTACAGCAACAATGTTGACAATTCTGTAATAATGATTCAAATTCTGGCTTAGTTATCTGAGTTATCTAGTGCTGCTATAACAGAAATATCATAAGTGGATGGCTTTAACAAACAGAAATTTATTCTTTCACACTCTAGGAGGCTAGAAGTCTGAATTCAGGGCTTTGGCTCTAGGGGAAGTGTTTCTCTGTCTCTGAGTCAGCTCCCATGCCATCTCATGCGGGTCTCCTTGTGCTGCTGCTGCTTCTCGCCATCTTCACTGTCTCCTATGTTACAGCTCTCCTCATTTCCTTCTGAGCCCTCACCAGAATAGTCTTTGATGTCCATAATTCCACCAACAGTTGCTTCAAGGCAGTCTAGGGTTTTACTATTAGGCACTCTAAAACTCTTCACGTCTCTATTCATTACTCAATTCCCAAACTGCTTCCATATTGTAGGTAGAGTTTTATTATCAGGTCTTGGAAGATTAATGCTTTTAAGACCTGAAGAAAGCTAGCAGCGAGGAGATGACCAACGACCGCATCAGGTGAGCTGGCCTTTCAGATTGTTGACTCTAATCATAAGCGTCTCAGGCTAAACTACACCCATTTTCAAAACTGAGTGCTTGGCTCAGACTCTTCGCTTCAGGACCCTCCAGTTCACTTTGGCCATGAACCCCATCACCCTGCCACTGCACTCAGGCAGATGTCTTTCTAGAGTCATTCTTGACTTACTCTTTTTCTTACAACCCAAATCCAATTTGTCAAGAAATGCTGTTGGCTCTTTCTTCAAAATATTTCTAAATCCAAACTGTGTATTATCATATTCACTGCTCCCATCCTGATCCATTATTTCCTGCTTGGATAAATAACTGTAATAGCTTCATAACTACTCTTACTGCTCCCCCACCCTTGGGCTCCAACAGTCTGTCCTCCTCACAGTAGCCAGAGTGATAGTTTTAAAAGTACATCATACCATACTTTGCTCAAAACCCTCAAATGACTCCCCATTCTGCCATATTGCTCCTGTCAACTGTAAATGTATTCTTCTACTAGCCACTGGTCTCTTCTGCTGTAGAGTCTTTGCATGGACTTTCCCCTCTGCCTGAAATGTTCTTATTTCAGATATCTGCATTATCAACTACCCCTATTGGTTTCACAGGGAGTCCTCGTGGCTCCGTGGTTAAGCACTCGGTAAAGATTACAGCCTTGGAAACCCAATGAGGCAGTTCTACTTTGTCCTATAGGGTCACTATGAGTCAGATTCAACTCGATGGCAATGGGTTTGGGTTTTTATTTGTTTCACAGGTTACCTTCTCAGTAAGGCCGACTCTAACTACTCCTTGCAAAGGGCAACCTCTGCAATTCTCCTTTATCTTGCTCTTTTTTTTTTTTCCATAGCCCTTATCACCTTCTAGCATTCTCTATAATTTACTTAGTTATGAGGTTCACTGTATCTTTTCTGTCCCCCCTCTTCCCACTATAATATAAGCCCCAGAGGAGCGGGGATCTTTGTTCTGACGCATCTCAGAACCTAGAACAGACCTTTGCAGATCTCAGTAAGTATTCTTTAATGATGATTCCTGTTTTGTTTTGTTTTATCATACCTAACAGGACTGAACAATGAAAATTATTTGTTCTTTGTTTGTCGCTACCAGAAAGCTTTCTTCAAGACTCTTCAGACTTTCCATCAAGGAAAAAGGATCAAAGTGCTCTAATGCCAAAACAAAATAACCCTCAATATCTAGTGTGAATGCTTAATCTCATCAACAATTCCCCTAACAAAACAAAGCCTTTCTTCTTCCACTTATTCCAAAATGCCTCAGGGTTGTTTGGTTTAGTTTTGTTTGTTTTTTTAGTTAGTAGAGTTTTCATATATTTCTTAAGCACCAATAGTATACACTGCTGTTTATAACTTTAGTTTTTCTTTTCTTCAGAAGAATAAAACTATGATAGTGCAATCACAAACTGTTAAGAGCAAATATAAGGAAATCTATTATCTATAAAGACTATGTGCTGAATATTCTTAATCTAAATCACTAAGGTATTACTAAACTACAACGATAAAATACTAAGGCTGATATTATCCTTTATTTGTTTAACAATCCATTGATAAAACTTCAGGGATCACCATTAGAAACATGTGGTAGAGGTGAGTCAGTTAATAGTCCTGTCCAGAGAACAGAATGATAGACTCACCACATCTTAATGTACATTTTGTTAATGGAGGTGTCAACCATCATAGTCAAACTTTCACCCCAGTAATCACATCTAGAGCAATAATCACTAATATCTGATTCCTTTTTATGCCTTTTCTAATAAAAGAATGTCATCTTAATAAAGAAACAAAGCCGCCCTATGTCTAACAAACAATTTATTAGATATTAGACACAGAAAATGCAGTGGTCTGGTACTGAAGATGTTTCTATAAACTACGCTCATATTTCTGAACTCCAAAGACAAATAAAATCTCTCTAAGTCTCTCATTCTAAAGAGACATCATGTTCTCCAAAGAGTTGCCTTTTTTTTTACTCAGAAAATTCCTAAAGCCTTCTTCTACAATGCCTAGTTTGAAATGTAATTTAAATAAACTCGATAGTTAACAGTGAGGAGCTACCGTGTAATTCAGCCTATAGAGCCTTAAATCCCTCATGATCTAATTAAAAGCAGGTTAAAGAATGTTGTACTTGACTTTTTGCTTCCTCAGATACCTCACACTTGATCAAAAAGCATAGAATGTTTAATGTTATTAATACATTTCAATACCATCAGTTTCAGATCTGATATTCAAAAGCACTTAAAATAAAACCCAAATTAAGGATCAGAACTCAGTGGTGATTGCTACTTTCAGAGATGGATGTACTCCTGTAAGTAAAGCATGGTCTTATGCTTCGAACTTGGTTCCTTTAGGAGCAAGTCCACCACCCGTCTGTCATTTTATTGTACTGTGGTGGCTTGCACGTTGCTGTCATGCTGGAAGTTATGCCATTGGTATTTCAAATGCCGGCAGGATCACCCACCTAAAAAAACCTGTTGTCATCAAGTTGAGTCCAACTCATAGTGACCCTATAGGACAGAGCAGAAATGCCCCATGGGGTTTCTAAGGCCGTAAATCTTTACAGAAGCAGACTGCCACATTTTTCTCCCACAGAGCCACTGGGTGAGTTCGGACCACAAACCTTTCAGTTAGCAGCCAGGTGCTTAACCACTGCACAACCAGGGCTATTGGGTCACCCACAGTGGAGAAGTTTCAACAGAGCTTCCACTCTAAGACATACTAGGAAAAAGGCCTGGTGGTCCACTTCTGAAAATTAGCCAATGGGAACTCCATGGATCACAACAGAATATCGTCTGATATAGTGCTGGAAGATAAGCCCACTATGCTGAAAGGCACTCAAAATACGCATTGACCACAACAATGGACTTAAGCATACTGACGTTCGTGAAGATGATACAAGAGCGGACAACATTTCATTCTGTTGTATACGGGGTCGCCATGAGTCAGAGCCAACTCAATGGCAACTAATCACAACAGGAGCAAATAACTTTAGCATCAAGTCAGTGAGGGCTAGGAGAACACAAGACTTTGAAATAAGAATGTTCGTGAGAACAGATATTGCAAATTAAATTTGGTACATGTCTTAATCCAGCATATGAGAGTACAATTTTGTAGCTTCTTATGAAGACAAGTCACTTTTTATAGAAGCTGCCGAAGGAAAAAGGGTTTTCATATGTGACCTTCTAACCTAAAGATTTTCATATGTGAGCCTCTAACCTATAGACTTTTGATTTCAAGGTAAACGTTGTTTAGTTGTCAACCTAAAATAGCAAAGTCAGTATTATCACCATTTAAACCAAGGCCACTGTGTTAGCTTTCTCACATTTGTTCATTTAATGTTTTCTCACATCCTGAAATAAGCTAAACAAAACTAGAAACATTTTTGGAGAGGGAAAACCATCTGCGTAGAATAGTTTGGTTTTTCAAGTAATTTTATCATAGAAATTCTGAAAATTGACCTAAGATATATCAATATCTAGTGGCAATGGCAAGGAAGAACTGGCAAATGCATGAATTATGTATCTACAAACACACCCTTTCTCAAAATGAGATTATCTGTTCATTAATGTAAGGCCTTCTGTCTATCTTCATTAATGATGTTAGCTTACTGGCTTAAAACTGAAAATTTCTTAGGGATATTCATTTTTATTTACTAATGATCATGATAAAAGATTATCTTCCTATTTAAACCACTAGCTTTAGGAATAAAAATATAAATAAAAACTTAAAAAAGAGGTAATTACTTTTTTCTATTTATAATCACCAGCGAGCATTCAAGTCATTGTAGAGTTATGTGATTTTATGAGTTGCACTGTGTATCTAGATATCACCATTGGGTGATCATTAGTGGGTGCTTGGTAAAAGGTTCAAAATAATAAAGTAATGTTAAGTTGCTGAGCCAGGAGACCCTGGATGTAGCTAGTTTCTGGTTTTTAATATTTTTTCCTCTCATGTTGTTTAACAGCCACACATCATTGTCTTTGAGCCTCAGAAGAGAGTGTCCATAGCTCTATTCAAATTTTCCCCACACTCACAAATTCACGAACAATTCTTTCTCACAAGAAATAACATCATTAGCACTGCATCTTTAAACAAGGAGCATCATAAAAAATCATTCTGCGAAGAAAGAAAAGAGACTGACTTACAGTCATATGATACAGACTTTGAAATTAAGCAGGTAAATGGCAAAATGATATAGAATGGATGAGAAAAAGAAGACACAAAAGAGAAAATAAAATGCTACAGGTTTCAGGCTTATGGAAGCAATAAGTATGCTGGAAATAATTATTATGGAAAAGGAAAAGGCAATTCTTAGACTAATCAAAGACAGAGGGAGAAAAAAAAAGGCTACATTCTAAGGCATGATCACATTAAAATGAGGCTTTGGAATGATTTCAGAATTAAGGGAAATGAATCACAAAAGCAAATGTCTTTTAAAGTACAAAGAAAATTACCTAGGAAGATTAGAAGGAGTGTCTTTTCAAGTGCAGCACATCAGATAAACCAGAAGGACCCACAAGAGGGCTGCCTGGTAAATGCAATGGACATTGCTAAACATTCAAATGCATGCCCTGCTATAATGATCACAGAAGGAGTGAGATGCAGAGACTGGAGATAGGCACCTAATTCCTGGAGCAGAAAGAAGAAGATAAAAAAAAAAGAAAAAGAAAGCAGCAGCAGAATGGAAATCAATATTAATGCCAGAATGGATGATCAAAGCATCACAACTGAACATCCAGGCCCTGGGCTGTGGAGCTTGAAAAAAATGAAAAGATACATAGGCATAATCTTTCATTTATTTTTCCAGCCTCAGCTTTGAGGAAAAAAATAAATAGCAAAGAACTGCTGTAGATGGGGGCTGCCTTCATTTTCAGGAGACGTCTGAATTTCACTGGAGGTGAATCTAGGAGCTTGGCCTTGTAGAAGGGAGGGATAACTGAGAGGAAGGACTTTTGGGATAAACAGCGTGTTGGGGGCGGTGTTGAGGAAAGCTGTTTTCTGCTCCGACTTCCTGTGGTAAGGTTCAGAGCTAAGGCCAGAAAGTGTTTATGTCCTATATCACAGAAGATGCACAATTTCTTTCTCCTTATGGTCCTTCATACACAACACCACAAAACAATTTCCTGGGGAAATGCTGAGATGAAGAAAAAGATAATATGAAATTTAGAGTTGGGAGGAAACATCAAATAATAAAAAAAAAAAAAAAAAACCCGTTGCCTTCGAGTCAATTCCTACTCATAGCGATCCTATAGGACAGGGTAGAACTGCCCCATACAGTTTCCAAGGAGCGCCTGGTGGATTTGAACTGCCGACCTTTTGGTTAGCAGACATAGCTCTTAACTACTACACCACCAGGGTTTCTGGGAGGAAACAATAGCAATCATTTAACACGGAGCCTTTATAGCTGGAAGAATAAACCAAAACACAGAGAGTACTGGTGGAGTCTGGTAGATTTCACAGCCAAGCCAGGACTAAAACTCAGGTTTTCTAGCTTCTAGGCTGGCATTTTGCCTGTTATAGTATGCTTGTGAAGGTCCATGACCTAACTTAGTGATTCTCAATCTTGTGTCTACAGCAGAGTCATTTGGAAGCTTGTCAAAAGGTGACGTGTAATGGTCCTCACACAAAAGCAAGACACAGCAAGCAGCCCAGAGTCAGAGGGAAGAATTACTCCAACTCTCACACAGCTCTACTACCTTTAATCCAAACCAAGAGACACTAATTGAGCTCTTACTGTGTGCAATATATTGACAGTTAATGGAGAATCAATAATGGCAAAAACACTGCCCTCAAAGATCGTTCATTCTAGTAACTGCACTACTTATTCCAGGCCAAGCACCCAGTGGGCGCCCCAGAAAACATTAGTTGATAATGATGGTGCGAGACCTGCCAATTGGTGCTTAATAGATGTTCAATAATAAAGAGAAATGATACCTCTCTGTATAGAACATGGTTTACAAATTCCCAACAGATGCACAGAATAGAAAAAAAAAGGATGAGTCATTGTGGTCATAAGTGTCAATAACCTGTATCTATGCTGAGATTTTTGAAACTGAAACAAAACAAGAAATTTGAATCCAGACCAGTTTGTCACCAATGCCTTGTGAAAATAAATGTAAAATAGTCCAAATGTTTTCAGGACAAATAATTCTGGAAGAAGGCCTCCAAATTTGGCTTCCTCACCTTGACTACAAGAGGCAGTCGTTAGAGCAGGACAAGGGGACACTGCATAGTTAAAAGTCAAGAAAGGTGTGTGTCAGGGTTGTATCCTTTCACCATACTTATTCAATCTGTATACTCAGCAAATAATCCGAGAAGCTGGACTGTATGAAGAAGAACAGGGCATCAGCATTGGAGGAAGACTCATCAACAACCTGCGTTATGCAGATGACACAACCTTGCTTGCTGTAAAGTGTTTCTGCTCACTAGGCCTTATATGACTATATTAGTCAGGGTAACTGCTCTTTGTTACTGCAACAAGCAATGGAATCACAGTGGCCTAATATAAGAAAGGGTTGCTCCTTAACCTTCAAAGCAGGTCAGTGGGGGCACTCCTCCATCCAGGACTCAGGGATCAATAAGGTGGCTTCATCCTGTGAGGCCGCCATCTCAACATATAGCTTCCAGGTCGCTGAGGCAAAGATAGAGAAAGATGAGGCAATGCAACAACGCCTTTTTAGCTGCTTCTGCCCACAAGTGACGCATCACACTTGTGTTCATTGGCCAGAATTAGTCCCATGGCCTAGCCCTAACTGCAAAAGAGGCCAGTATAAATAGGAAGGCTCATGGATTATTTAATGTGCACAAACTCTGCCATGATAGCTACAATTATTACTTACATATAATAACAATCAGCATATATAACGTAACTGGAAGGACATTTTCCCCACATTGTCGTAGTCCATCATTCAACTTCTGTTATCCCTGTTTTAGAAGCCAGGGAATACTCTGGTGTTCTAATGAGGAACCCCAGTCTATTGAAAGCCATTTAAAAAATCAAACAAACGAAACAGAGTGTCAAGCAAAAAAAAAAAAAAAATCCTTCTTTTTCCTTTACATACATTAATGATCAGAAAGTAGACAAAATTAAGAATGACATGTGGTAAACCATCAGGAAAGGGGTGAGCAGAATAGAGAAGAAAAAAGGGACAATTTGTAATGACTTTGTGAACACATTGCATGGATATGCATCTGAATGTAAGTATCCTATGAGTCCATGTAACATACACACGTAAGGACACACACACGCACATGTGCACACATGCCATCACACACACACACACACCAAAAATTGCCAAAAATACCACTGCTGTATTAGCAGTTGTCTGCACATATGGCAGGTTTTTATTAAATGCCTCAAAGCAAATGGAATCTAATTATTATCCTGGTGGTTTCAGGATATTCTCATTATTTCAGTGCTCTCAGTTGAGAATGTTGACTTAATAAGAAGGTGAAAGATTAAATGTGTCTCACATCATTCTTGGAGCTGCAGGGGGCTCTTGAGCTGATATAGGGAATTCTTTCCACTTTAAGGAAAACTGTTTTCAAGATGTATCTTTCAATTCTGGATGAGTGCCAGTTAATGCACGCTGGTTGGGAAAAAGTATCTCAGGGAATTGCTCATCATCTATCCATCCATCCAACCATTCAATAAACATTTACTGAATGCCTGCCATGTGCCAGGCACTATTGTGAATGCTGGTGGTACAGCAGTGATCAAGGCACACAAAAATGCCTGTCCTCATGGGACTTACCTTCTAGGATAAATCTGGATTCTGTAGTTTGGAATATACTTTCCTAGTTGGTTGTTTTCTTTATTTTCTTTTTATCCATCTCCCCCACCCCGCTCCCAGATGAACCCGTTTGCAGATCCTACGCAACACTTACACTCTCTCATTCCTTCCACATTGTCAACCGAGATTGACACCTTCCCTGTAGTCGAGGTCATCAGATCTCTCATTTCTTAGAAGTTCTCTTATCCACTGTCAGAGCAATCACATTCAAAGAAACACTATATTCTACAATTGACAAATTGAGTAGTATTTTCACATTCTGTTTAGCTTTGTTCAGTGCTCACTCAGCCTGATAAGACCACAATTCTAGTTTGCCTTTAGGGTTTACTGTTGTTACTCCCACATCTGAGCAAGTGAACCCTTGTGGAAATGTTGGTTTCCCATACTACATCATTACACAATGCCTTCCATTCCAATATCTTCATTTTCCATTTTTCGTTCTCTCTCTCTCCTGTGTCTACTCACAATTCCTCACACTAGGACAAGCAAGGTGTCATGGAAAGGTCCAGGTTGACAGGAGACCTGGGTTCTATCCTCATCTTGGCAGCTAACTGCTTCTTTGACTTTAAGCAAGTCTCTTTCTCACTTCTGTCTTGGAAGAAGTACAACCAGAACGCACGTTAGAAGCAAGGATGGTGGGACTACTTCTCACATACTTTGGACATGTTATCAGAAGGGATCCCGGAGAAAGATGTCACGCTTGGTAAAGTAGAGGGTCAGAGAAAAAGAGAAAGACCTTCAACAAGATGGACTAACCCAGTGGCTGCAACAATGAGCTCAAGCATAAAAACGATTGTGAGGATGGCGCAGGACTGGGCAATGTTTCATTATGGCATACACAGGGTCGCTATGAGTCCGAACTGACTCAATGGCACCTAACAATAACAACTTTCACACTTCAAGAGAATTCTCAGTTCATAGTCTCCTAAAAAAAACCCATTTGCTCTCTTTTAGTTACCAAAGGACCTCATGATGACACAGACTACATGCCCCATTTTTATTTCCTTTTCCCTGAATGGTCTCTGTTCTTCATATCTTCCCTTAAGTATAATATCATTCTTGTAAGGCTGTGTCTTAATTTTAATTCAAAACGCAAGGTTCATCTGGTTGCTTACCAGGGATTTGTGCATTAGGATAAAATGCTTTACATTTTTCTCAATTTTCTTTTCTAAATAGCTCCTTTTCTAGTTCCCTCCCATTCCATCATTCATCACAGGTTAAGACGACTTATCAATTTTCTGCTCATCCTGGCAACCCACTTGTGTCCCCAGGAATTACTAGTCATGCCCTCATTTGTGAGCTTCTCTCTTAGCCTGACACTCACCAAATCCTCTCTCTCTTTTCAACACAGGTTCTAAAATACTGCTGCTCACTCTTTCTGGTGCCATTCTCCTGAGTATGCCCACACTCTGAACACAAACACTCTCTTTCTATGACACTCTTCCTGACCTATGGGAACATTGAATATTCTTTTGAGGAGATCTTCTTGTCTAAATACACAAATCTCAAGACTCCTTTTGCTTTCTTATAATAGAGATTTGATCTCTCGTTTCCACATAAGTGGAAAACTTCATTTAAAAACTATGTACTTGAGGTCTGTCTGTCTTACTGTCTCTTTTCACTTTATTTTTGTTGTCTCAACTCCTTAAAACAGAGTCTGAGAAAAATTCAACAGCTCTACCTATCTAGTACTGAATCACAAAGAAAACACTGACTTGCTTGTTCTGTTTTTATTTATACAGCCATTACGTGGTTGGCAGTAACTCACACTAAGGCATCAATATAGCTCATTTTAATGGAAGCTTCCTCTTTTAATAACTCAGTGGATCTTTAAATACTCACCAAACAGCACATTCTACAAGAGCCATCAGGCAAAAGATGTCTCTAACAGTATGTGTTTAACTCATTAAGAAATATATGAAAAAGTGATTGTGGTCTACTGTATCACAGTAACACTGCCAGATCCCATAGTATTAATTAAGTCTTAACCATGAAGAGGGAAAATAACAAGGATACACACTATCAAGAGAAAGATGTGATAGAATGGAATGTGTTAAGGCAAAATGTTCATGTTTTTATTGCTTTTCTCTGGTATTAATTGCTTTGAAGTCTACCAGGGAACTTGTAATATAATAAAAATTATTTATTGACTTTCTTAATATGCTGTTTTGTGAGGCTTTGGAATTTATTTTAATTATTAGAGCCTTCATTGAGTATCTTCTTAGCCAAAATATGATGAGATTTATAAAGTACCTCCAGTTACAGGGACAAGGAGAATTGGGGAGCTGATTTGCCTAATTCGATAATTCCCTGTTCTGTATGAAATCTTTTAATCAGTGCTTCTACACCATAAAACAAATCAATAGAAGATATTAATGTAAGGAATTTCTTAGAATGATCATTCCCTGGATACTGGGGGCTGAAATAAATGTCAAGAAAGAGTGTTAGTTGCTAAAAATTATCTGGCCCCTCTAGGTGTAGAACAAGGTCCCATAATATTCCTTCTCAAAGGATAGTTCAGTATGAGAAGTGGGAGTTGAGTGTGATTTAGGGAATCAGTTTCATGGTACTAGAATCAGAAAATCCAAGTTCAAGTGCTGGAAACCCTAATAGCTTGCTTTGTGAACTCAAACTAGTATTTAAACCTCTTTCAGTCAGTTACTATAGTAAAAATATGAAAATTTTTCCTTAAACAGTTATTGCAAGGATTGTTAGATAATCTATGTGAAACATGTTTTAATGATATAAATAATACAAATGCAAGGCCTTGGTAGTAGCAGTGGCAGTGGTGATGGTGGTGGTTTTCTCAATTAACATAGCTAAGTTGCGCTTTATTAGTCAATGACATACGAATCCTACGCTAATTCTTTGAACTAAGTATGCATAGGTATGTCTTCCTTCCTCAGCTAGACCGTAACCTTCTTAATAGCTAGAATTCAGGATCAGTTTCCCACAGATCAGCAAAATATCATGACTGGAAGAAAAAGTGCTCAATAAATGTTTGTTATATTAATGAGCAAATTACATAGAATTTGATCATGTTATATCCTGGCGGGTATAAGTAAAGGAGGAGATTCTTTATTAAAATCCCGACACCATGTTGTGGTGCTCCCACACCATTTTAATGAGACTGACCTTGAGACCTAACCAGACCTAACTGAGTACATCTAATTTAATTGTAATTATCTGCCTGTCTGTCTCCTTAATTACTAGTTGTATTTATTTACTTCTTTATTCTTATCTCCTGGCTGAATGTTTGCTCATGATTCTATTTAACATTCTGCTACAAAGTCATTAGAAATCAAATCCAAAAAGTATTTACTGAGACCAGAGATTTGCCCAACACGATTGATAGCAACTAACAACAACAGGTTTACAACACCTCATCAATGGTACCCAAAGACAAGGAAAGGCTTAGCGATTATGTAACAGGTGTCTTGTATTCAAGGGAACAGGACGGTAAGAAGTTCCAGCATGCTCTCTTTCATTACCATACCCCAACAAAACTCCTTTGTCACACGTCTAAATCTTTGCTATCATTTTTCTGAGATTTCTTCCTCTCTTAAGGAGCAAAAACTGTGATGTATGTCAGGCACAAATGTAATAATGGGGTCAGATCTGATTTTGAGCTCAAAACCTCATATTGATCATTCAGGTCTTCTTGGGGGAAATGCATTATATTTTCCTTCAAATATCCTACTTTGGTCAAATGGAAATATTATATAGATTCATAATATCTACCTTTCTGGTTTCTCTGTGAGATAAGTGAACAGCGCAATCAAGCTCCTAGAAAAGTAGAGAAATTAAAGCATAGAAAGGATATTAAGTATTTAGAAGGCTGTCTAGTTATTAAAATCAAGGCTGTATATTTCCTTTGCCCCAAAATATAAGCACTCAATATACTTACTACCTGAGCTGCAAAGGATGACTATTTTTGGTCACCTATGGGTTCCTTAAGGGAAGCTTGTGGCGCAGTGGTGAAACGCTTGGCTGTTAACTGAAAGGCTGGCAGTTCTAACTCACCAGCTGCCCTGCAGGAGAAAGATATGGGAGTCTGCTTCTGTAAAGATTTCCAGATTTGGGAATCCTATGGAGCAGTTCTACTCTGTCCTACAGGGTCTCATGAGTCAGAATCGACTTGATGGCATTGGGTTTATGGGTTCCTTAAAGCTGATTCTGAAGATACTGTTTCCTTCTATTTATCCTGAAGTCTTCGTATGATTTAGACTAGGCTAAGTATTTTCTGTGTATTAGTTCATTTATTTTAACAGCAAGACAATGCTTTTTTTTTTTTTTTCCAGTCAATTCCGACTCATGATGACCCCATGTGTTTCAGAGTAGAACTGCACATAGGGTTTTCATTGGCTGTGATCTTTTGGAAGTAGATCACCAGACCTTTCTACTGAGGCACCTCTGGGTAGATTAAAACCACCAACCTTTCAGTTAGTAGTTGAACATTTAACCATTTTCGCCACCTAGGGACTGTGACAATGCTATTAGCTGAGTATTATTATTACTTTACAGATGAAAAAAATGAGGCTTCCAAATACTAAATAAATTACCTAAGTTTAAGTCAAATCTATTTGGCTTCAAATTTTTAACTGATTAGTCTACACCATCCTGATCATTATAAACTTTTACCTATGCTGATCTGGTAAATGAATGATGCTCATAATAATTGTTTTCTGTTTCATGAGATTAATCACTCCTTTCACATCAGAAGAGCATTTTGAATTTACCGAGGAAGATGCAATAATAGATTATTTCATATTATCAGCTACCACCCTCTCCAGCTCCCACCTTCCACACAGCATGAATATTGTCTTTATTTTCTTTCTGCAGAGGCTTCTCTGACCACTTTTCTCTAATTCCTAACTCCAGTTAAGAGCTCTCCCATTCCCAAGCATTCCCACTCACTCAGTTTTCTCCTAACCTACCTGTTAATGCACACGCTGAAGAAAAAGATCCTAATTAACAAGTCATCAACACAGTCCCCTGGAAATCACACCTTCTTTGCCAGGAGCTCTATTCAATACCATGTGTTGCTATACAGGAATGAGAGCAAAATATGACTCCCATCATTTTGTAAGATTAAGAGTCCCAAAGCAAGTTGCTATCAGTGGCCAAGTGATAAGCCAGTTAGTGCTGGAGACTATTCCGGGTTGTGACATAACTTTAAAGAATGGAGACTCTTGACCTCCAGGCATACACATAAATATAATCCTTCAAGGGGGCAGAGGCCACCGACAATAACACTATCAACACCGGGATCACAGCTGTGCAAAGGAATTGCATGGAACTTAATATCCAAGTCTGGCAATTCATTTCTCCTTTATAAAAGGGAAAAAGCACTGAAATCCAACTTTCACCACAGTGAGTTATTATACACAACATGAAGGATGATTTGGATTTCCCAAAGAGCGCAGGCAAAGCAAAGAGATGCATGGAGAGGTAAAAAGAGCTGGTTTTAACCAGCCATAAAGAGAAATGAAGTTCTTATTCACGCTACAACATGGATGAACCTTGAAAACATTATGCTGAGTGAAATAAGTCAGACACAAAAGGACAGATATTGTATGATCCCACTTCTATGAAGTATCTAGAATAGGTAAATACATAGAGATCAAAGTAGATTAGTGGTTACTAGGGGTTGGGGGAAGGAGAGAATAGGGACTTATTGCTTTATGGGGAAACTGAGTTTCTGGGGTGATATAAAAGTTTTGGAAACAGTGCACAACATCGTGAATATAATTAATGTCACTGAATTATACACTTAAACATGATTAAAATGAAAATTTTTATGTTATACTTATTTTACCAAAAAAAAAAAAAAAATAGAGAAAAAAAAGAGTTGGTGCTCCTGTGTTTTTGTGACCCATCAAAAGCACTCCCACGTCTTCATTTACCTGAGTCTTCATTCTCACATGCTTTCAATGATTACTCATCACTCTAATACTGGAAAGTCCCTTACACCACAAGCATGCTTTCAGGTGAAGTTAATTTCATCAACTGTTGCATTCTGAGTGCTATCTTGATTTTGATGTTGAGGGAATTATCTGACTAATGTAAAAGCAGACGGAGTCTGCTTAATAATAATTTAAATTTAGGTTCCTATTGTTAAGGAAGGAAACTCCAGTAGTGTAGTGGTTAAGAGCTATGGCTGCTAACCAAGAGGCTGTCAGTTTGAATCCACCAGGCGCTCCTTGGAAACCCTGTGGGGCAGTTCTACTCTGTCCTATAGGGTCGCTATGAGTCAGAATCGACTCGACAGCAGTGGGTATTGTTAAGGAATAAGTTGGCCCATTGTGGATTTCTTTTAAAGACATGTAACAAAGAATTCTTAAAGAGTGTGTGTGTGTATATATATATTCTTTTGATAACATCACAGAATTTTACATTCAGTAGAAAAAGCAAAACACAAAGGTCATCCAATACCACTTTCCACCTAACCTTTCACTAAAAGGTGATCATCCAGCCTTTTGGTGAAAGCCTTTTTGTTATTAGAAGCATAATCCATGATCACAAAGCTCTTGTTGTCAGATAATGCTTTGTGATATTGAACAAACTCTCCTCCTAAACATCTGCCCGTAGGTTCGTCTTGCCTATAATGCCACCTTGAATGAGATGATTTTCTTCCTTCTCTACATGAAAATTTTTTAAATATTTGGAGACAGTTATTGATACGTTACTCAAACACTACTGAATCTTTTGTCTGTCATAGTTTCATTATGGCTGGGGTGCTTTCAGACATAAAATAATGGTACTGGATTACTCTGGATGTTAATGCTGCATTCCTAAGAAGATGAATCGACAATCTCATGTATTACAGTGGAATTCAAATTATCTTCCACCTCGCCTTCATAGCTTTACTTGTGCTTTCAAACTGTCAATCCACTCACTTTGAAACCAACTAAGTCAGTATGTCCATGCACTCCCCACATTTCCTCTTCTCATCTTCCCAGAACACATACCTCCATGATGAATTTGGCGTTGGGAAGGGAGAGCAGATAGCTTCAGCTGAGGTCTCAGGAAAGGATGTTAGAAATGAAAAACTAGCTATTGTTGCTCAATGAATATAAAAATGACCCCTGAATTAGGGGAAATTTTTTAAGGAAGGAGTCTTAAGAAAGGCCTGGTGAGAGCATATGAATCTGAACTTACACATTCAAAACCTGCACGTCAGAAGACGCTTCAAAGGACACTGTAAATATCCTCATATGCTAATTTTGCAGTCATACATGTTCACACAACCTGAAATTTCACCACTTGTCAAACTATCTTCAGATGAGAGCACCCCTGACTTTACTTTTATTCCAATAGAAAAATCAAAATTAAATTGTAGCATGCTAAATACTGTTCCCATTTTCTTCTGACCCTTTGCTAATGGGAACTTGGAAAAATATACTATACAACACATCCACGCTCAATGAATCACAATCTATCATTGGTCTGTACTGCACTTGTTAGCATGCAGTTGTGCTGTTTACAAAAGTCCCGTGAGACAAGGACATGTGTGTGTATATATATATATATATATATATATATATTCATTCTAATATATATGCATATCAACATTTATGTTAAAATGGTCAGTCAATGAAACATTCATTACGTGAAATACAAAAAATATCTAAATTATGATTGCAAATACTGGATTTCTGAAACTCCAAATCTTTCCCATTTTCAACTAAAAATAATTTGAATTCCATTTTTGAAAGGGGTTCAAAGAGAAATGCTATAGCACAGAACTTAACTTTTCTAAGGAAATATCTCCATCTTGTGGGGATTTAGGACTCTTATGTTTAGTACCATTTCTAATGTGTTGCATTTTTACAATCTGATTAAAAAAAATTGGCTTGAGTGTAAAGCTTTTATATTAGACATTGTGGGGGTATGCAGAGATAAATTATATATAAATCCTATCTTCTGGACACTCCCAATCCAAGGTTAGACACACACACACACACACGCACGCACACAGGTATCATTGATGCAGGGCACAGCTTTATGCTAGGTCTTGAAGTCTTTATCAGACTTCAGTAAGTAGGCGTGAAGAACAGCTTATCCTCAACATCATGAGCAGTTTAAGTAAAATCATAAAGGTGTCTGTATTAGTTTCCTATGGCTGCTGTAACAAGCTAGCACAAACCTGGAGGTTTAAAATAACACATATTTATTATGTTACAGTTCTATGATTTAGAAATCTGATGTGAGCATCACTAGACTAAAAATAAAGTGTCAACAGGGCTGTGTTTCTTGCTGGAGGCTCTACGGGAGAATTGATTTTCTTGTCTTTTCAGTGTCTAGAAGCTGCCCACATTCCTTCGCTCTTGGCCAACTTCCTCCATTGTCAGAAACGGTAGCTAGTGTCCTTCTCATGTATCACTTTGCTCTTCTTCGGTAGTCACATTTTCCTCTGACTCCCCTCTTCTGACTCCCTTTCCCATTTTTAAGAATCCTTGTGATTACATTGGGCCCACCTGAATAACCCAGGATACTATCTCTATTTCAAGGTTAGCCAATTAACAACTTTAACTCATTATGTAACCTTAATTGCCCTTTGCCATGTTACCTAACATATTCACATATTCTGTAGATTAGGATATGGATATCTTTGGGAGGCTATTATTCTGCCTACAACAGTGGGAGGAGACCATATTAAGAGAATGGTGAATAGACTGAGTTTCATATAAAGAAACATAAGGCACATGGAAAGAATGTAAGAGTAGATACAATGGAAATGAGAGAACTCAGAGCCTCCGGAGGCTTTGGGGCATGAAGAGATATTATTTGATCTTGTTACGAAGAAGATAACCCTGGCAGCAATATGGAGGAGGGGTTGGAGGAGTCATCTACTGGAGGTGGGAAGACCAACTAGAAGATGATCCAAGAGCCCAGGTGGTTACTAATGAACATACCTGGTAAGAATGTGAAGGAAATGCCAGAGATGAAAAACACTGTAAAGGAAGAACAGAGAAGAATTTGACAACTATCACAGTTCTGGAGCGGGAAATGGAGATGTTTAAGATCACTAAAATTTCAAATGTGAGAAAAAACCGATTCTATTATCAGACTTTGAGAGCATAGTAAATGTTACAGAGTGGCAGGAGACGAGCAGGGATAAGAACAAAGTTAGGCTGACTTGAAGCTAGAGGAACTGATAAGATCAGCCAGGAAGACTAGATGAAATGTGAAAATAAATAGTCAAGGATTGACCTTCAAAGACTGCCTCCATTTAAAGCGTGAGCAAAGGAAGAAAACCGGGGAAAAGGCTAAAGGAGAATCAAGGAAGACTAGGCACAAGAGGCTTCAAAAACACCAGGGAAAAATGAAGCTGCAGAAATGTTGAGCAGGATAAGTAGAATGACCCACAAACCCCAAACACTGCAAATTATGTGGACACCCCAGTGTAGGAGTAATTCAGCTTTACCAAGGTTTTTTTTTTTTTTTTCCCTCTAGTGAAAGTACTATTATATATCACAAATAAATACAGGTATAACCACTGGCATGGGGATCATTAGTCAACTACTTTCTAATAAATCAGCATAAGATTAAGAATCTGCAAATGATTGTGGGCAAGCTGTCTCCAAAACATAATAAAAAACAACTTTTGTTGCACATTTTCTAGATGTCAATCACCATTTAGGCACTTTATATTTAATTAAATAAACAAAGGCTTTTTGAGCATACACAACATCCGGACATCGTTGTAGGTGCTGGGGGGTATATCAATAATCAAACAGACAAAGATAGTTGACTTTAGAAGCTTCCATTCTATTGGATCTAGTACACACAACAACTATAAGACAGATTCTACTATCATGTTTTATAGAAGAGTTATCTGAAGCAGGTGTTATTGCTAAAGCAGGTATTACTGCCCAACTTGCCTATGATGGCGGAGATGTAAGAGGTGGAATAGGAACAAAACCAGGTGGTCTGAATTCAGAAGCCTCGTCCTAACCACTGTAGGTACTGCCTCTCCCAGTATAATCAGTACTCACTTTGAAAAAATGAGACGTAACAGGCTTTTTTTTTTAATGTTTGTATTTCTATATGAGCTTTAGCTGCTTTCCAGATTTACATACATACTCATATTTGCCTTCGCATTTTCTCTTTTTTAACTAATTTTTTCAAAACTCTGGTAGCTATACCAATAGAAGCAAATGCATCCTGAGACTCAGCAAGCAGCCGCACAGAGGAGGGGCTATGCTGTGTGGTAGAAATAGATATAACGCCAATTTGTAGGAACACAGTCAGGCGAGGCCAAGACAGACATGCAAATCCAACTGGAAATCCTTTCAATGTCTACCTTCGCAAGCTGTCGTCCTGTCAGGAAGAACCGTTTGTAAAGAATACAGATCTAGCCTCGACTCAATCCAAAGAGGCACTGGAAGTATAACACTGTGAGGTTCCAGAGGGCAAAACATTCTATGTCTTATGAAAGAATAAATAATAAAAAACCACCGGAGCTAGCTACACCCCTAGCGATGGTTATAACTGTGTGAGGAAAGATTAAGGAATTAAGTACCAATATTATTTAAGCCTGTGGTTGGAGCTGTAAGACTTTTTAAAATTCTGTGGAGTCACTACTTTATCCCAATTAGCAATGAGACAGTGTCTTTGGCAATAATCAAGCTGTTTGTTCTATCCTATTTGATTCAATAATTCACCTCTGCTTGGTATAACATTTTCTTTCCTAGCTGAATGAAACTATAATTTAATCCTAGGGAAATTTAGAATTAAGTACAGAAATAATGAAGTAAATCAGTCCCTGCGTATAAACTGTTTTTTTTTTTTTTATTGTTGTTAAATTTAATAATATTCTGGTATAATTGGTGTTTTAAATCCATCATTTGTATTGTTTAAGAGAATTTGAAATAGTAGGATATCCAAGAGATCATATGTATAATTCAAGTTTGCATACTTGAAAGACTTTTAAAACTTATAATTTTGATAGCTACAAGCAAATTTTTCCTAATTTGTAGATAGTATTGTAACATGAAGAAGAATTAAGATCCACTATATTTATAACTTCAATTTATGAGATTTACAAGTTTTATTTAAGCACATGGGAAAGTTTATTTGTTAATCAGACAATTGAAGTACTTAAAAAGAAAATCGAATATATTAAATTTATAAGTGTAGTTTAAAATATTTAAGCGATTTAATTAACTAAGTTATAAAAAAACCCTTTAAAAGTTGCTAGATTTAGGAAAAGAATAATTAGATTTGTAAATCAAATTTAAAGGCTTAAGAAGGAACTGGGTTTTTGAGTTTGCGATTTTAATAAATTGAATATTAATACTCCAAACCAAACCAAAACCCAAACCCGTTGCCGTGGAATCGATTCCAACTCATAGTGACCTATAAGACAGAGTAGAACTGCCTCATAGGGTTTCCAAGGAGTGTCTGGCAGATTCAAACTGTCAACCTTTTGGTCAACAGCCGAATGTTTAACCTCTGCAAAGTAGCCCTTAAGTAACCATTCTAAGCGCTAAAGCCACACTTAAGGACACCAAAAAGCTCACACAGATATCATGCAACCACCCAAGACGTCTGTTTCCTCGTCTATTACGAAAGGGCTGGATTAAAGGACCTCTAAAATCTTTTCCAGCTCCTTCTCAACATCTGAAGGTCTGTGTCCAGCCTGCTGGGCAGAGTTTGTTAGTTTGTACATTGTTGATGGTATTTATAATCTTCTACAAAGGGCAGCAAGTTCTAATCACAATTCTTATCATAGTGCCACAGTTGTGACCTTCAGCAAGTTGTTTCCCAAGTACTGTTACTTGACCTCTCCCCCAAGAAGCAGACTCCCCAGCACCTGGCTCCCTGGGGTGCCATGAGGACTAATGAAGCAGGGTTTATAAACTGCATAGCTACAAGCTGTGCTTGTAACAGGTTTCTCTCCTCTTGCTTGTTCCTGTAATGCTGAAAGGTATGTGTGAACAATGTTCAAAGGGTAGGAAGGATGCACCTCTTTTCCAGCTGGAATGGAATTGCTATTATTATGTGTTACGATCCATTAATGATCCTGTATATTGGATTTTTTCAGCTCCTCCAGGTGATGAATGGGCTCTCCACCACTGCACTGAGCTCTGCTTTGCTCATGGAACCTTTCCAGGTGCAATCCTGAGCATTCTTCTTTCATCAAAGCATAGAAGTCCGACATTCTGAATATAAGCAATGCAGAAGCATGGGATAGAAGTCCAGAAGATGGGGAGCTCCAGAATAAAAAGTTCCTAGCTCACCTCCAGAAACAAGAGCACTAGGGAATTTGTCAGAAAATATCCTTCATTAAATGACCGTTCTCTACCCAACTTGCTCATCATCACTGCTGTTAAAGATTATAACACACTGTGACTTTTGGCTAACTAGCCACATGGATAACTCACTGTGTCAACAATACTGTTGTTTCCATTTAGGAGCCTGGGGTCCCAGAACCACCACGTCTCGTGCTCAAAACACAGTTTCGCGTGTAACAATCCCACAGTCTAATCTGCTTCATTTGCCTAAAGGCAAAAGTGAAATAATTAAAAGGTAAAGATCTGCTCCTGAGATATCAGGAACATCATCCTGATCCCGTTTAAACATTCCTGTTTGCTTTCCAAATAAATAGGCCACTGAATGATCAAAGTTACAAAAATGTAGACATAGTGATTTACCACTGCTGATGGAGAGGACAAGCAAGCCTTTTAAATGCACTGAAGTAAAGGGCAGGGTGATTCAAATTAGCCAGAAGGGCATAGGCATAGAATAGAGCAAGAAAAAAAAGAAAAGCTGCCAGAAAGAAGAAGATAAGGAAAATCTCCTCCGATGTATGAGCAAAGGCTTCAAGCAGCCTGCAAATGTTTAAAGAACTCTGCACCTCACTCTAAACCAAGAGAAAAAGACACAGGGGTGATAAATAAAACATATCCTCAAAAATCAATGAATAAAAATTAATTGGCATTGTGGTTAAGCACTGTAGCCATTGTATTTCCTTGGTTTAAACCTTATCTACCCATGGGATTTTGAGTAATTTGATGAAGCCATGTGTATTTCATGGGTTTTGTGGTCCTGGTATAATTTCCAGTTAACAAGTTCAGGCTTTGCATTTCATGTTGCAGCATCTGGAACATTTCCTGATGAGGAGTTTGTTTCAACCTACATTTCCATGAGGAATCTTGAGTTGCTCCACTCTGGTGTCTCTCAAGCTGTCAAGAAAGTCTCCCTGGGGAGATTATAACCTCTTCTAGGGAAAGCAAGCCTCAGGAATGTTTTGAAAAAGGGAACTCTTCCCCTCTGTTGCTCAGACAGCAGCGAGCCGGTATGTGCCATCTCACTGCCCAATTAGGAGTATTTTAACTTTTCTGGGAGTAAATATAATTTGAAAATCCAGGTTTTACATGCAAATTTGGGGTTCGTGCTTGCAAGGGAGAGTTTATTTTTGCACTCCATTCCTCCCGAACTTGCAAATCATTTAGGGACTGGCTCTCTTACTTAGATGGCTGGCACTCACTAGTCACACCCGTCACTTCCAGTATTGGAGAGTTACGGACTGAATCCTAGACAATGGGGCCCTCCAATTCAGTTACACTTGTCTAAAGACCACGGCGGATCTAAAAATACCTAATGACAATGATCACGCAAATGTGTGCTAGTTCTACGAGGAATGCCCAATGGCATAAGATTAAGCTAAAAATATATGCAACAACGTGTTAGAAAATCAAAACAAAAGGCTCATTAGTGCAATAAGAAAGGTCCAGATTTGAAATTAGATGCTTTCCCATTTGACAGTTAGTACAAGTGGACTCCACCCTCCCCATATCTAAGCTGCATTAAAAGAAAAGAATGAATGAAAGGAGGGAAGAAAGGAAGTGATTGAAGGAGGGAGGCAGAGAGGGGGAAAGGAGAGAGAGAGAGGAATAAAGCAAGCAAGCAAGCAAGCAAGAAAAGATATTTCCCCCACCTAACGTGATGAATAATGCATTGGTGATGGTGACAGGTTTGTAAAGACTGTGCTAGAGACGGTGGGGGCTATGCATCTTCTTAATTTTTCCCTGTCTAACATATGCCATGATCTTCAGCTTTGTGATTTGAACATTTGGCCTCAAATGTCAAAAGGCCTGTGAGTCAGCCCAGCAAATTCAGCTATGTTTGATTGGATTCACCACAAATTGCAGAATTAATGTGCGCTCAACAAGCAGTTATACTTCAATAACATTTCAGAACGAAAGAAAAATGGGGCCGGGAATCTAAAAATTGAAATGTTATTAGCCTGGTTTCCTTGTTATTGGTAACACTATCATTTCTGGTTAGAGGCTTAGGATTGCTGCTTGCATTTCTCCAGAATCACCTAGCTGACTAAGACAACTCCAAATGAATGAATGCATCAGCTGCTTTTCAGTACTAAGGAAACAAATGGTGTTATCCACAGGGCACCAGACCTACTTATAAAATCGGATAGATTAGCCTCTCCAAATATATCCTTCCTCTCCTCATTCCACACTTTGCAAAAGAGGTAGGAAAATGAGTTATTAATACACCAGTCAATGACTTCAAATGAAATATTCCACCAACTCATGGACTTAGTGAAATCTTGTCCCCGACACGTGTAAGGGAGTAGAGCCAAAAGGGGGAGAGAAAGATGGAGGAGCCACAGAAAACAAGAGGAAAGCGTGGTTTTTACACATAGGTAATCAAAATGCTACTTATTTGGGTAAGAATAGGACATTACAGAAAAATCTATAAAATCTGAAGCTTGTATGATGTACCCTGGCCTTCAAAAGGCTATGGGCACTCTAGCTGTCTCTCTAGAGCACCTCTCTGACCCTGGATGTTTACCAACCATTTCCCATATCACCTGGCTCTGCTCTTGGTGCACCTGTTTTCATCCATCTAGAAGTGTCTCGTTATTTAAGATCCGTGTCTTGGTTTTCCTTTGTGGCATAAGGGTGTTCTTTCCACGCCAGCTTTGTTCTCTTATTTGTTTTCCTTTTGATGTTATTAATTAAAGATTCTGTGTTGCAGTAAAGAGGGACTGAATCCCACAACCGACAGGTCAGCGCTGGTGGTCTCAGGAAACGGTAGCACTATTCTTACTACCAATCATGGTGAGCCCTCAGCAGCAAGCAACTGACAGGGTCAATAGCCACCATTAGCAGTGCTCCTCTGTGGAGCATATCCTGGAGATCATTTGTGATAAATTACAGAACTCACAGCTGGGTTCATTACAAGGTAGGGAAAGATATTGTTAGGCATTTCTGTGCCAGAAAACACAGTCTCCCTATGAAGGAAGTGAGTTTTCTCATCTGTACAAAGAGGGTTGCCCTGGGTAATCTCCAAGGTCCTGCCCAAACATTCTGTGCTTTCGAGTGGGAGTTCTTCAGCTGTCAGGTCACTACAGAGCAGAGCTGTCAGCAATGCCCTTCAGCAATCACCATAGAATCAACTCCAAGCCCGCTATAGAGCTGATCAACTAATGAAGCTTCACATAGTTTTCACAGGATTATGATGGTTAATGTTATTGGTCAACTTGGCTAGGCTATGATTCTCAGTGGTTTGGCAGACACTATGTAATCACTTCACATTTTTGTGATCTGATGTGAGCAGCCAATCAGTTGAAAGGGGAGTTTCCTTGGGGTTGGGGCCTGCCTCCAGTATATAAATAGATGTTCTGACAAAGCTGTCTCTCTCAGTCAGGCACACTTCTAGTTGCCTGACCTCCAGTTCTTGGGACTTGAGCCAGCAGAAGCCTTCAGCCTGATGCCTGACCTGCAGATTTTGGATTTACGAGCCCCTGCAACCTTGTGAGCCAGTAGAAGCCTTCAGCCTCTGCCTGACCCATGGATAAGGGACTTGCCAGCCTCCACAATTTCTTGAACCATTTCCTTGAAGTAAATATCTCTGTATATATTTATATATGTACTTCACCAGTTTTGCTCCTCTCGAGAACCCAGACTAAGACAAGATGCTCCATGCTTTACTACCAGTTTGAACAGATTGTTGGAAAAATCACTTGCCAGTCTTTCAAAAGATTCTTGGATCATTTGGGATTGTGTAGCAATCCCAAAGGCATAGCGCTGTTTTAATAAACTCCTTCATTCAAACATAATCACTGTGCTCTTTTGGAAAATGGTTATAGGCACTGGGAATAAGAGAATAAATAAGATCCAGTCAGTGACCTCAAGCAGATTTTTCCCATTGAGTTTCTCAAAGTACTTAGAGGATGAGTATCCTGGAAACTTATAAAAACAGCTGAGAACTGCCCTCAGGCACGCCCCTTCCCCACGGATTTGGGGCACTGAAGCACCATTCCAATCTTTCTCCAGTTCACTCTCTCAGAATAAGACTCTGTATCCCTGCCTGCAGGTAGTACCCAGATCAAAAGCAAGGATACAGTTCAAACAACTTAAATGACTCATTCAAAAATGGAACACTTGGTTTTATCACAATGGAACCTAATAAATTATTCATAACTATTAGAACTATAAAATTACAGACTTGTTACCTTGAGAAAGGTAAATGGTAGATTAAGAATCAACAGCACTTACAGAAATTTCAGATCTTGGCCACTGTCATTCTGTTGAGACTAAAAAGGAAAAAAGGGTAACAGTACTTGGTGTTCAGTTTGAAGTTTACCAGTCTTTAAACTGGGGGTACGGTCATGGATTGAATTGCCTCCCCCAAAAATGTGTGTCAACTTGTCTAGGCCATGATTCTCAGTATTGTGTGATTGTCCACCATTTTGTCATCTGATGTGATTTCCTATGTGTTGTAATTCCTACCTCTATGATGTTAATGAAGAAGGCTTAGAGGCAGTTATGTTAATGAGGCAGGACTCTATCTACAAGATTAGGTTGTGCCATAAATCAATCTCTTTTGAGACATAAAAGAGAGAAGGGAGCAGAGAGAAAGGGGGACCTCATACCACCAAGAAACAAGAGCTGGGAGAATAGCGTGTCTTTTGGACCTGGGGTTCTTGCACTGAGAGGCTCCTCAACCTGGTAAGATTGATGACAAGGACCTTCCCCCAGACCCAACAGAGAGAGAAAGGCTTCCCCTGGAGCTGGCACCCTGCATTCGGACTTTCAGCCTCCTAGACTGTGGGAGAGCAAATTTCTCTTTGTTAAAGCCATCCACTTGTGGTATTTCTGTTGCAGCAGCACTATATAATTAGGACAGGTACTATCCAATCTGAGGCTTAGAGAAAACTATAAAACATTATGAGACCAAAAAACCTTTCCAATTACATCTGGAACCAGGGGCATCAATTAATTATTTTTAATATTTTAAATGTTAAGTAAAAGAAATATAGAGAAACAGAAAGGAAAGAATTAAGTATTTATTTCATGCCAGGCACTTTACAGGCTCTCTTATTTAATATTCAAAACAACCCTAGTTAGAGGTAGATATTATCCCTTTTCACAGGGGAGGAAATAGAGGCTTAGTCAGAGACAATAAGAAATTTGCTTATGGAAATACTTACATCAGGAAATACAAATTCCTGAGCCAAGAATCAAAGCCTTATCTAAATGCACGACAAGTAAAAATAGGTAGAAGTGTTTCATGCCTTCCACAGATTATAGCTGCTAAGAAAGTTAACAGCAAGATCCATGTTTAGTGGGTGTCATCTTGCTTAAAAAACAAAAAAAATCTAACTCGTTGCTGTTGAGTTGATTCCAACACATAGTGACCCTATAGGGCTGGTAGAACTGTCCCATAGGGCTTCCAAGGCTGTAATCTTTATGGAAGGAGCCCTAGTGACCCAATGGTTAAGTGCCTGGCTGCTAACAGAAAGGTTGGCAGTTCAAACCCACCAGCTGCTACGAAGAAGAAAGATGTGGCAGTCTGCTTCAGTAAAGACTACAGGCTTGGAAACTCTACGGGGCAACTCTATCCAATAGGATCACTATGAGTCGGAATCTACTTGATGGAAACGTGTGGGTATAATCTTTATGGAAGCCACATCTTTCTCCCATCGACCTTTCATTTAGCAGCCAAATGCTTAACCACTGTGCCACCAGGGCTCCTTCCTATCCTAGTAGAGTGGTCCAATATCCAGCCCATAAATCATATTTCCCATGTCCTTTTCTAACAGCCATAGAATACCATCGAAAAGTGCAGCATTTAAGGTCCAGATTCCTATGTAATGAAGTGAGGTGCTATTGGATTTAACAAATATTCTGATGGGTAAGGTCAATTACATCAATAACTCTTCCTACCATAGCCCATTGTGGTCAGGCGAGTCCTGCCTCAGCTAACACATTTTTATTTTAAGCAAAGTGATGTTGTGACAAGCCACCCTGAAATAAAAGCTTTCTGGGAGAGCAATACTCCCTCCATCCTCACACTGTTTTAAGGACACAATGCTAAATTTTAGGTAGAAGTGAAGATTTGCAACTGAATGCTAACCCGCTTAGGCACCCACAAACAGGAGCTAATTTTACCCAAACTAATCTAATTGTTCTTGTGTCCTACAGCAGTGGATCTTAAAAGTATGGTCCCCCTAATCAGCAGCATCAGCATCACCTAGGAACTTGTTAGAAATGCAAATCTTGGCTCTACCCTAGACTTACAGAATCGGAAATTCTGGGGGTGGGACTCAGCAGTCTGTGTTTTAACGGGCTCCCCAGGCAATTTTGATACATGCTCAAAACTGAGAACCATTGACCTAAAGACAATAAGAGTCTAGTAACCCAGGTCCTAAATTAGAGAGAAAGAATCAGAAGCTCTACTGAATATTAAAAAACAAACCAAACCCGTTGCCATCAAGTCAATTCCGACTCACAGCAACCCTACAGGACAGAGTAGAAGTGCCACAGAGAGTTTCCGAGGAGCACCCGGTGGATTCAAACTGCCGACCTTTTGGTTAGCAGCCATAGATAGCTCTTAACCACTATGCCACCAGGGTTTCCTACTGAATATTAGTGCTAGGCAATGTTCTAATGAAAATTCCTTCCAAAACATGGGATCGGAAATGTGCTTGCCTCTTTGGAAGAATGGGTTCTCTTACCTAAAAAAGCAAAATAAACAAAACCCTATTTTATGCAGGCGATTAAGTTTATCTTGACTGCTAGGAAGTACAATCTCTATTTGCCTAGCCTTTTCGTATGTTTCCTTCACAACTGCCACCCTACACTTTTTACATGATGTTAGAATATCCAGTCTAAGTTTTAAAAAGTTTATTTTTACAGATGAATATTATCGTCAGCAATGTCAAACAGTTATTAATACTTCATAAAATGTGGTTACTTTATATTTGAAAGCAGATTGATTTAAGCAGGTAGATAGATAGAGTAACTCGTTGCCATGGAGTCGATTCCGACTGATAGTAACCCTATAGGACAGAGTGGAACTGCCCCAGAGTGTTTCCAAGGAGCAGCTGTGGATTCAAACTGCCGATCTTTTGGTTGGTTAGCAGCTGAGCTCTTCACCACTGCGCCTTGATATTACATATTATATGTATACATAATTTTGACCGAGCAGTGTTTCGTTCTGTTGTACATAGGGTCATTATGAGTCGGAACCAACTCGACGGCACCTAACAACATAGTTTTGATATATACAGTTTTCATACACACACATATATCAAAATTATATAGTAAATTTCAAAGACAAAAATTCTCTATAGACCCTAAAAAGACTGAGTAAGACCGTCAACTATATGAGAGCAAACAGGAAGCCTTATCCAGGAATATGCTCAATAAATGTTTGTTGGATGACTGAATGAAATCCAGGACAGGAGGTGTTCTTTCCTTTGAGACCCAGACTTATAAAGGAGCTCTAGAGAAGTTTTCCCAAGAGTCAGTTAAAAAAAAAAAAAAAAGCTGCCAAATGACAAACAATTCTTCACCACTAACTACCGAGCCTCTTAGGTTAGCTGAAGAGATTACCTGTACCTGCTGGTTCTCTTTCTCTTGTGTGTTCCTGGACATGATCTCTTTTCTGATCTCAAGGGCCCCTCTCCCAGCTGAAACGGTTTGAGAACCACTACAACAAAAATCATGGCCATGGGTTATCCTTCTCTTTCTACTCCTACTCCATTCAACATGAAGAAAGTGAGGCAAAAGAGGGGAAGTTTGTTAAGCGGATATGGGGTAGATCACATGGTACATCACAAACCAAGGACTCAAAGGTTTAATGTGCAATTAAATATGCAAGGCAATTAAAAAGAAGCGGGTTCAGTATTAATATTGTTCTAATATGTTTCATCTATCTCCCCAAGACTGTATTTTTCTGCCATTAGCAGAAATATGGAGGGGGAAAAGAAAGAAAGAAAAGGATGGTTTAGAAAAAGCAAAGCCAGCCCCTGCTATAAGTGTGGGCAGGAGGTTAATTTTACACTCCAGCTGAACTGAGCTGAGGAATGTCCTGGTAGGCAAGAGAGTGGGTGGGTGGCAGATGTCTTACTCTGTCTTTTAGAAATACACGTTTGAAAGTGGAGTCCTGAATATGCTACCCCCTTGAGATACAAAGCAGCAAAGAGGCCTTCAAGGAACTAGGCCAAACAGCAATTAGGACAAGAAATTAAATGAGAAAATGCCAGAGGACTTTATCCTCTCCTTTTCCTGTTCTCCCATACAAATTTAAAACTCAGTGTTAAAGAAACAGAATCATTCTTTTATTTGATTTGTTCTCCTTTTAACTGTTTTTAGGTCTGGGAAGCCAAGATCGCCCCAGGACATCCCTCAAATCATAATCATTTAGATGTGTTGGGCCAGGGGCTGCCAGAAGCTTGAACTTTCATTTGCAATACTACCAACTTCCATGGTAACTCTGCCTTAGACTTCTTTTTTAGGACACCTGTTTTTCAAAGCTCTCAAAACACAACACATGTGCCTCGTAAATCTTAAATCTCCATTTTGATGGAGATGGTGCAGAGAATGGGTGCCACTTGTAATGACTGAAAAAGACCCCTAGAATCCTGGGATGCTAATTCATTGTTCTCATTTATAGAAAATGTGACTGGAGACAGGAACAGAAATTCAAATATAAAAGTGCAAATTTCACCTTTATGTCATTCACTGAGGTCAGTAATTAAACAGATTTCCTCCCTTCCCGATGAAGACATACAGAATTCAGAAAAGATGCATTGGGTATTCTACTGATTTTGAGTAAGTGTGAGAGCCAGAAGCCTGCAGGACAAATGCATTATTTAATTTTCCACTATCACACACTAAACAGCTTTTTTGGACTCTAGACATCAATTTGTTCCAATACTAAAGGCCCCAGTGGTAAAAAGATATGAAAATATTCAAAGTAAACTAATGCCTGCTGAAACTCTTGGATCAGAATACTAATGCTTCCATCTGTAGAGGCCATAAGTCTGTTATCTTTCCATTAGAAACCTTTCACACAAGTCCATTTGGACAATAAATACCTGCAGCTCATGGACAGTAGTCAGTAATATCCATTTATTTTTCTAGGTAATGCCCTTCTTTGTCTGCCTATCTTGTGAAAATTCACCAGCAACATTGTTTTTGTGCTTTAAATCATAAGGAATTCAAAGACAGCTACTACAGTGTCTCTTTTTAGCCAACTTTGGGTGGTAACTCGGATAGCATCATATGTGATTAGCTGCTTGATAAAAGTTTGTTAACAACAGAAACAAGAATTCTCTTTTCCACACACACGCACACAGAAATTCTGAATAATTCAGTTAACAGGTTTGCATGGTGCACTTGTGATTCACAATACTGGTTCACACACCAATGCATCAAATATTTATTAAGCGGTTAGTATGTGCCCAGCACTGAGCATTGCACTGTGAACCAGATAGGAGCTGCCCCGTCCATAAAGAGCTCATATAGAGAGACGTAATGTCTGTAACTTTTTAGTTAAATAAATGTATTAAATTACCTCTCATTGTCCCAGGGTGGGGGTAGGGGAGGGAGGCTCACAGGAAGTATTAAGGGCTTCCCAAAAGGAAGATCTAATTTAGGTTTGCCTCCAAGCAGGAGGACCCTATCTCATTATAGGGATTTCAAATTTCTTCTCTCAATATCAATGTGCAGAACTATGTGAATTTGGGAAGAGAACTCAGCAACAGAAAGACCAAGGCACAGAGCCCGGGAGAGAAAGAGAGACAGAGAGCTCCAGGGACTTTCAGCCACAAATGCAGACTGAAACCTCTCTGTATTCAGCAATTTCTATTAAAGGGGCATGCTGGCACGGCCCAGAGAACAATACAGAATGAACGAGAAGGACAACCCAGCATACTGTTTAAGAGCGTGAAGAGATTAAAACTCTAGGACAATACTTCTCGAGTTGGAAGTCTTAGTTCAACCACCCATTTGCTGTGTGACCTTGAGCAAGTCACCTAACCTCTCTGTGCTTCCATTTCTTCATTTATAAAATGGAGCTAATAATAGTGCTTAACACTTTAGACTGTTGTAAGGGTTAAATGTCTTAATATATATTGTTGCTGTTGTTAGGTGCCATTGAGTCAGTTACAACTCATAGCAGCCCTATGTAAAACAGAACAAAACACTGCCCGGTTCTGCACCATCCTCACAATCTTTGCTATGTTTGAGCCCATTGTTGCAGCCACTGTGTCAATCCATCTCGTTGAGGGTCTTCTTCTTTTTTTGTTGACCCTGTACTTTACCAAGCATGATGTCCTTCGCCAGGGACTGGTCCCTCCTGATAACATGTTTAAAGTACGTGAGAGGAAGTTTTGCTCTCCTCGCTTTTAAGAAGCGTTCCGGCTGTTCTTTTTCCAAGACAGAGCTGTTCGTTCTTCTGGCAGTCCATAGTATATTCAATATTCTTCGCCAACACCATAATTCAAAGGCGTCAATTTTTCTTCAGTCTTCTTTATTCATTGTCCAGCTTTCGCATGCATTTGAGGCAACTGAAAATATTATGGTTTAGCTTAAAATTGTGCTTGGCACATAATGAGTGTTCTATAAGTATTTGCTAATAAATAGACTATTCACTTAGCCATCTAGGTTATAAAGATTATTACTAGCTCTCCCTAGAGAATGAAGTTAATAATAGTACGTATGTCGTAGGGTATCATGAGAATTATTTTATCATTAGACATGTTAAAAATATTTTTCCTTCCTAAAGTTGTGAGTTAAAGAAGTAATCTAGATATTATTGTAAATAGGTATCAATATTCTGAATAGAACAGGAAAACTCAGGTAGGCACCTGGTTGCCTGTCTTACTGAGGATTACTTTCTGTAGTAGATGTTACTAACCTCCTCTGGGCAAGGCACAGGTCCTGTAAATTAATGGTCACTAGAAGTGACATGCACAAATGGAATTTTAGTGAATCATCAGAGTGTGCATTTCCTCAACCCAGATTTATTTAGCACTTATGAACAAGACATCTTACTCAGTGTTAAGGAGGTCACATTTGCATTTTCTGCCTTCAAGGAGCTTAACATTTAGCTGTGGTATTATGTCTAGTACAGTATCAACCTAACAAAAAGTGTCACTAAACAGTTCCAGGATAATACAAATTCAGGTCCAGACTAGAGTATTTCATAAGAAAGATCGGTATGGGTGAATATGGTCTAAAAATGCATTGTGGAGAAGGAAGATAAATGGTCATTGATTCTTGAAGGATGAGGGTGCACAGAATAGTTGCAAAGAAGGGGTAAGCCACACCGAATAGACCTCCCGGCAGGCAAAGGCCAAAGACGGGGAGATGTAACGTATAGCAGTAAATGTAAGAGGAGAGTTTAGTTACAATGCAAAAAGGCTCATGATTGGGCTAAACAAATATTAAACAACTACTATGTGTAAATCGTAGGCCAGGTACCAGAGGTGGTGGGTTAGAACAGATAGTATGGTGAAAAATAATACACAGTTCTTGACCACATAGAGCTTTGAATACACTGAGGTACACAAAACAAGCAAAAATAACAACAAAATGCTGGTGTGAAATGAGTGAAGTTACCTAAAAGAAATTCCAGTTTCCAATTGCATAAGATACAAACTCCATGAACGCAGGAACCAAGTCTGTTTTGCTTACTGTATTGGCAATATTTGTTTAATAAATGGACACCAAAGAGATACGAACTATTCTAGAAGGCTGTGGGATGACAGGCCAATGGAGGGAGCTTGAAAGTAAAGAAATGCTTCATGAATGAGCTGGCATCTGCACTGAGTCCGGGGAAGTGGGCAGGATTTGAGACAGGCAGAGTGGAGAGGGAGATTCCAGCAGGGAGGTCCAACGGTGAGAGGAAAAAAGTGGGGGGCAGCACAGGGCTTGTTCTAGGAATAGTGAGAAGTTCAACCCAGTTGGCGCCAACTAGCATAGCTGTCAAGTTCATTTCACGGCAACCTCATGTGTGACACCATAGAGCCATGATCCATAGGGTTTCCTTGACTGCAATCTTTACTGAAGCAGATTGCCAGGACTTTTTCCCGTGGCACCACAGGGTACACTCAAACTGCCAACCTTTAAGTAGTCCAATGCAAACCCTTTGTGCCACACAGGGACCTCCTCACCTAAAGGGCATGAACTTAAAGACGAACGATTTGGGTCAAGTGATGACTCTATAGGAAAGCAATTAGAGTAGGGGGGAACTATTTATTAAAGAAACAATTAAGCATTATTTTTTAGGCTCTTTCCCAAAAGTTATCATCATCACAGTGAAAACAACTAGAATAATCCTTCATTTACATCCTTTCCTCAAGACAGTCTTAAGAATACTCCATTACATAATAACAGACTTGAACCCCAAACTCCACGGACCAAACAACACGTGGAAGAGCTTTCACTCTGAAATCTTCAGGGGTGGGCCTAGGATGGGGGGGGACGCAGTCGGAATGGACTTTCTCTTTAGCGTTTATTTATTTGTTTACACGAGGTCAGCAGTTCTTTAAAAGAAATTAATTTCAAATTGATCACCAAACATGTTGTGGCTGCAGCTATGAAGTTCTACGATGGGAGAGGTTTTGGACAAAGCTGGAAGAGAGCTGTAAAAATGAGAGGGCTGTTTTAGAGGAATGTTCAGAAACTTTCAGACATACAAGTATTATTTCCTGGTAGAATAGCATTGAATTTCCTTATCCTCTGAAGTTCTTCTGTAACTAGTTTTACAGTGTAATTACAGCAGCAGACTCCAAAGAAAAAGGAGGGAGGAAAAATACTGAGAGCTATTTTCTGAAAATCTCTAGCACTACATGGAAAACGAAAAGGTGAATAATAAATGCTCTCAGGTAATCTTTTTCCCCAACGCTATGTCAGTACCTTACAGGATACACAAGTCAGCTCACCTAAACCTTGTACTGTTTTAATAGAAATTTCTGATTTATTGGGGATGATTGCCTGCCGGGCACATTTCTACATTTCTTTTTTCTTTTTTTGTGTGTGTGCTTTAGATGAAGTTTTGCAGAGCAAATTTGTTTATCATTAAACAATTAATACACATATTGTTTTGTGACATTGGTTGCCAACCCCACAATGTGTCAACACTCTCCTCTTCTTGACCTTAAGTTCCCCATTACCAGTTTTCCATGTTTTCTCCTGCCTTCTCATCCTTGCCCCTGGGTAGATATGCCCATTTAGTCTCGTTTTGCTTTATGGGCCTGTCTAATCTTTGGCTGAAGGGTGAACCTCAGGAGTAACTTCAGTTCTGAGTTCAAAGGGTGTCTGGGCAGGCACATTTTTTTTAAACACTTAAATATCATTCAAGCATCACAATATTTCCTAAAAAATACTAATATTATCTATATTTTACTGATGAGGTAACAAGATTAAACCTCAAACACCAAACTCATTGCTGTTCAGTCAATTCCAACTCATAGCGACCCTATTGGACAAAGTAGAACTGCCCCATTGGGTTCCCAAGGCTTTAACTTTTATGGAAGCAGACTGCCACATCTTTCTTCAGCAAAGCCACTAGTGGGTTCAAACTGCCAAACTTTTGGTTAGCAGCCGATGGCTTAACCATTGCACCACCACGACTCCTTGGGTAACAGGATTAGAAAAGTTAAATGACTTGTTCAAGGTCAAAAAGGTGATACATGCCAGTAGAGGGATTCAATAGGTCTCCATGTTTCAAAGCCTGGAATCTCTCAGCTGTGCTCTCCTACACTGATCCCTTTGTGCAGTTGATAGAGAAATCTGCAGTTCTCTAATACCCCCTCCAAAAAAAAAAATTAGTTTCCATTGAGTCAGCTCCAACTCATAGCAACCCCATGTGTGTCAGAGTAGAACTGTGTTCCATAGGGTTTTTAATGGCTGATTTTTTGGAAGTAGACTGCCAGGACTTTCTTCCGAGGCTACAGTGCATTAACTGTTTGCACCACCCAGAGACTCCTCTCTTACCAGCTAATTATTTGTTCTGAGGCAAATTACTTAACCCTTGCAAATGTCAAGTTCTTCATATGTTAAATGGGCTTTTATCAATTCAGTATTTACTAGATATGGTGATAAACATTTAGTAAATACTTAAATCTATTCAACATTTAGCTCTTCCAACTTTCTCCACAACTGTACCATTGTGAAAAATAAGAATAACTATTTCTGAGAGTTTTTTTTTTTAATTAAATGAATTATTACATGCAGAGCACTTAAAACTGCCTGGCACAAAATGTTCACACAATAATGTTTGTTCTTAACTCTGAGGATGATGAGGATGATGATGGGATGACAGTCATTGGAATACCTATTAATAATAAACCCACTGCCATAGAGCTGATTTCAACCCCCAATCTCAGGGTGTCCACATAAACTAGTTCCTATTATCCCTGAAGGTAAAACTCACGGACACTGAGATTCTCTCAAGGAAGAAGTCCTCTAGTCAAAATGTCACAAACTCATCATTTCAGATAAATAGGCCATACATGTGGGGAGCAAATGGAGCTTCCTCCGAGAGATAAAAGGTTCTAAAACCAAAGATAACTAATATCCAACATTAAACTTTACAAAGTTAGAGAATGAAGTCAAGATACACAATTCCCTTTTAACAGGAGAGTACATTCCTGAGATTCAGAGAGGTCTAATAAGATTCATTCATATACCCTTTCACTCAACAAATATTGGTTTAATGATGCTCAGATATTTCGCCAGGCACTTTTAGAAAACTAAAAGGAAAGAAAGTATCAGTCAACTAATGACATTGGGCTAATGTAATAACATTAATTTTTTTTTTTTTTAGATCTATGTCTAACATCAAAATAAAACAAATTCTAGGAGGGATTAAAGAACTAAAGGTAGAAATCTAATTAATGAAATAAATAAAAGAAAGTGTAAGTGAATGTTTATCTGATCTTCAATTGTACATTGTTTTGGAAACGGAATGCAAGAAGTCATTTACAATGATATTTTAAGATATTCAATGATAGAAAATGCTCCCAATACATTAAGTGAATATAAGCAAGTTAAAAAAAAGCAAGCATAATAATTATTATCAATTACATTTCATTTTTTATACTTTATGTATTTTGCAAATACTCTAAACTATTTATTCCTTATTAAATAAATGTTGCAAAAGCACTGAGCCTATTTAGATGACTCAGTGAAAGAGCCTAAGAGAAGCAGCAGCATAAGGTAGTGCCAAAACCAAAAAAAACAAACCCATTGCCATTGAGTGGATTCCAACTCATAGCGACCCTATAGGACATAGTAGAACTACCCCATAGGGCTTCCAAGGAGCAGCTGGTGGACCTTTTGGTTAGCAGCCATATCTCTTATCCACTGTGCCACCAGGGCTCCATAAGGTACTGCAGTGATTCTCAAACTTTCCAGAGCATCAGGATTACTCAGACGACTTGTTGCTGGGCCCCGTCTGGAGAATTTCTTGTTCAGCATGTTCCCAGGTGATGCTGATGGTCCTGCACTGGAAAACCACACTTTAAACTACTGGGTATAGGGTCACTTTGAGTTGGAATCAACTTGATGGCAATGGGTTGGGTTTGGTTGGGATTATATAAGACGGTGGACTCGTGAGCCAGATTGCTTGGGGTTAAATCTCAGCTTTGACACTGACCTTTCTAGATGCGGTCAAGTTACTTAATCTCTAAGCTTCTATTTCCTCATCTATAAAACAAAGATAATAATACTACATAACAGACCTAACTTTATTTAAATAATATTTAAAAATACTCAGAACAGCACTTGCTACATGGTAACCACACCAAAACCCACTGCCATCTACTTGATTCCATAAATATTTACAGCCTTGGAAACACTATGGGGCAGTTCTACCCTAAAGCTATAGGGTCCCTATGAGCTATGAGACATAGTAAACATTATATGTATTATTCATATTTCCCTAGACATATCAGATAACAGTTTCAAGATTTCCAACACTTTTTGTAACTTGCTCATATATGTTTATTTGTTAACTCCTTTTCAGTTCTTTTGTAATCACTTGCAAAAAGGCGCTTTAGAACTTTACTTTCAGAAACATAAGAAGTCCTTCAAAAACAAAAGGATAATGTATTTACTGAAAGACTGCGAGCGGATGGGGCGGGAGGAAAGGCCAGTTCAGCAATGAAAACATGAGGTCCTAGAGGGTGGAATCAGGGATAGAGAGCAGGTGAGCTTCCCTCTGAAACCAACAAATGTATACATGGGTCAATGTTTACATCTCTCGTTAGAGTGAGATATTTTATATTTAAATGATATAATTTGACTCCAGGATGAAAATATCATGGCCCATAGCTAGAGTGATACCATAATTTATCTTCACACTGAGGCACTTTGGAGACGCTATTACTAGTAGTTACAATGGGTGAAAAGGCACAAACGAGACAGTTCTACCTATACCAAAACCCAACCAAACCCTTGTCATAGAATCTATTCCAACTCATAGTGACCCTATAAGACAGTGTAGAACTGCCCCATAGGGTTTCCAAGGATCGGCTGGTGGATTTGAACTGCCAAACTTTTGGTTAGCAGCTCTAGCTCTTAACCACTGTGCCACCAGGGCTCCACTGTTCTACCTATAGCCCCCTGTTTTTCATATCATAAATCGCTAAATAAAAATTCCTTATCCTTTTCCTGTGCCTAATCAACATGGATGATTCTTACAAGATTTGAAATTACTATAGGGGCTTGGGATTTTTATACAGCCTTCAGGAGGAAGCTAGTATAGTTAAAAGAATAGAGACTTTGAAGTCAGAGAGTCCTGGGTTCAGGGTGGACCAGATCAGAAATTTCCATTCTGTATCTACGTATTATCTGATTTCTGTTGCCGTTAATCTTCCAAGGTTAGGACTGTTTAAGACAAGAGTCTCGCCTCCTCCAACCTGATTTCAGAAGATGAATTAATTTGGGGGAATCAATCAATCTCTCTCTTTCTGTGTTTGTGTGTATATGTGCACGTGAAGGGAGTGTATCAATTATGCACACACATGCACATTCACACACACTTATTTTATGCATTACTTGAAAGAGGAAAAGAAAATCAATCAGGGCCTTTTATAAAGACCAAGAGTGATGGGGAGTGGGGAATCTAGTGCAATAGACTGTTTACTTTCCAGGAGGTAAACATTCTCTAAATGTTTTGAGTAAACTCAGATTGAATGTGTTTCCAAAGTGAAATTTGCCAGGTCCCCCAAGAGTTTATCACACGGTTCACTAGAAAGACCTAGCAGAATGTGCAAAGGGTAGAAAACCAAGCATAAAACCAAACACTGTAACACATTCATGCTTCCGTAGGGCAGAAAGGGGAGGGGGCGAGCTGATATTTCTTCCAGTGACGACTGCAAACTCACTTCTGTGTGGAGGAGGAAAATTCAGAAAACGGAAGTCGAGAATGGACACACTTTTCTCTATAAGTGAAGAGAAAACCTGTTTCTATCATGTCAATTCCGACTCATAGCAAAAAGGCCCCCCAAATGCCTCTGAACACTAAATAAGAGATAATGCCAAACAGAATTATTTTACTATGCTATATCAAATACTTTCATTTTTAACAAAAATATATGTGTTTATATGCCTTTATATATGCCTTTGAATTATGGTGTTGGCAAAGAATACTGAATATATCATGAACTTCCAGAAAAATGAACAAGTCTGTCTTGGAAGAAGTACAGCCAGAATGCTCCTTGGAAGCGGGGATGGCGAGACTTCGTCTCACACACTTTGGACATGTTATCAGAAGCGACCAGTCCTTGGAGAAGGACATCATGCTTGATAAAGTAGAAAGTCAGCGAAAAAGAGGAAGACCCTCGACAAGATGGATTGACACAGTGGCTGCAGCAATGGGCTCAAACATAACAATGATTGTGAAGATGGTGCAGGAATAGACAGTATTTCGTTCTGCTGTACATAGGGTTGCTACGAGTCGGAATCAATTTCAAGGCACCTAACAACGATCACAACATATATGTTTAAACAATGAGTGAGAAAAAATACTACAACAATAAATATCAATGTCCGTATTAGAAATAGTAAAGAAAGTGACAATTTCTTCAATTTCTCTTCTAAAAGGCCTTACATATAGCATACACTTCCTGATTCTATCCATGTTACAAAAGAAGATCAGCTATTTCCAGCTAATATATCACCTTTGGAAACATTTGCATATGGACTTTTTATGCAAATCTAATTTTATATCACATCCCAGGTGATTATGCTACAATCAGACTTAAGGGGAATCACATAGGAAAGTACCAATGTATTTAAAAAAAACCTTCATACTTGTAACCAATTTGTTAAAAAGAGATTTATTTCTAGTCTGAAGCTCTTACCATTAGCAAGCAAAGATCTGAAGCAGAAATAATGTACTGCCCTCCTTCTGGACTTGAACTAAATATGCCCTAGATTTTCTATTGAAATTCAGAATCTATCTTTTGAGAATTACCAAAGAACTACACTCACCAACATCATCTATAATTAGTTCTATTAAATCATTTTACTCTCTGTTGTTGCCTAACACAACAATCATGTTTCTGAGGACCATGAAGAAAGGGCAGGAAAAATATTTGTTCATTCACTCAGTAACAATTTTTTAGGTGAACATGTTATCAAAAGGGACCAGTCCCTGGAAAAGGACATCATGCTTGGTAAAGCAGAGGATCAGCGTAAAAGAGAAAGACCCTCAATGAGATGGATTCACCCAGTGGCTGCAACAATGGGCTCAAGCATAGCAATGACTGTAAGGATGGTGCAGGACCAGGCAGTGTTTTGTTCTGCTGTACACAGGGTCACTACAAGTCCAAATGGACTCGATGGCACCTAACAAGAACAATAACTCTATAGTCATGTGCTAAAGTCAGGTTGTGTGACAAAAGAGGTATTGCTTCCAAGCAACATAGCCAACAAGGACTGAAAGACTCTTCTACTGACATAGGAAATTCTTAAACTTAATTTTAACATTTATATGTGACCTATTTTCCCATGAGTAGCTCCAATTTTGCCAAATAATCAGGAAAAAGTCAGTAGAATAGCATAGTATGTACTGTCTGCCTGTCTAGGTGCACAGAGTTGGGTTATAAAATTCTGGATGGTTACTTTTCTTTCCTACCTATTCAGATTTAAAACTGAGGATAGAATGTGGAACAAAAATGAATAATGTCTCAACTTTAGGACCTTCAGCCAACTCCAGGACCTTTAGCCACCTCCGCTGCATCAAGATGGAATAAGTACATGCCTCTTCTATTCAGTGTCTGGCTATATGCTTTTCTCCTCCCATCGCATCTGAATTTTTCCCATTGATTTAAGTCTGACCATGGCAGCTTTTGTTTCTGGCTTCCCCCTGCCAGCAGTGATTCATAAATCTGTTGAGATTCTGACTGCTGTACTACATTGGCCTACAGAGCAAACAGATTCTCACTAACTTTCAGAAATCTCTATGTGCCCCAAGACAGCAGATACGGTAAGTATATATCTTATAGGAGTACTCAGAATATCTTTCTTGGTAGTAATGACTACATCTTTCTTTGTAAAATAAACTTGGGTTTTAATGTTCCCTGGAAGTGCAGTGGTTAAGAGCTTGGCAGCTAATCAAAAGGTTGCCAGTTCAAATCCACCAGCTGCTCCTTGGAAACTCTATGGGGCAGTTCTGCTCTCTCCTATAGGGTCACTATGAGTTGGAATTGACTTGACAGCAACTTTTTTTTTTTTAAATTCTTGTGAAAATATGCTTATCACAAGAATAAGCTATTCTTAGTCTTCATTCAGTCATATAGTGACCATTTTCTCCTTGATGCCATTCATTATTTCCAGGTGTTATTGGCTCCCTACTTTTCTAGCTTCTGAACAGTAAATAATGCCTTTTCAGTAAGAAATAATGCACTGCAGTGGTACTTTTCAAGAAACTCAAACTCCTATAAATTATTCTCACTGCACATTCAATCTTAGGGCCTAGTCATGCTTCCACGTGTAACAGGTGGAATGCACTGCTGTGAGCAGTTCTGCAGTATTCCAGGGCAGCTGTTTCTGCTTCTTAGCTGTTAGTACTGCTTTTGTTGTAATGAAGAATATATAGTAGTGGTAATTTTTCTGAGATTCAACTTCTTTTATTTGTATTTATTTGGCCTGTCAGTACTGTTTTTGCAGTAATGAAGAATGCATTTTAGTGATAATTTTCCTGAGATAAAAAAAAAAATCCCTTGGCTTTATTTATTTGGGCTGGAAGTACTGCTTTTACAGTAAGGAAGAATGCATTGTACCATGTCTTGAAAAGCTTCATGAAAAATAATAAAAAGGCTAAGAAGAAAGAGACTAGAATAAAATGTGTATGCAGTCATTGCCTGGTGCCCATGTTTTGCCTCATGCTTTGCAAATTTTCAAGAAATAAAATTTAAAAAATAAGATTTTATCATAGACTCATATCGGTAGGATTTAGTACATCCAGAGTCTGCTGGGACACATGGGATCCCAGATAATGGGTATCAAAATCCATAACTCATAACAAAAATTCTGAATTGGTCCTGTAATCAGCATGCTTCCCATTAGTGAAAACACATGGTAGCAACAAAAACTTCATAGGAGAAAATAATTGGGTCACCAAATGGTTAATGAATTTTGCAATTAGAATTAATTTTAATAAGAATCTCTATATGCAAAATCTTCCAGATCAATAGATCCTCTGTCTGTATTAAAGAGCAGTCAACTTTTTAAAAGAGCACTTTCGTAAGAATAGAATAAAAGAAAAAGAATATGTAATGTTTTATTTTAAGTTTCCTGGCTAAAATAGGTCTATAGACACAGCCTTCCCAGTGAGACCAAGAAAACTGATGTTGGTCTAGGTTTTCTCTTACTGTAGCTCTGCTTAATGTGCACTAAGGGTTATATTCACCTCCCTGTGTTTGTTTATTTATTTTTCGTACTATAGTTCATCAATTTTAAGACACGTTTTCCCCACTATTAACATCTATGAAATTGCACTGTGTTTTGTAATCAATGACCTTTTACAATTGCTGTCAGCCACCCGGCAGTCATGATGTAGTTGTCGTTGCCTCCAAGTGTGCAAATTTGATCATAGCTGTCCCATTGTATGCTGTGTGTTGGCGGTGCTGTGTGAATAGATATTCACTGCTGATTAAAATACCCTTGAAAAGATTACACTGTGATTTGACATTAAAAAACATATATTGTGTACATGGAAAGGCAAGAAAATAGAGGAGCATGATAGGATAAAAATCTATGCCTAAATTTCCCTTAATTAAAAACCGTAAGAAAGCCTTATGCAGAGCTTAATTGGCTATATTGTTGCTTTCTTAGCGAGACATAAAATAATGGTGTATGTTACAATCACAGCTTTAACGAGTTATACAGCCTGACTGTGTCTACAGTAGGGGTTTGAACTAGAAATATAAGGAAGAATTTCTTGAACCCCCTAGAAATGGAAGTAAAAATTTACTTTTTTTTTGTGTGTGTGTTTGTATATGTGCTATTATCTGAGGAGACGGATGGGTCAGAGCATACGTAACATTCTCAAAGTTAAGAACTATTGACCTAGAACTGCACCCTGATCACTGAGTTGGATAGCTTAATTAAGCCTATCATTTGCAAGTTATTATGTAGGGTGATGTTTTTAATGCTCACTGCTCAACTTCTCGCTTGGAACACTCCACTGTATGCTCCTGTGTACTGACTGTCTTTTAAAGTGTTAAAATATTGAATTCATCCTTTTTATTCAAATGAAGGTTTAGGAATTAGGAAATCGGAATTATTGTTGGCCTTTTAATAGATTTTTTAATCAATGATATTTAAAATGTTGCTCAAATTGGCATCAAAAGAATATTTATTTATATATGAAGTATGGAACTAATAATTTACTCAGTCTTCATAACCCTTTATCACAAAATCTGTGCCTGCCTAATCATTTATACTCCATCTCACTGTGTCTAAATTGTATAAACAGAGAAAATCAGTTATGGAGCCAGGATTCCAACTTAAACACCTTTTTTGGAAATTTTACATGTAGCTCTGCGAATATTCTGAATAATCCATGCTTAATAATGAGGGAAGCTCTAATCAAAACAAATGTCCCTTCTATCAGAGTTTAGGATTATTATTATTATTTTTCTGTATCTGAGATATCACATCCTGTGGAATCAAAAAACTGAAGTTCAATGGCCAAGATTGCCTCTCCCATACCATTCTTAGTTAGGGTATTAATATTTGCCGTCATTTACTAACTCTAAATGCCAAAAGAAAGAATTGAAGTGATATTTCTTTTCAAGTTAGATGTAAAAGAATTCCAATTATTTAGGTATAGCTTTTAAACAGATAGATATTAATATCAATTTGTCTCAAATGACAATAAGTAAAAGATCAAATTTTCTGTATTTGATAGCAATGTATATTTTTCCTCTAAGGGATAAGTTACTTTATTCATATAGGCTATGCAGACACTTGGTAAGGGTTGGAGGAAAATATGCCTGAATACACTGAATGCATACAACAAGAATTTTTTTAATATTAAAAATCATAAGAGCCCTGGTGGCGTAGTGGTTAACAGCCATGGCGAGCTACAGCTGCTAACCAAAATGTTGGCAGTTCGAATCCACCAACGACTCCTTGGATAGCCTATGGGGCAGTTCTATTGTGTCCTAAAGGGTCACTGTGAGTTGTAATTGTCTCCATGGAAATGGGATATAGCTGCTGTTGGTATATATGTGAGTATATCTATGTACAAAATAGATTTCCCTGCTAATAGTTCTAGTTATATTATTGGTACCATCTTAGCAGATATGTTAATAGTAAATTACATTTTTTTATGATTGCTTCCTAAGCAATATCTATAATTATGCTTCCCTTCCAGCTCATTTGATCGTTTCCCATCTATGGTTTTATTCTAAGATATTTCATTAATCTTAATGATTTAAGTTTTTGAAATTAATAAAAATTAATCATTCTGACATGACATCAATTTAACTATGAAATTTAGGTATTAAAAAAAAATCAATCCTCAGATGCAGCCAGGTTTCATTGTTCTTAATTATGCTTTATCATAAGAAGTTCCTGAGTAAAGATAATATGAAATATTTTTGATACGCTTAAGAGATTTTAAGATTAAATTAGAAATCCAGTTTTCAACAAATTGGCTAAATTATGGGTGAAATATTTTAGTAACATGTTACATTTAAAAGATAGAGATTTATTAAACGAAATATTCATTTCTCAAAACTAAAGAACATAAATCTATATAGAAACAAAATTTGTGGTTCATTTTTATCATAAAACGAGTTTAAAGGAATATCTTAAACAAAATATTTTTGTTTGCTTTCTATATTAAGTTAGACTTTTAATTTTAAGCCCCCTATATTATTATAACAAAATTTATGCACAGTCACATTTTAACTTGCCCACTATTGCTATTTTATCTTTCGCTATGTTGATGTATGATTTTTAGGAGTGGTGCTGCTGAAATTGGCTGGTCATAAATCTGCTGCTTACAGCTATGCTCCTCTTTACTTAGAGAACTATTTTTGCTATGTGAGTCACTTCTTCCTTTTTTAGGAGGCGTTATTCACACCTGTGATATCTGGCATTAGCTCATCCTTTTCAAGAGACACTTGTGTTTATCAGTGTATACACACGTTGATTATGTTTACAGTTGCCCATGTTCTGCAATGGTGTCAGCTGGGTTACTAAACAAGGACTTAAGTTATTCTTCCAATTGTCCAAGCTGGAGCTTCCTTTCATGTTTTACTTATTTATTTCTTCCGCTCCCAGCTTGCTTGGGCATGTATTATTTGACATATTTTTACAGACGGTCTGCCACCTAAGTGTGTTTATGAAGCTTTTAACTTTTTGTTCTCTCTAAGATAAATACTCCACAATTCTACTTAAAAATGCAAACAATTACTTGAGTATTTGTTTCTTCTGTATTTTAAGATCAAGTTCATTCATTCATTCAACAAACATTGATTGCCTCCTCCAGGTATTGTTTATCCATCCAGACAGGGTTCACCTATCACTGAACAAACAGACAAAGTCCCAGGGAATGCAAGAGCTGACATTTTAGTGGAGAGCTAGACCATAAATACAGAATTAACTCCACAACAATGAGTTTGTTTGTTTTGGATGTAGAATAAGCCTCAGGGTATATGGTATGGTAGAAAGAATTGGTATGGATATGGATTCCGACATTGTGAGATCAATACTTTTCTCTTGCAATTACCACTTATAAGTCCAGAGAGGCAAGTTGCTTAACCTCCCTGAGCCTAAGAGCCCTCATCTAGAAAATGGTGTTAAAATGTCTTCACTTTACTTTGAAGTACTGTAGCAAAGTGGAGTGTGTGTGTGTGCATGAAAGACTTTGTATCTACAATCTAACAACGTAGGGCGGTTACTTGCCTGAAGTGGTTTGGCTTGCATGAACGTGTGAAAGACTTTGTATCTACAATCTACAACGCAGGGCGGTTACTTGCCTGAAGTGGTTTGGCTTGGGTATAATCTGTAGGTTGCAGTAGTTACCACAAGGAGCTCAGTATCTTTATCTCTGATCAGCACCTGAGGTTTATTAATCAACACAATAGATTCTTGCAGTTGGTTTTAGTTGGTGAATTTTGTGATGCTGAAAATGTTGTATTGGTTGGAAATATTATACGTACTGTTGTATGAACAAGTTATAAAAAGACTATACTTTTGAAATGGGATTTGAACTTTGATGTTTAAAGAAGCTTCAATTCAGCCATTATTTCAGAAGATTTTGGTTAACGGTCTGATTACAAAGTTAAATAAATCTTGCCTTTAGAATAATTGTGTTTGCTGCACTCAATCTTTTATGTAAGGTGCAGCTGCGACACTTCAAAGAACAAAGTGCTGCATGTTACTGTTTACCCAGCATGCAGTATGACTAATTTCACGTTTTCTTGTTAATAAGTGTTTATATTTGTAACGAGATTTGGTCTAAAATATATAACCTTCACCAATTCTTGAAAACAATCACAAAATCACACACACACACAAAAAGCCCTAATAATTAAGAATAGTCAAATCTGGTCAAGTCAACTCACAACAGTAAAAATAAAAGTAAAAGTAACTTTATATTTTTTGAGGATATTAGGACATACAAGATATACAGTATTTTGTGAGGATAACAGGTATACAGAAGGTATTACAAAGTTAGGTTATTATTACTGTGCAAACCAAACAGTAACTGGAGTCAGAATTACTGGCACATGGCTGGGGCCCTCATTAAAGTCCTAGATGAATTTCTGCTTCTTACTGGTTGCTTTTCCTTCTTCAGGACAGATGATTAATCATCAGACACTGAATCCTGTTATTTGGCCCTGACTCTCCATTGTCCCTCACCAGTAGGTACTAGTATATTAAACCAAAAATCAAAGAGACCCCACACTCTAGGTACCACTTTTGAAAGCTGATGATCCATGTGTAAGATATTCAGTTTCTCAACTAAATTTCTGACCTACTTCTGCTCTAGGATGTCCCAAGATTCACAATTCGAGGCCACAATGCCGGGGATAAGGAGTTGGTGGTGAAATAAACTGACTTTGAGTGTCTCTGCTTCCTGGCTACTTGGGCAGCTACAGCAGTGAAGAGTAATTAAAGCAAGTCCCAGTCAACAACCCAGCCTTAGGTAATTTCAGGTCAAGTTTTTCCATTAGAGGAAAACCCAATGCTCATGACAGAGAGTGGGAGTCACCCCCATACCAACAGGACACTGCATGCCCCATATACCTGCAATCCTCCACCAATCAGAGCTGTAGAAAACATCTAAAAGGCAGACCTTTACTAAGCATTACTTAAAGATCCAGACAAAGGCTGGTTGTTGTCCTCATCTTAGAATATGTATAGTCTAGTCAGGGAGATAAGATCACCATGTCTGAATCACTGAACAATACATGTGAAAGTACATGAATCAGGAATAACGTTGTTGTTGTTGTTAGGTGCCGAGAAGTCACTTCCGACTCAGAGCTACCCAATGTACAATAGAAGGCATCACTGCCCAGTTCTTTGCCATCCTCACAAACATTGCTATGTTTGAGACCACTTTGCAGCCACTGTATTAATCCGTCTCATGGAGGGTCTTCCTCTTTTTCTCTGACCTTCTACTTTACCAAGCATGATGTCCTTATCCAGGGACTGGTCCCTCCTGATAACAAGTCCAAAGATTGGGAGATGAAGTCTTGCCAGTCTTGCTTCTAAACAACATTCTGGCTGTACTTCCTCCAAGACAGATTTGTTCATTCTTCTGGCAGTCCAAGGTATATTCAATATTCTTCTCCAACACCATAATATAAAGGCATCAATTCTTCTTCAGTCTTCCTTATTCATTGTCCAGCTTTTGCACGCATATGAGGTGATTGACAATACGACGGCTTCGGTCAGCTGCACCTTAGTCCTTAAAATGACATCTTTGCTTTTTAATACTTTACAGAGGTCTTTTGCAGCAGATTTGCACAATGCAATACATTGTTTGATTTCTTGACTGCTCCCTCCATGAGTGTTGATTGCAGATCCAAGTAAATTGTCAGTTTGTTGTACTTCGGTGGCTTGTATGTTGCTGTGATGATGGAAGCTATGCCACCAGTATATCGAATACTAGCAGAGTCATCCATGGTGGACAGGTTTCACCAGAGCTTCCAGACTAAGATAGACTAGGAAGAAAGACCTGGTGGTCTACTACTGAAAAAAATTGGCCAGTGAAAACTTTATGAACAGCAGCAGAACATTGTCTGATACAGTGCTGGAAGATGAATCTGTTAGGTTGGAAGGCACTCAAAATATGACTGGGGAATAGCTGCCTCCTCAAAGTAGAGTCCACCTTAATGTCATGGATGGAGTAAAGCTTTTGGGAACTTCATTTGCTGATGTGGCATGACTCAAAATGTGAAGAAACAGCTGCAAATATCCATTAATAATCAATAGTAGAATGTGCGATGTATGAATATAGGAAAATAGGAAGTCACCAAAAATGAAATGGAACACATAAAGATTGATATCCTAGGAGTTATTGAACTGAAATGGACTGGTATTGGCCATTTTGAATCAGACAATGACAAATTGCAGAAGAATGGCATCACACTCATCGTCAAAAAGAACATTTCAAGATCTATCCTGAAGTACAATGCTGTCAGTGTTAGGATAATATCCATATGCCTACAAGGAAAACTAGTTAATACAACTATTATTCAAATTTACACACCAACTACTAATACCAAAGATGAAGAAATTGAAGATTTTTACCAACTTCTGCAGTCTAAAATTGATCAAACATGCAATCAAGATGTATTGATAGTTACTAGTGATTGGAAAGTAAAAGTTGGAAACAAAGAAGGATCAGTGGTTGAAAAAAATGGTCTTGGCAATGTAAACAATGCTGGAGATCACATGATAGAATTTGACAAGACAAATGACTTATTCATTGCAAATATCTTTTTTCAACAACATAAACAGTGATTATACATGTGGACCTTGCTGGATAGAATACACAAGAATCAAATCGACTACATCTGCGGAAAGAGACGATGGAGAAGCTCTATATCATCAATCAGAACAAGGCCAGTGGCCAACTGTGGAACAGACTACCAATTGCTCATATGCAAGTTCAAGTTGAAGCTGAAGAAAATTAAAACAAGTCCACTAGGAACAACATTAGGAAGAAAAAAATATCACTCATTAATCAATGAACATACACAAATTAACTTGTGACAAATGTTTTATGCAGCAGAGTTGTTTAGGGAAGATACAAATTGGCAACAGCGACTAACATTTGCATAGCACTTCCACGTGCATTAATGTTCCATGTCTTTAATAAGGGCAAGAGTTGACAAGGATGGCTTAGTGGAGCAGATGAGACAAAAATGGTTCCTAAGTTAATTGTGGTGGTAGTTTAACAAGCGGACCAAGACATCAACAAGTCACCAACAAATGCAGGCACTGGGCTATTTCACTGGCTGACATGTTCAAAGTTTCAAGAAAATCACAACATAGAACACACATACAAAAAATAAAATATACTTTTTAATTTCTTTTTCTTTTTTAAATTCAGCAGGTTCATGAAAAGCTGCCAAAAGTGGATGTATTTTCCGAGAGACAGGGGATGACTGAGTTTGGAAGAATGCACTCAGTAACAGTGATTTTTGTTCCTACGATGCGCTCCAGTGGTGCACTGGGGACTTTAAAATGAGACCATCAGCACACTTTCAGAAGGCTTTCAGGATCTTAGATAAGCCCAGATAGCAATGCTTAGTTTCTTACCTAGAAGAAATATTTCTCCAAAACAAAAGAACGGAGTAAGTTACAGCCACCTGGGATAGATTACTACTGCTCAGCAATAAAGGTCACCAGAGTGAAAGAGTTGAACTTCCAGACAACTGTGGTAAGAACGTAGTAAGGATTTGTGGAGGGGGTTGGGAAAAAAAAGTAATGAGTCTGAAAATACATCCACTCCTCACTTATTGACATGGTTATGGTCCAAAAATCAGGTCATTATGTGAAAATCAGTGTTATGCAAAAAATGGAGAATGACCACATCAGATCACAAAATGGAAGATTACATAACTGCCAAATTACATCATTACATAACTGCCAAACCACTGAGAATCATGGCCTAGCTGAGTTGACACATAACCTTAACCATCACAGCCAGTATTACACTCAGATTGTCATTCATTACTGCTAGACATACACTGTTAACATGCAAAATAGAAGGACAGTTCACGTTTTTTACTATCGTAAATGCAAAATGTCAGACAACGAGAGATACCTAGTAGCACAATGGTTAAGAACTCAGCTGCTAACCAAAAGGTTGGCAGTTCAAATCCACCAGCCACTCCCTGGAAACTCTATGGGGCAGTTCTACCATGTCGTATAGGGTTCCTATGAGTCAGAGTCGACTGGATGGCAACCGGTTTGGTTTTGTGGTTTTGATTAGGTGTACCCGCTTTGTGACTTTTATATCCCTGTATTAGTGCAATTGGATATGGCTTATTACAACTAAACATAATTTCCCTAACTCCTTTACTTTATCTTTAAAAAGTGGATTATGCCAACCTGAGAGATTTTTGATGCTTTGGTTCTTGTCAGGGATTCAGTAAAAGTGTAGTTTTTGTTGTTTTTTTTTTTTTTTTTTTTAGCTTCGGAGCTACAAAGAGTCCTAGGAAAAATACTTTCCATATTCAAAAATCACAGAAATCTCAAATGTATTCTTGCCTTGTTGCTGTCAGCTGCTGTTGAGTTGACCCCCAACTCATGGCCACCCCAGGTACAATGAAATGAAACACTGTAGTTCCTGCACCATCCCCATAACTGGTTGCAAATCAGACCACTGTGATTCATAGAGTTTCATGGGCTGACTTTTGGAAATAAGTTGCCCTTTTTTGCAGGTAGCGAAAATGAAGCCTGGGAAATGAATTGGGGTGTGGCTTCCCCTGATTCCAAGAGGGACTCTGGCTAAAACAAGCATCCATTATGTCACAGAAACAGAGTCCTAAACCAGACGCTGGCTCTTAAACTTGCCCAAGTAGTAAGACACTTGGAGTTTGTTCATTTGGGAAGAATACCATGAAATATTGATACTGCTCATGCATTTGTTTTGTCATCTGTTGCCACTCACTGGCAGACAAGCAGCAGTAAAAAACCAAAGGGGGAAAACATCAATCTGAGAGAAACTGTCAGTTGAGAATATTCCAACCAAATTTAGGTTCTTGCAAATTAAGAAAAGGCTACTCCCATGTTATTTATTAATATGGACACACCCCGGATCTGCTTGCTTAACGCAGGCATTGTGCTGGGACACATAGATCATTACCATTCGTTGAGGGCACTATGTCAAGTACTTTTCAAATCTTATTATTATCTGCATTATAAGATTTGAAGATAGGGGTTCAGAGTGTTTAAATAACTAGTCCAAGCTTGGTAAATAACTCAGACTAATAAAATCAATATTGGAACCAGAGTTGTCTAATTTATCAGGCCAGAACCCCAGCTTCTGCATCCTTTGTCTCCCAGAATACAGATCCCTTTATCTTTACTGCAGGAGAAAGATGTGGCAGTCTGCTTCCATAAAGATTACAGTCTTGGAAACCCTATGGGGCAGTTCTATTGCATCCTATAGGGTCACTATGAGTCGGAATCGACTCGATGATAATGGGCTTTTTGGGTTTGGTTATCTCCACTGATAGGACTTACAGGTTTAACCTTGCTGTCTCTAAAGCTAGGCCTGAACTTGGAATTACTTGACATTGGACTATAACCTCATGCCATAACTTGAGTAAATGGGCTTCTGATAAATATTTCCTGCTCTTGGATAAGCTGATAATTCAAATTCCCTAGCTCTAGGTCTTTGCCATGCACGTTCTTGATAATTAACTAGAGTTTGAACCTGAACTCCAACCTTATGTTTGAAGTTTTGCAACCAACCTACTGCCAACTTTACCAATGCAAATTATCTGAATGCCAGGATAAATTTTCACACTAAAGGGAGTTTTTGTCTTATGTTAAATATTCTCTGCAAAAAATTATAGGATGATCCTTGATAGAATATGTGAGTGTAAAGGCATTATAGAGAGTAACCTTTATACAAGGACACCATAAATCTCTGCTTAAAACAGACTTGGTTTTATGCCGAGTGTTCTGGCATAATTTTTAATAATGCCCCTTGAACTCTCAAAACAATATCAGTGCGAATGATATATTTTAATGTTATCCTGACTATGTGCACTATTGAGGCACTGTGACGGCATACAAACAAACTTCATTTACTCTACTTTTAATTTTCACATGAGTTTGAAAATGTAGTCTTATTCCCATTATGCAAATGAGCTAACTGAAAATCAGAGAGGTTAAAATATTTGATCCAAAGTCACACAATTACTAAATGGAGGCAAATTCAAAGCAGGGAAATCTGAACTCAGACTCCGTGCAGTCTTTTTACTCTATCTTATTGCTTTCGAGCATGACTTCCTTAACAGTCTATAGAACATCAGCCTGTCTCTCTGACTATCCAGCAACCCATGTATTTTTTGCTTTTAGGAAATGGATTCATAGTGGTTTTCAATTACGTACAAAATATACCAAGATAGCATAAATGGGATTGAATTTTTTTTTTAAAAAATGTAGGTAATCCAAATGGAGCCAGATATAAAAGTAATATCAAATTATTTACCATAAAATCCAATATTCTTGCTTCACACGAGAAAAAAAACAATAAGTGACAAACTTGAAGAATCTATATGAATAGAAAAAAAAAAATCAACTGCTCAGAAGAAACACAACTCTTCCTGAAAGCAGTAAACCATTTCTCCTTAAGGGTACTCATAAAAAGGACATTGTGTAATCCAATGAACAAAGATCATAACAACATCTTTACAGTGGAACCAAAAACTTTTTATAGGTCTCTGTTCTATAGCATCCTTCAATATTGGCTGATAGCCCCATTCCAAAGTATGATTCAGAGAGAGCGAGAGAGAAATTGATTTTACAAGATGGCAATAAAATGCCATTCAGGTTTATAAATGTTGGCTTGACTTAATTCTCAGGTAGATATTAGCACATTAATTGTTTAGAGTATTTAATGGGTATTCACCAAGCAATCATGTACTGATATTGTTTCATTCAGCTGAACACTGATAAATACTGGAAAGAACTATCTGCCTGTCTATCTACTACCAAAAAAGAACTTTACTGACCATTCTACATATAAAAAAAGAATTGCTTTTTTTTTATTGCAGTTTTATCTTACAAATGTACCATCCACTCATTCCATGCTGTGGGTGTACTATCCATTCATTCTATGTTGGAGAGGCAATTTAATACACTGAAAAATAAAAAGTCAATGATCTGGGACTTCTGGGCAACATGACGCTATAGACAGAAGCAACATGCTGCCCCTCCACAGCAAAGACCTGAAAAACTAAGTCAAACAGAGACAGATGTCAATCCTGAAACTCTAAGCATCAAATGAAGAGATAAAGAACTCAGTGAAGCACCAGATGGAATAAGAACTGACAGAGAACAGAGAGAGAGGAGAGATATATGCAGAGGTCCCCTATCAGCTAACGCAGCACGGATTTGCCATCTTGGACTCCTGTTGGAGATTGGCTAACAGGGAATACAGGAAAGCAACTTCATGGAGCTACCAGCAGGAGACAGAAAAACTGTTAAGCAGCGACATACGCTTTCCCACCCTCCACCCTTCTTCACCCCACTCGGCCTTCTATGCTTCCTGCGGACAGAGTCTCTTGGCCGGAAGGCATGGACTTCAGCCCTGTGCAACTTGGATTCCGCCTGCCCACACTGACCAGCTCACTGAGTGCCATTTGTCTGTTGCTGGTGTTGCTTTTTTCCACTTCTTTTGATTTCTTTCATACCTCTCACCACCTCCCCCTACTTTCTCTCAAATACTTGGCTCCATGTGCCATCTTTGCTTCTTCTTGAAAGTCTGTGAAAGGCCTCTTGACTGTGGAACTGCTTCCCGGTCCACACTGCCACATTGGTGGGATCCCTGGGGCATTGGTGGGAGCCCTGTGGCTTTTTTTGTTTGTTTTGATTTGTTCTGTTTTGTTCTTTTCTTTGTTTTCTTTTTCTTTTCTTTGCTTGGGAGCCCCTTATAGTCAGGATGTACTGCATGGCTTGGGAGCTATATCCCCATTTTGCACAGCCACATGGTGGGATCCCTGGGGGCATTTCTTTTTTCTTTCTCTCTCTCCCTCTTTTATTTGTTTTTTGTTTTCTTTTCTCTCTTTTTCGTCTTTCTTTATTTCTCAGTTTCTCAACTCTCTATACTTACCTTCTCTTCCTGTATCCTGAATACCTGGTGCTGTGTGACACCTCTACCCTTTCTAGCCATGCTGTACTGGGAGCCACTTCCTCAGTCTTCACAGCTGCACCAGTGGGATCCCTGGGAGCATTGCTTTTATTTTATTTTTTTTGTAAGTTTTATTTATTTATTTATTTGTTTATTTTTACCCTTTTTCTTTCTTTTTTTTTTCTTTTTGTTTTTCTCCATTCTCAGTTTCTCATCTCTCCATGCCAACGGCAAGCTCTCTTAGCTCTCTTTCTGTTTGTTGGTTTGTTTGTTTTTGGCTCCTGTTTCTCTCTACTGTCTCTCCTCTTTCCCATACCCATCTTAGCTCTACACATCACAATATACCTGCTCCTTCCTGCTTACCTGCACCATGCACTGAACATCACATTCTTGAGCAACACAGTCACGGCCTACCAGAACCTACCCTTCACTGATTCCCAGCCCACCCTGTTGGTCGCAGTACGTGCCACAAACAACCCACCCTAGCAACTCCCCTTCAGCTGGACCTGCCATGCTGCACCATACCTGAGTGACCAACCCTGCCAAGTGGACAAGAAGGCAAAAAGTATCATACCAACAAACAAACTAGAAAGAACACACAGACCACCTGCTCAGACATAACCAAATAAAACAAAAAAGTGGGACAAAGCAAACAAATCCACAATCAATAAATGAGGACAATAACTACTGAATGTCCTGAAGACAGCAGACAATACCAAAACATATAAAAAAACAGGACAGGATGGTTCCAGTAAGCATCCAAAATAAAACACCAGATGACTTTCCAGTAGAAGAAAAGACACTAGAACTACCTGATAGGAAATTTCAATCTCTAATATTCAGAGCTATCTAAGAGTTAAAGCAAAAAGCAGACAAAAACAAGGAAAAAATAGAAAAATTCATGGAAAAGGCAGGCAAATTCATAGAAAATACAGACAAAACATGGAAGAATTGAGGAAAATAATACAGGAACAAAATGTCAAAATAAATTCACAACTAGAAATCATACAAAAACAAAAATTAGAAATCCAAAGATAAACAAAAAGATTTCAGAAATGCACAGTGTCATAAAAGGGTTGATGGAAGACAGGATCAGCAAAATTGAAGACAAACACTTAGATACAACTTTGAGGAAAAATCAGAAAAAATAACAAAGAAAAATGAAGAAACCCTGAGCATTATGTGGGATACAATCAAAAGCAAAAATTTGCCAGTGATTGGAGTTCCAGAAGAGGGTAGAAAACAGAAAACACAGAGAGGATCATTGAATAACTACTGACAGAAAACTTCCCCAATATCATGAAACATAAAAAGCTGACCATCCAAGAAACTCAATGAACCCTATATAGGATAGACCCCAAAAGAAAATCACCAATGCATATCATAATCACACTCGCTAAAACCAAAGACAATGAAAGAATCCTGAGGGCAGCTCCAGAAAAATGAGAAGTCACTTACAAAGGAGAAACAATAAGACTAAGCTCAGATTATTCAGCAGAAACCACGCAGGCAGGAAGGCAATGGGATGACATATATAAAGCCTTGAAAGAAAAAAATTACCCGCCAAAAATAATATATCCTGTAAAACTCTCATTCAAATATGATAGTGAAATTAGGACATTTACAGATAAACAGAAATTAAGGGGCTATGTAAAAACCAAAACAACTCAGTCTGAGAACAAACAACATCAGAGCACAGGCTGAATCTAGGACGCAAAATCATACCAGCCACATACCAACCTAGGAAATGAACTCTCAAGGACTATTCAAAACCAAAAGAATTACAACAGGGAACCTGAGAGGTTAATCTGTAAATGACAACAACATCAGAACAATAAAAGAAGGAATAAACCATGTAGGTATAGAATCTTCTGATAGAGAGGAAGGCAAGGCAATACCAAGTAATAATAGACTGGTTCAAACCTAGGAAGATAAGGGTAAATTTCAAGGGAACCATAAAAAAAGTTAACAAACCTACTCATCAAATAAAGAAGAAAAACATAAAGTCTCAGTAAAAACAAAATCTACAAAAACTAAAGAAATGAAAAAAAGATCCACAAACAAAAAGAATTCAGCACAGGAGAATAAGAGGAACAAAAAAAATGTCAGCACCACAAAAAAAAGCACTAGAAAATGACAGCAATAAACTCACACCTATCAATAATTACACTGAATGTAAATGGCCTAAATGCACCCATAAAGAGACAGAGAGTGACAGAACAGATTAAA
>NW_004444045.1:6136954-6148530 GCF_000243295.1 Trichechus manatus latirostris | reverse complement strand
GTCATCACTCGAATAGACATATGCACACCCATGTTCATTGCCGCATTGTTCACAATAGCAAAAAAATGGAAACAACCTAGACGCCCATCAACAGACGAATGGATAAACAAACTATAATACATACACACAATGGAATATTACACAACTATAAAGAACAATGATGAATCTGCGAAGCATCTCATAACATTGATGAATCTGAAGGGCATTATGTTGAGTGAAATAAGTCAGTCACAAAAGAACAAATATTGTATGAGATCTCTATTGTAAAAACTCATGAAAAAGTTTACACACAAAAAGAAACAATCTTTGATGGTTACGAGGGAGGGGAGTGGTGGCGGGGAACACTAAATAGATAGTAGAGAAGTGGTAACTTTGCCGAAGGGTATGACAGTACTCAATACTGGGGAAGCCAGCACAATTTGTACAAGGCAAGGTCATGGAAGCTCCATAGACACATCCAAACTCCCTGAGGGACTGAATTGCTGAGTGGAGGGCTGTGGGGACCATGGTCTTGGGGAACATCTAGCTCAACTGGCATAACATAGTTTAAATAAAAAAAATATTCTACGTTCTACCCTGATTAGTGTTGGGGGTCTTAAAAGCCTGTGAGCAGCCACCTAAGATACTCCACTGGTCTCACCCCTTCAGGAGCAACAGAGAAGGAAGAAAACAATGTACAAGGGAAAGATTAGTCCAAGGGACTAATGAACCACAACTACCACAGCCTCCACCAGACTGAGTCCAGTACAACCAGATGGTGCCAGGCTACCACCACTGATTGATCTGACTGGGATCACAACACAGGGTCCCGTACAGAGCTGGAGAAAAATGTAGAACAAAATTCTAACACACACAAAAAAGACCAGATTTACTGGCCTAAAGGAGACTGGAGAAACCCCAAGAGAATGGCCCCCAGACACCCTTCTAGCTCAGTAATGAAGTCACTCCTGAGGTTCACCCTTTAGACAAAGATTACACAGGCCCATTAAACAAAAGGAGACTAATGGGGCATAACAGCCTAGGGACAAAGACTGAAGCCAGGAGGGGACAGGAAAGCTGGTAATAGGGAACTCAAGTTCAATAAGGAAGAGTGTTGACATGTCAAGGTGTTGTTAATCAATGTCATAAAACAATATGTGTACTAACTGTTTAAGGAGAAACTATTTGTTCTGTAAACCTTCATCTAAAGTACAATAAAAAAAAAATTAAAAGAGGAAAAAAAATTCAACGATCTGGGCAAAATATGATGGCTTTCAGGAAAACACCTAAGAGTTATGCCATGTGTTTAGATTTTTATAATAAGAATGATAAATGTAATATCCATCCTTCTTATTTGTCACTTAGAATAATCAAGTATAAGAAATGAGATTTTTTTTAATGAAGTTGCATTATTGGAAATAACAGTAATAAATTGAACAACATTCATGTATTGCATTAAACATGTATTTAAAATACTTTCTAGATATTTTCTTTTACCCCAATGGAGTATCATATACCAGTTAGAACTGAATATTTCATGAAAAAACAAAATGCTGAAACACACTGGGGATTCAAATCTGACAGTAAACAGCCTTCCATTCAAGATTATACCCCTCAAGAGTTTGAGCATTGTAATAAAACTTTGCCACCCCACCTGCTGAATGTAGTTTTGGCTACTATTTATATGGAGATGCTAATCTTAGTACTTCTGACTTCTGGATAAGTTCATCACTCAACCAAATTGAATGCCAGTTGTGGAAAACACCAGAAGACTTCTCAGCTTCTGGTTTTTGGTGTCCTCAGGAATAGTTTTTGAATGTAGAAAGGCTATATTCACAGTTTTACTTTTATTTCTATAATAATAAATATTTAATATCTTAAAAAAATTATAAGCCCCAAAGCCAATCTTTTCTTTAAATTTTTAAATACAACTAATGAATCTTATTATTCTATTTAGAAATAAAATAAAATTTAACAATGATTTTTAAGGGGGTTTTGACTAATGTGTATTCTCATTTCAAATTAAGCTAAACATCTTCCAACATTTGAAAATGCATTTAACATTTTTGAGTATTTCAATAGTCTCCCTGATAGAATTTACAGAGTAATTAAATGGGTAGACCCAAATACGTTTAAATAATAATGTGAAAAAATGCAAAATTTATAAATTAAGTATTGCCGTAATATTTACAAGCTTAGTAAGAATCAACTTAAAATCCCAATCATAACTAAATTAGTTAAATTACAAACTTAAATTGGAGTCACAGGCTGGTCTATTTTCTAAAATTCCAAATATTCTTACACATTGAAAGTACAAAAAATATAAAGTGTTAACAAATCCCTTAACATATAAATATTAATACAATGGAATTAATGCCTTCTGTACTGAGTCAGAATGGACTCTATGACAATGGGTTTGGTTTTTGGTTACACTTCATACTAAAACTTCCTAAGAATTTGAAAAATGCTTACTTCCAAGGAAATAATTATGTCTGAACCCACAATGTAACTAACCTTCCAGTCTAATTTTGGAGTTGATTTCTGTGCATTCTTTGGCTCACAAAATGACCAGAGATTCAAGCTAAGTAAGAGGCTGATTGCGTTTTTTATAGTTACCCTGAAAGAAAATGTTGAAAACTCTTTACAGTTGTCAAGTCAATGACTCTATAACCTAAAAGAGTTGGCTTCCAACACCTTTGATTCAAGTGTTACAGTGTACCCTTCAGACACACACACACAATGCACTAATTTATACATCAGTGAATATGATTTTAGATTTCTCTGGCCCTCAAGATATCTTTCCAATTTATTCCAAAAAGTTATTCCCCTGCCCCGTGTGGAATCTTGCATCCTTTCATTTGCTTAGAAAAAATACAACTTTTATAGATATTAAAACACTGTATCTAATTAGATTATGGTTACCACACATGGCCTGTGATACCCACAGTCATTCTAACTATAATCTCCAGTCCTTGGAAATCGGAGAATTTTCTTCTGTATTATTGAATCAGTCATATTGTAGCTGGCATATGTATTTTTCCAATATTCCCCATTAATGGATGATAAAAATGGTCAAAATTTAAAAGCGAAGACAAAGAGTGCTTTGATACCATAGTAAAACTATACCATAGCCTCTTGTCTTAGTCATCTAGTGCTGCTGTAACAGAAACACCACAAGTGGATGACTTTAACAAAGAGAAGTTTATTCTCTCATAGTCCAGTAGGTTACAAGTCCAAATTCAGGGAGTCAGCTAGAGGAGAAGGATCTCTCTGTCTGCCCTGGAGGAAGGTCCTGATGATGCATCAGTCTGGGAGCGTCTCAGCACAAGAACCTCAGGTCGAAAGGACATGCTCTGCTCCCGGCACTGCTTTCTTGGTGGTATGAGGTGCCCAACTCTCCACTTGCTTCCCTTTCCTTTTATCTCTTAGAAGAGATAAAAGATGGTGCAGGCCACACCCCAGGGAAACTCCCTTTACACTGGATCAGGGATGTGACCTGGGTTACGGTGGTGTTACAATCCCACCCTAATTCTCTTTAATATAAAATTACAATCACAAAATGGAGGACAACCACACAACACTGGGAATCATGGCCTAGCCAAATTGATACACACATTTTTTGGGGGACACAATTCAATCCATGACACCTCTCTACTGTTATCCCTTTAGTAAAGCAAACTGCAATACCTAACATCTGCATTAGTACTTGGATCATATTTAACTGTTCTTAAATACTTTTGAATTAATCTGTTTATAATGTTTAATATAATTCAAAACAAAACTAAAAATACACCATATAGGTGATCATATATAAAATAAAAATACAATTATTTGAAGAAGCCCCCATATAAACAAATAAGAGAATTTTTTAAAACCAAAATCATAGAACTCCCTACAGGCAAATAATGCTCTAAAGTCTCTCCAGTTTTAAGGTAATTAACATTTTATTTAAACAAAGTTTAGCACTAGGTAATGTAAAAAGATTCATGAAATATAGCTTGAAAGGTAAAACAAAACAAACACACACATACACACAGGATGGATTAACTAGTAAGCAAGTTACCTAAAAAAAAAAAAAAAAAACCCATTGCCTTCGAGTAGATTCTGACTCATAGCAACCCTATAGGAGAGAGTAGAGCTGCCCCAAAGGGTTTCCAAGGAGCGCCTGGTAGATTTGAACTGCTGACCTTCTGGTTAGCAGCCGAACTCTTAACCACTGCGCCACCGGGGTTTCCAAGCAAGGTACGCAAGGGCTTAATTGTGTTTACTTACTAATCTGTGGTGCACAATTTCACATGGGTTTCACCACATCTTTGATATGGTGAAAAATAGGTAAAATTGTGCACTACAGATTAGTAAGTAAGCTCGTGCAGTACCTTGCTTATTGGGTAATCTGTACCTGCACACACACACATACACACATGAACAAAAGCACAAGGGCTGATCCCCATCTTTTCCTTAATAATTGACAGTATCACTGCTCTGAATCTGTTGTTTTCCTAAGAAAATCTTTTTACTCTTACAAAATAAATCGTAGGATTTTCCTGATTGTTTTTTTAATAGAAATTGCTCTAAGAAAGAACTTTTATGACATTTGGAGACATTTTACTTGCTTTTGAATTTTAATGTCATCGACAATAAATGTTATCTCCTAGTTCATTGTATAGTGCCTGGGTTCTAAAAAGCTGGCAAGTGGCTGTGCAAGGCACAATAATTGATATCTATTCACCTGGAGCAACAAAGAAAGGAGAATCAGGAATAGGAAGAGGATGTGGAATATATGACTAATTGCCTCCATGAACAACTGCCTCCTTTTCCATGAGACCAGAAGAACTGGACAGTGCCAGGCTACCATCTGTGAACATTCTGATTTCAGATTCCATAGAAGAATCCTGATCAAAAGGGGAAAAATGCTGAATGGAATTTAAAATTCTCATGAACACTAGACTTTTTGGAGCCATGGTGGCTCCATGAATCCCTGAAACTACTGCTCTCAGATAATCTTTAAACCTTAAACGAAAAATATCTCTGGAAGTCTTCTTAAAACTGAACAATAGTTTACCTTACTAGTAAAAAAAAAAAAGGTCTGCCTTGACACTTCCTTAAAAAGCTAGAAGTAGAAGTACCATACGATCCAGCCATCCCACTCCTTGGAATATATCCTAGAGAAATAAGAGCTGTCACACGATTAGATTATGCACACCCATGTTCATTGCGGCACTGTTCACGATAGCAAAGGATGGAAACAACCTAGGTGCCTATCAACAGATGAATGGACAAACAAATTATGTTATACTCACACAATGGAATACTACACAACAGTAAAGAACAACGATGAAACCATGAAACATAACATGGAGGAATCTGAAAGGCATTATGCTGAGTAAATTTAGTCAGTCACAAAGGGACAACTATTGTATAAGACCACTATTATAAGAACTCAAGAAAAGGTTTAAACACAGAAGAAAACACTCTTTGATGGTTACAAGGGTGGGGAGGGAGGGTGAGGGTTATTTACTAACTAGATAGTAGACAAGAATTATCTTAGGTGAAGGGAAGGACTGTGCAAACTACAGGGGAAGTCAGCACAACTAGACTAAAGCAAAGCTAAGACGTTTCCTAAATACAACCAAACACTTCGAGGGACAGAGTAGCAGGGGCGAGGGTCTGGGGACCATGCTTTCAGGGGACGTCTAGGTCAATTGGCATAACAAAGTTTTTTAAGAAAATGTTCTGCATCCTCTTTTGGTGAGTGGCGTCTAGGGTCTTAAAAGCTAGTGAGCAGCCATCTAAGATGCATGAATTGGTCCCAACTCACCTGGAGTAAAGGAGAATGAAGAACACCAAAGACACAAGGAAAATACTAGCCCAAGAGACAGAAAGGGCCACATAAACCAGAGACTCCATCAGCCTGAGACCAGAAGAACTAGACGGTGCCCGACTACCACCAATGACCGCCCTGACAGTGAACACAACAGAGAGTCCCTGATGGAGCAGGAGAAAAGGATGGGGACAATGGTTGCACAACTCAAAAAATGTAATCAATGTCACTAAAATGTGTAGAAACCATTAAATTGGTGTATGTTTTCCTGTGTATATTCTCAACAACAGAATAAATAAAATTTAGAAAAAAAATACATTAATACTTCCTAATGAATGGTATACCAGCCACTTCTAAATTAAATTGTGGCACTATATTTGATAATTACTCAAGACTTATAGCAAAATGTAACATATATGCAAGGAGGAAGAAGAGGAGTTGATGAAAAGAAGAAAAAATAAGCATTTTAATTTATTTCTAGAAAACAGTTCCTTATCCAAAAAAAAAAAAAAAAGGTCAAGGTTGTGCAAAAAGGCTGAAAGCAATTGTTCTGTATTTCCAGGTTGGAAGTGAAAAAGACTCTACTGTTACCTAGCTATTACTTAAAATCACTATGATTTAAAAATCATTCACTTTAATTTCCAGCATCTTCTTCCCACCAAAATAAAAATATTTTTATTTGGAGAAATTTTAAGGCAACAATTTTTTTTTTTTAACTGAAATTGAACCACTGGTTCTCATTAGTGGAACTTGGTACATTTTCACTAAAATATTAGCAAATTTAATCCCATAGTTCAATTTTGTAGATGAGCTAATATATAAAGTCAATAAGAAATTTGTAAGACTTAATTTACCATCATTTATAGTTTAAGATATCATACATGCTATCAGGCTTTTCAGTAAAACTTAAAATTCTTAGTTTCCCTAATCAAGGAATACATTTTAATGTTTTAACTTAAGAAGTATATAAATATGTTACATATTTTAACCCCTTAATGTCTAAAAACACATGCTGGTTTTAAAATAAATTATGGTCTAAATAAGGTGAGAATAATAAAATACACTTTCAGCATATAGCATAAAACTGACTTGGAGTCTCAAAAAGATACCTTGATAAAGATTATCATTTCTTTGATAAAGTTACACTAGTGTAAATTAGAAGAGGGTGTGATTATCAGTGAAAATGTTCCTCTTCATTGATATGAAGCCAAGACTTACTTTCCATTACAATATTTTACAATAGCATCCTCCTTATTTTATGGCCTCTGAGTACTGGCATTTTATAACCAATTAAAAAGATATAAGAATTAAATATAAATATGCTGCTCATGAATATTCTATTCATTTCTGTTCATATTCTGCACTAATAAAATATGGAACTATTTTTAACAGTAGTCTTTTCACAACAGAAATAAGTAAACTGTTATGATTGTTTTTGTTGAAATGACTGACAGAAATTACTTCATTTAAACTTACGCAAACTACTATTTCTTTCTTTAGTAGTCAATTAGTGCATTTGCCTTCATATCTCCTTACCATCATAAAGCAAAAACAGAAATTTTAGAAAATCCAGATAGAATTTAGGACTCAGTAAACACTAACAAATGGATCAAAGATCCAAATATTTGGAGAGGAAAGAAGAAAAACAAATGTACCTGTGAATATTACTGAACAGGCTAATCCTTCTCATCGTGGGCCCTCACAACTGCATCAGATTATCCATCCTACGATTTGATTCATGTTCCTCTTGGAGAAATTTGGCATATCAATGGGATTTCATCATTCAAATTTTCATGCAAAGAAGATAGTCAATGAAGACAAATGCTGGCTTTCAGACAGAGTCTTGGAAATCGGGTAAGCATTCAATTCAATTAAAACAAGAATTTATGTTGCACAGCCTCCACCAGACTGGGTCCAGCACAACTAGATGGTGCTCAGCTACCACCACTGACTTCTCTGACAGGGATCACAACAGAGGGTCTCAGACAGAGCTGGAGAAAAATGTAGAACAAATTCTAACTCACAAAAAAAGACCAAACTTACTGGCCTGATAGAGACTGGAGAAACTCCTGAAGTATGGCCCCTGGACATCCTTTTGGCTCAATAATGAAGTCACTCCCGAGGTTAACCCTTCAGCCAAAGATTAAACAGGCCCATAAAACAAAACAAGACTAACAGGGCACACCCGCCCAGTGGCAAGGACTAGAAGGCAGGAGGGGACAGAAAAGCTGGTGATTGGGAACCCAAGGGTGAGAAGGGAGAGTGTCGACATGTCATGGGGTTGGTAACCAATGTCAGAAAACAATACGAGTACTAACTGTTTAATGAGAAGCTAGTTTCTTCTGTAAATCTTCTTCTAAAGTACAATAATATAAATAAATAAATAAATAATTTATGTTGTTAATATATGCCTACATTTTATTAATTGTTCAGGATATAATAGTGTATAAAGCACAGACCCTGACCTCCAGATGTTTCACAAATAATTTGGTGAATACCTTTTTTGTTTATTTGTTTTTGCCTTTAACTACAAACCTGCTATTTACCTGTGTAGTCAAGTGAAACTTTCTTTATTAAGGTCTCAAGAAATTAATTGTTCCTGGCACTAGACCTAACTGCCTTAGCCTTGAAAGGGACTGGGAATCAAAAGAACTCAAGCAGGACAGCCAACTATTTGGAGAATTGAACTGAGAAATTGGAAACCCTTACTCTTATGCAAATATGAAAAATACACAAAATGTGATTTCAATGCAAGTGAGGTAAGAGATGGTCTGTTATTTATCTGACAAGTGACCCACTTTTGCAAGCCTTTCCACCATCAAACAGTGATCCCCTGCTTTTCTGCCACTGAACAGACAACATTAATTTCATAGAATTATGCACTAACCCCAGAATGCTCTACTTTCAAACGATCCTTAGTTAAACCAACCAAACCCGTTGCTGTCGAGTCGATTCCGACTAATAGCAACCCTATAGGTCAGAGCAGAACTGCCCCATAGAGCTTCCAAGGAGTGGCTGGGGGATTCCAGCTGTTGACTTTTTGGTTAGCAAAAGAGATCTTAACCACTGCTAAGATATTCAGTATAAAGTGTGATGCTGAAAGACTACTGTGGGTTTTCAGCACCGTGGACAGTACCACAGAACAAGGAAGGCAAGAAGTTATTTCATACAACAAGACAATGGAAGTGAGAAATCATCTAGATGAGCACATCATAAAGATTTTCTGATATACAAAACCCTGTCACGTTACCTCGTAAAAATGGGAGAATTAAAAGTAAAATTCCTTGGGGGAAGACAAGTATTAATACTAATAATAGAGGTGACTCTATGTACCTGATGCTATTTTAAATGTTATATGTGGATAAATTTATTTAAACCTCACAATAACCCCATGATGTAAGTGTCATTACTATTCTTATTTTATAAATAAGTAAACTGCCATTTAATAACTTGCCCAAGGTAACATCTACTACAATGCAGAGTCAGGAATCCAAGCCAGGCATTCGGACTGGAGCCCATGCTCTTAAGCATTCTTCTGTGATACGATAAAGAAAGTTTAAGTTAAAATCAATGTTTTTAAAGATTATGTCATAAAGTTCATTTTAATACTGTATTTAAATTCAGTCATAACAAACTAAATGGTTTACTTTCATTTAACAAGTGGACAATGCTGCTTAATTTATTTTAAAATAATTTATTATTACTATTGTTACTTGAGGTCCTTGGGTAGTAAAAGTGGTTTGCAATGGCTACTAAGGATTAATGGTTTGAACTGACCCAGCAGTGCTACCGGAGAAAGGCCTGATAATCTGTTTCCATAATGACTACAGCCGAGAAAATCCTATGGAGAAATTATACTCTGTAATACATGTGGTCTCCAGGAGTCAAAATCAACTTGATGGCAACTTCTTTTTTTTTTTTGTTATTTGAGTTAAAGAACAATTTACAAATAGTTTTCAAATTAAATGTTACATTGTATTACATCTGGAAACCAAACATATATTAAGAAAATGTAGACTGAAATTTAACTATGTGTTATGGTGTCAAAAATAGTACAAAACTGTTTTCTTTATCTGATGTACAGAATTCTTGGATTTAATCATAAGAAAGTATCCTTTCGGAGTTCCGGCAAAATGGCGCTCTAGGCAGAAGCACCATGCCGTCCCTCCACAGCAAAGAACCGAAAAACTAAGCCGAACAGAGAATACAACAATCCTGAAACCCTAAAACATCAAATGAAGAGATAAAGAACTCAGCCAAGCACCAAATGGAGTGAGAAAACTGACAAGAGAACGGAGAGCGAGGAGAGATTCATGCAGAGGTCCCTATCAGCTAACGCAGTGCGGATCCGCCATCTTGGACTACTATCGGAGACCAGCAAACAGGGGGTATGAGAAAGCAGCTTCACGGAGCATCCAGCTGGAGACAAAACAACTGGTAATTTGCGATATACGCTTTCCTGCCCCCCACCCTTCTTCACCCCCACTCAGCCGCCTCTGCTTCCTGCGGCCACAATCTCTTGTCCGGGAAACACCGTCTGCTTGGATTCCACACACCCGAATGGGCTGGCTTTCTGAGTGCCATTTGTTGGCTGCTGGTGTTGCTTTTTTCTGCTTCTTTTGATTTCTTCCTTACCTCTCACCACCTCCCCCTCCTTTCACTCAAACACCAGGCTCCGTGCGCCATCTTTGCTTCTTCCTGAGGGGCTGCAGAGCTCCATTAATTTGTGATATACACTTTCCCAGTCCCTACCCTGCTGCACTCACACTCGGCCCCCTCTGCTTCCCAGGGACACAGTCTCTTGTCCGAGAAACTCTGGCTGCTTGGATTCCACCAGCCTGCACTAGCTGGCTCTCTGAGTGCCATTTATTGGCTGCTAGAGTTGCTTTTTTTCCTACTTCTTTTGATTTCTTCCTTACCTCTCACCACCTCGCCCTCCTTTCACTGAAATACCTGGCTCCGTGTGCCATCTTTGCTTCTTCCTGAGGGGCTGTGGAGCTCCGTTCGAGTGTGGAGCTGCTTCCTGGTCTGGGCTGCCACACTGGTGGGATCCCAGGGCTTTTGTTCATTTGTTTGTTTTGAATTGTTTGTTTGTTTTCTTTTTCTTATCTTGAGTTGGGAGCACTTTCTGGCCAGGAAGTGCTGTGTGGCAAGGAGACTTCCACCTCGGCTTACACCGACGTGCAGAGGGATCCCTGTGGACATTTCTTTTTTTGTTGGTTTTTTTCTTTCTGTTTTTTTGGGGGCCTTTCTTGTTCTTTTTTTGTTGTTGTTTGTTTTCTTTTCCCTCTTTTTCCCCTTTTATCTTTCTTCATTGCTCAGTTTCTCATCTCTCTATATCTTCTTTCTCTTTCTGTTCCCTGAATACCTGGCACTGTATACCTCTACAACTTCTAGCCAGGCTGTACTGCAACACATGAGAGCGACTTCCCCAGATCTCATAGTTGCACCGGTGGGATCCCAGGGAACTTTGTGGTTCTTTAATCTTTCCGATTTTTATTTATTCATTCTTTTCTTTTCTTCCTCTTCCCCTTTCTGTTTTTCTCCATTTCATAGTTTCTCATCTCTCCATTCCAACGGCAAGTTCCCCTAGCATTCTTTTTTGTTTGTTTGTATGTTTTTGACTCCTGTTCCTCTCTCCTCTCTCCCATATCCATCTTAGCTCCACACATAACAATATCACTGCTGCGTCCTGCCTACCTGCACTGTGCGCTTGACATCACACCAACGAGCAGCACAGGCACAGCCTACTGGAATCTGCCCTGCACTGATTACC
>NW_004444045.1:6074648-6130019 GCF_000243295.1 Trichechus manatus latirostris | reverse complement strand
AAGAGTGTAGTTAGTGTCACTGAACTGTGCATGTAGAAATTTTTGAAATGGTGTATCTTTGGCTATGTGTATTTTCACCAAAAAAAAAGGTTGAGCAGTTAGAGGGTTGACATGTTGTTGGGTTGTTAACCAGTGTCATAAAACAATACATGTACTACTGTTTCATGAGAAAGTATTTGTTCTATAAGCCTTCACCTGAAGTACAATGAAAAAAAGAAAAAGAAAGTATCCTTTCATATACATTCACAATGGTTCATCTCTCCCCCCTAAATCATATCATTTAGGTTTTAGGATGTTATTTCAAGCTCTTCTCAACAAATAATCTATTGTATGTACAGTTATTATACTCCCCAAGGAGCCCAAGTGGCACAGTAGTCAAGAGCTCAGGTTGCTAACCAAAAGGTCGGCAATTCAAATCCACCAGCTGCTCTTGGAAGCCCTATGGGGCAGCTCTACTCTGTCCTATAGGGTCATTATGAGTTGGAATCGACTGGATGGCAGTGAGTTTGCTTTTTTTGTATACTCCCCCAAAGGATAAGAAAATCACAATATAATATTGACTGTATTTTTTCTTCCCAGTATTTTTTTTTTCAATGTCCTGAAAACATTTTATTTTGTTCACATATTGGACCTTGAAAATATGGTGAAGTTCTTCTTGAGATAAATTTTTAGAGTTGTCATCTTTCTTATGCTCCAAATTTCTTAATTTAGGCACAGTAAGAATATAAATTAAAGGGTATGATTAAGCATAAAATTCAATATATTCTAAACCTTTAGTTATATTTACAGATAGATACCTAAAGAGGTTGTGACTGGTCCAAAATCACACAGGTAATTAATTACAATAACACACTTTCTGAAACTTTTTCATACCATAAAAAAATTAAAAAAAAACAAACCCATTGCCGTCGAGTCAATTCTGACTCATAGAGACCCTAAAGGACAAAGTAGAATTGCACCATGGGATTTCCAAGGAGCTCCTGGTGGATTCGAACTGCTGACCTTTTGGTTAGCAGCCGTAGCTCTTAACCACTATGGCCATCAATATATTTCACATTTTATGAGGGTACTCTATGTGGTTTTAAATAAAATGTCACTTAATATTTGTCACCAGGGTGCTGCTTCCACCATTTCTCACTCTGTTTATGTCAGGATCTGAGGTATACCTTAAATCTCTAGAGAGAAAAAAGGCCAAACAGGATTTGGGTCAAAGTCGGAAGAACCAGTATAGGTATAGAAAAGAAATATAGTTGTTCCCCAGATTGAAAAACACTAGGTCTTGAAAAATTTTAAATGTAGTTATAAGGCAAATTAAAACAAAATATGAGACTCTTTAGTGACAAATAGCAGATTACTGGTTGTCCCGGGCTAGGAGCTGGGGAAAGGATGTACCACAAAGGGGAACTAAGAAACTTTCAGAAGTTATCAAAATGCTCTGTATCTTGATTGTGGTAGTGTAAAACTCATCAGGGAGAACACTAAAAATTGATAATGCTTGTTACATGCAAATTATATAGTGATATTATCTATAAAAAGGAAAGAAATGCATATTCTCTTATACCTTGTAGAATATACTTATAAAACTCATCTCCCAAGAGTATTTTCAGTGTAAAAGGCTAAATAATAATAACATAATACATTAAAGAAGGATTAGATTCAAGATATCAGGCATGCTTGGGCATAAATATGTAAAAATTTGAGGTCGGCACTGTAATAACAACTGAGGTTGAACAGACCAACCTTTGTCTACACTGCCAGAGATAAAACACAAAATTGGTAGTAACCTAGCTATCCACTGAAATATTCTGAGAAAAGACTATAGGAGAAAAATCTAATAAATCGCTTAATTTATGAACTCGGTTCTTTGCTATGTCTGTAAAAAAGCTATAGTTTGAGATTTCTAGCTTAATACTTCCTGACCTCTAAAAGACTCTACCCATCTCCTTTCTTTGTTTCTGTATTCTCAAAGAAACCGGGATACAAAAGGGGGAAGAATGGTGCTTTTGAAATACAGTCCATATTTATGCTGACAATCAACTATGTGGTGTGTTTTATACAATGTAAATGAAGCACAAAATCGCCAACAGATTTCACTTTCCTTGCGACCAAATTTTCCATTTAACCAGCAAACTGGGGCAAAGGCTTTTAAGAGATGGATTTACTCCAGTGTAGCAACTTCTCCCATTCTCATTGTCTGGATGACTAACCCATTAGCGTATTAGATTTCTTTGTAAGTTGCCTACTTCTTTTCCAGTGATTATTTACTGTTTATTTGAAGGTGGTAAAGCCTTTTACAAAAAGTGAAAATTATCAGGAGAGCACCCATCTTCTCCTAGTGACGATTATTTTTTTGCAGTGTTTTTTTTTTTTTTTAATTATTATTATTGACGTGTCTCTTTGTCACTACTGAAGGTGGGTTTGTTTGTTTTCTCCCAGTTAAGCTAAATTAGAAAACTGTAGAAGGGCCCTCGCTGGTTAAGGGATCAACATTAACTTGGTAATTAATCTCAGGTGTTCATGACGATACATGGATATCCAACAAGAATTTATAAGTGGTGTGTGTGTGTGTGTGTATGTGTGTACTGTTGTTTCTGCACTCTCGTGTACCATTATTATGCTGCACAAAACAAAACGTATCCTAAGTGAAACAGAAGGGAGCCACAAAGGAGTACCATCCGTTTCATATATACTGTGAGAAAGCAGTGTACAAACTATGATCTGAGATACTCTTGGTGCCCAAAGAATTGTGTAAGGGGGTGAGGGAGAAGCAACTTGATCTAGGCTCTTAGTGTAGCAATGCCTTGAGTTTCCGGATTATCCATCATCAGTTTAACCTGAAAAGGACTTCATTTATCTATTTAAAATATTGGGCTTCCACAAAAGGTCTAATTTGGGGTGGGGAGAAGCTTGCTATCAAAATGTATTTGCAAGCACAACTCTAGGACACACAGCAGAGTTCCTGTAACACTGAGTTTTAGATGCATAAACTCTAAAATCCTCACATCTGGACCAATAAGCAACATCATGATAAATGGAGAAAATACTGAAATTATCAAACATTTCATTTTACTTGGATCCACAATCAACACCCATGGAAGTAGCAGTCAAGAAATCAAATGACGCCCAGGGTTTTAGGAGACATCGAGGTCAATCGGCATAACAAAGTTTATTAAGAAAATGTTCTGCACCCTCCTTTGGTGAGTGGTGTCTGGGGTCTTAGAAGTTAGCTAGCAACCATCTAAGATTATCAATTGGTCCCAACCCACCTGGAGCAAAGGAATGAAGAACACCAAAGACACAAGGAAAATATTAGCCTAAGAGACAAAAAGGGCCACATAAACCAGAGACTCCATCAGCCTGAGATCAGAAGAACTGGATGGTGCCTGGCTACCATCAGTGACCGCCCTGATGGGGAACACAACAGAAAGTCCCTAACAGAGCAGCAGAAAAGGGGGGTGTAGAACACAATTCTGGTAAAAAGACCAGACTTGATGGTCTGACTGAGACTGGAAGAACCCCAGAAGACATGGCCCCCAGACTCTCTGTTAGCCCAGAACTAAAACCATTCCTTAAGCCAACTCTTCAGACAAAGATTAGACTGGACTATAAGACATAAAATGATACTTGTGAAGAGTGTGCTTATTAGTTCAAGTAAATACCTGAGACTAAACGGGCAGCTCCTGTCTGGAGGCGAGATAAGAAGGCAGAAAGGGACAAGAGCAGTTTGAATGGACACAGGAAATCCAGGGTGGAAAGGGGGAGTACGCTGTCACATAATAGGGATAGCAACTAGAGTCACAAAACAATGTGCGTATAAATGTTTGTATGAGAAACTAACTTGAGATGTAAACTTTCACCTAAAGCACAATAAAAAAAAAAAATCAAATGACACATTGCATTGGGCAAATCTGCTGCAAAACGTCTCTTTAAAGTTTTAAAAAGCAAAGATGTCACCTTGAACACTAAGGTGTGCCTGATTCAAGCCATGGTGTTTTCAATCGTCTCATATTCATGCAAAAGCTGGACAATGCATGAGGAAGACTGAAGAAAAATCAATGCCTGTGAATTATGGTGTTGGCAAAGATTATTGAATATACCATGGATTGCCAGAAGAATGAACAAATCTGTCTTGGAAAAAGTACAGCCAGAATGCTCCTTAGAAACAAGGATGGCGAGACTTCGTCTCACATACTTTGGACATGTTATCAGGAAGGATCAGTCCCTGGAGAAGGACATCATGCTTTGTAAAGTAGAGGATCAGTGAAAAAGAGGAAGACCCTCAACAAGATGGATTGACACAGCGGCTGCAACAATGGGCTGAAGCATAATGATTATGAGGATGGTACAGGACCGGGCAGTGTTTTGTTCTGTTGCACATAGGGTCAATATGAGTTACAACCAACTCGACAGCACCCAACAACAATAATAACAAACCCTAATTTGCCCTGATGCGAAGAGGCTTGTAGTTTTCATTAGCAGCAAGGGGAAAATATATCTCAGAAGCTTATACCTTATGAATGAGCATTCCAGAGACAATCTCAGTTTGACCAAGTTGACTTCATCCTGCAGATTATCAGTGAGGGCAAACTTGTCAAAGAGAACCAAGGACAAGTTACTCCAGCTTGGTCAGAAAACAAGAGAGGGCAGGGGTTAAAAGAAACTCTATCAGGATCACAGAGGATGTAGAATTTCATACAGCAGTGGATGGAAAATCCCTGGACTTGTTATTTTGTTTCCTCAGCTGAGTGGATCCAGACCAAGGTAGCCACAGTTGGGTTTGTGAGGACTGGTGTTCACCTGTGCATGTACATGTATGTGTGTAAAACAAAAGAAGTGACTCAGGTAAGCAGAGATAACATTTGGCATTGAATCCCAAGCATGACAGAATCTCTTTATTAGGTAATTTCACCCAGCAGTTTTGACAGAATAAGTTGAAAGGAAATAATAATAATAATGATGAAAACTGAGTTCTACATACTGTATCCAGCTAGACCTGGATATCCTCCAATTCTACCAAAAGTGCTTTTGTCAATGCAAGAGGAATAAATCAAGGAAGATGTATTTCACCTTTAGTGAAGCCAAGTGATTGCAACAATCAGCTCATTCATCATCTTTCATCAGTGAGAAATATAGTAAATAGCAGCCGAATAGGAGTTGATAAATGTGCTTAAATAATACCTTGGCTTTTACTTGCTGTGCTTTTAATTTGGTAAATAAATGCCTTCCACTGGGCAAGCACCCTAGAGTCTAGGCAATGACGTGGATTAAGTACTCTGTTAGCTCTGGAAAGCTGAATGCATCTCAGAGATCTAGCTAACTATAATGGTCCAGGAACACTCGGCCTAAATCTCCCTGCTGTTTAATTTCAAATGTTAGAAAGGGGCATGTGGGGGCAACAAAACTCTGAAGTTAAAAATATAACCTTGAAATAATTTTAAGTCAGCTAACTATACAAATAAGAGATATATGCCTTCGAGTTAAGAAATACAAGTATAAGGATGCCTCCATGAGACAACTGCTGGGTACTTTACTAATTTTATTAAGATAATCTCAAAATAACGTTCCTAATGTAGTATTAGGGCCCTGGTGGCAGAGCGAGCGGTTAAGAGCTCAGCTGCTAACCAAAAGATCGGCAGTTTCAATCTATCAGCAGCTCCTTGGAAACCCTACTCTGTCCTGTAGCGTCGCTATGAGTCAGAATCAACTCAACTGCAATGCATTTTTGTTGTTGTTGTTGTGTTTCTCTTTAACATAGTATTGGAAAGGCATATTTGGCAAAGGAAAGACAGCCACTTCCTTCCACCTGGTTCCACATGAGTAATGCAGAAGCTGGATGGTATGATTATTTTTTAAATCATGATCACTATGATTATTTTATTTCTTTATTTACTTTACTCTTTTCTTTTTCTAACTTTTCCTCTCATCTTTCATAGTCTCTGAAGTTCATTCAAAGGAAAGTGACGAAACTTAGGACTATAGTCTATGATGAACACTTGGAAGAACTCAGAAATACTGGGCCTAAAGAAGAAAAGTTCATGTGGAATCTATTGATGGAGGTGGGAAAAGTCATAACTAAGATCCTTATTTTCAAATACCTGAAGGGTTGTCATGTTTAGATGTCCTATATGGCTCCAAAGGGTAGATGTTAAGGAAAGAAAGATTTCAGTTAGATTAGAAGAGAAAATAATTCCTTCTTGTCGGCAAAAACAAAACAAACAAACAAAAACAGTTGCCCTCGAGTAGATTCCAATTCATGATGACTTCATGCGTGTCAAAATAGAACTGTGCTTTGGAGGGTTTTCAATGGCTGATTTTTTGAAGTAGATCACCAGACCTTTCTTCTGATGAGCATCTAGGTAGACTTAAACTGCCAACCTTCTGGTTAGCAGCTGAGCACATTAACGTTTGCACCACCCAGGAACTCACAGTCCTACTCTGACACGCGTGGGGTCACCATGAGTCAGAATTGACTGGATGGCAATTGGGTGTTTGGTTTTGTTTGGCTCTCTGGTCAGTAGCACTGTTTAAACATAAAATGGACTGCCTTAGGAGGTGGTGAAATTCCTGCAGTTGGTGGTGTTAGAAAATAAACTGAAGATTAAATTCCAGGAAATTAGAAAGGAGATTCAAAAATCATCCTAGGGGTTAGACTAGATGGTTTTTAGTTTCTTTCAAACCTTAGAGGGTTAGAAAAGAGGTCATCGTCATTTAACTAGAAAGCAAACCTTCCCGAGCTCAGTCTGCCAGTATAGTTTCTCTCGAACACAGAGCGGGGGCAGGGCTGGCATCAAACAAACCAGACGACGTAAGAGCTAAATGGGAGAAAGTCAATTGGTTCCGAGGAAGGAGAATCAGAGCCCTCGAGGAAGGCATTGTCCTTCAGCAAGTCAATTTGACCTTCCAAAGTACAGCTTTGTTCAAATTTCTATAAATGCTTAGTTAACTTACAGGCATGCTGTGGGGCTTACGGTAATCCTAAAGTGACACAGTATACTGAGCACAGCAGTGTTTTAACCTGGGGGTCTCAAAGGGTGTATACATTAGCAATTACCACATTTTGTGGCTGGGTAAACAGAGCTCCCAGAAGCAAAATGGATAGCTAAGAGAATAGCGCGTTTAACCAAGGATTGAAACGGAACCATCCCAGATTTCTGCCTGTTTATTGACGGTTTCCACACAGGGCATTAACTGGCAATGAGCATGTGAGTGAGGCAAAGGGCACAAAGTGAGGACAACTCCTGTACTTAACAACTTCCCTAGCACCCACCTTTTCTAGAAGAGGGACAATTTCAACTCTGCACTTAACCACTGACGCTCTAACAAGTAACCCCACCAGTACCCCACAGCCATAGGTTAAACTAAGTGAATGAGTTAGTGAATGAGCTGTCCTATAGAATTTACTATTGAAGTTTCCAATTCTAATGTGCCAGTCCCTTACTCCCTTACCGATATGAAAACATGTGTTATATGTTGAGTTACCTCCTGAAAAACATAGAAGTTTGTACTGGAGAGAAGCTGAAAATTAGAGAGGGCTTCCACATTTCCTGTTGTTTTGTTCTACCTTCCAGAGGTGTGAGGCCTAAGCCCACCCTAGAGAGACCAGCGCTGAGGAGGTGAACCTCAGGATCATTTCAGAATCACCTAGACAGCTTTAGAAACACAGATGGCTGAGGCCTCACCCTAGATTTATTAAGTCAAAACCTCCATGTGTGGCGTCCACAGATAATCCTATGGCTCACACAAGATTCACAGGGTTTCTAACTCATTCCTAGACAGCAACCCTGGATTTTCCTTGTCCAGGATGGTAGCCAACAGCTGCATGTGAGTACCGTGCACTTGAAATTTGGCTAGTCCAAATTCCGAGGTGTTGTAGGTATAAAATACATACTGGATTTCCAAGACTTATTACTAAAAAAAGAGAATGTAAAGTATTGATTATGTGTTGAAATGATAATATTTGGATACATTGTGTTAAATAAAATATATTAAAATTAATTTCTTTTGGTCCTTTTTATTTTTTTAATGTGGAAACTAAGAAGAATTGAAATTACATATGTGGCTCAGAATGTATTTCTATTGGACAGTGCTGCCTCAGATGTATAAAAAGTTATCTATTTCTTGGATAATAACCATGATATTATATCAACTACCTCGTCCATTTCTATAGACTGTCATATTTCCAAAGTATATATATGCTTCTCCATACATTGTCTCATTTATCTCATTATCCATGCAAAACCTTAGTACAAGGAAATTACCCACACTCCTTCAGAACTAAGTACTCCTTATTAACTTTTTAGCATTTATAAAACTCTTATTGTTATCTTATGTCTCAAGTCACTTACTCCAGTGTCATTTTAAACTCTTCGGTTTCAATAGTGATCACCCTTCATACTCCTGTAGAAATAATGCTACCCTTACTTTTTCACTCTTCAGGAATATTTTCCAAAGACTTTATCTTCACAACATGACGCCTATTAAAAATATAGTCATAATAACACATTTGACAATCAAGTACTACTTGTCTAAAGTGGTATCAACTCAAGCATTTTTCACTTTACCCTATTTATCGTACAAAATTGTTGAAAATTTGAGGAACTTTCTATGCCCAGGTGTCTATTAATCAACTGAGGGAAAGAGATAAAATAAATTATATGGTTTCTAACCTCAAGAAAGTTAGTTTCCTTAAGGAAAAAGACAATTGCTCCTGTGTGTGAGAAACAATCTACTATAATCTGGAGTAGTAGCATCTGATTGGCAGGGAGAGCCCTTTTCAGAAAGCAGAAATGTCATGCGTAAGAGTCACAAGGCTGCAGTGAGCATGGTATCTTTAGGGCACACCCTGGCCATCCCAGCTTCTTGGTGAAGGTGCTCAAGGACATATGTGTGGTGTAGGGGCTTAAGTATGGGGAAAGGAGCTATAAACACCAAGAAGGGGCCTTGTTTGATAAAATCACATTATATGTGCTTGTATAACCACATGACTTACAAGCACTGTTCTCGTTCAAATGGAATTATCCTATGCCATATAATTAACCACATGGTTAAGCTATACTGCAGCTGTTTCTCCAAAGCAAAAGGGACACTCTCATGTGGTGGAAGGTCAGTCCTGGGGTAGAAGTGACAACACATGGGTTCCAGCACCAGCTCTTTAAATAGAAACTATAATGAATGCAATGGACGCAAACACGCCACAATCATGAAGATGACGCAGTACTGGGCAACGTTTGTGTACATAAGGTCTCTGTGATTGGGAGCTAACTCAACAGCAGCTAACAATAACAACCTGGGGCAAGTCACTAAAATATGTGAAGGCTTTATTTCCTCATCTGTGGGATACTTATTGAGAGCAGCTCAAATAAAACATTTACAAAAACACTCTGTCAATTTAATTTACTATGGCCATAACGTGGAAAACCAGAAGGAGCAGGCACTTTGGAGATAAAATATTAAATTAACATTTCTTAATCCTGGTTTCCAAATTTATAAAAGGTAGAAAACACCATATACCTTATAAGGTGGTTATGAAAATTAAGTGGAATGATTTACATAGAGCACCTGGTAAATAGTAGGTGCTTAATAAATAATAGGACTCTTCTCCCATGTTGCTATAAAAAAAAATTAGCAGAGCACACTTAAAATACCTCTAGGGGGAGGGCGCAGTTGGCAAACAAAAGGAGTGCTATTTGCATGAAAACGCAGTATTCGAATGATGCCAAATCACATCTAAGATTTCATGCACACGAAATCAGCATTACTTTTTGTCATATATGAAAAAAATATAATTATCAGTGTGTATAGATATTGAAATTCATGTGGGAAACATAACTTCAGCATCCATGGGAAGACGTGCTATCTTTTATCCTTTATACTGTGAGGACTCATTTCTGCTTGAATCTAACGAGTGGTCTCCTGCTAGGATTGGCAACTAAGTTTCTAGACCTTCACTGACAATAAAAGAATACTGTTTCTTTAGAGGACAGTCAAACCCTCTCTCACACCAGGACTGATTCAAACACATTCTCCTCAATAAAACAGAGAGTAACTGAGAGAATTGTCTTCCAAATGAACCCCAGTCCTCTCCAACTTCTTTCTAAGAATCACATATTTTTATAAGCAAGTTCTTCTGTTTTACTGTTTCCATAGAATCCCATTAACAAGAGTCCAACTGTTGCTGCTGCTGTGTGCCATCAGCTCACAAGAAAAGGGACACATTGTGATCTGCTGCAACTGACTGTAATCTAGAAAACATAAGGTGTGGGTCTCTTTATACTAAAAGAGCTACAACGATCCCAGTGTGTATCTATTCAGTTTAGCACACATAAAAAATTATTTCAGAGTTTAAACAGCCAAAAAGTAATTGTTAAAAATGTTCTCTTAATGGACATGAAAAACAAGGGGAAGGTAGAATATCCTGCGCCAAGATGTAATTTTCTTTTGTGTCTTCCAGGACGTCAATCAAAATGTATTTATTTAGAAAGGGCCACAGCAAAATATGTGAATGGCTAAGTTTGCTACTTTGTTTTTTCTCACTGTTTTTTAAAGATAAATGATGGTATAGAGAAAAGTTTAGACTAGTCAAGAGTAATCTAGTACTTGGTTTTACTATTTTTTTCCAGAAATTATATGCATATATATATATATATACAATATGATCTCTGCATATCTTATTATATGGCTATAAAAAGTATATGCATATAAGAAAAAAAATAATGCAAACTATATTGAAGTGTATAAACTATAAAACCAGTTTGCATACAACACTCTTGACAAACAATGAATAAGTGAATTACAAACAATTCCCACTCTTAATGCATAATTTGAGTCTCTGAAACTGGAGTGGCCCGTACTCTCTTAATACCTTCAGTATCTTTCTGGCATATCTTTGTCAATAACATAAGTGCCTTCCCTCCTAAATAGTGCATATGCCTGAACACCTTAATTCAGACCAATATTTGTTTTTTCCCCTTCCCCTATAGTCATTAGGTGAGGTGATGAGGCAAATGCCCCAACTGACTTTCCAGACAGCGCTGGCAGAGCTACAGCAAGGCTCAGCTGTCCATGCAAAGAGTGTACAGAGCAGCGGAGTATACTGTCTCTCATCCTGTCCACTTCAGATGTCCTGAGAAGCCACGCTTGCTCCCAAAAGGCCATAGCTCCCTCACCCACTCATACTGTGCTTCTGAGAGAAGAAAATCACTGAAGCATATACACGTTAGGATTATGTCATATTCTTTCCTGACAGCAAACGTTGATGAGTGGTGGAAGAGTCAGAGCTTTGGGACAAATAGTTCCTAAATGGAGGGTGAAGGAAAAGTGATACAACAGAGGGTATAAAAAGGGGACTCTTTGCACCTTCACAGTTTAGCCTAGAGCTAGCCTTGCAAAGAAAGATAGCATCAACCAACCTACAAGGTAAGTCTAAATCTCTGGTAAAGTCACACATCATTTCTGACCTGCATCCTACTTGAGTTGTCTGACACTTTCATTAATTAAAGGTGATTTTTACTGATCTCCCAGGTCTACTCTTTCATATACTAAGGCATGACAGAAATACACACACTCCCTTCCAATGTACTGAAATAGCAGTCTCTCCAGAAAACCCACGCTATTAACGCCATTTAATTAATATGGCATCAGTATGATTTTTCAACTCACTTAACATCTTAAACTGTAAACTATTAAGGGAGGAACGGAAGGACAGAAGGCACATCTGGCTCCCTAGGGGGCAACTGGTGTCTTCACAAATGCATCTGCTAGTCTATTCTTGAGTTGTGGCTACCACAGATTCCAGACTAATTGTATTCAAACTAATGGAGATAGCAGGCACTTCATCCTGAGTCCCATTTTCAGATCTTTCATCAAGATGCATCATAAGGCAGCTCATATAGTCCCTCACTGACAACAAGCTCTGTGAACAGCCAGAGAGGCATCAAAAAACCCATTGCCATCAAGTCGATTCTGACTCATAGTGACCTGATAGGACAGAGTAGAACTGCCCCATAGAGTTTCCAAGAAGCACGTGGTGGATTCAAATTGCCAACCTTTTGGTTAGCAGCCATAGCTTTTAACCACTACTCCACCAGGGTTTCCAGAGAGGAATCAGTGAAGGGGAAATAAGAAGGGAGAGAAAACGTAGTGTTAGTTGATTCTAATGAGAAGTTTCCTAGGATGTTGGATCTTGTTTTTAAATCTCTAATCAAGGGGGTGTGTAGAGCTATTTTCTGGGTTTATGGATATTAAATCTATCTATCCATCCATACATCTATATATGTATATATACATATGCAGACACATGTGCATATATGTATACAAATTCTACAGCTTTTACGGAGTGGGGTGTTCAGTTACATGTTCTATTCTTATTTTAAAAAGAAAAGGAAAGGAAAAATAGTTGCTCAAATGATTCTTCATTAGCTGGCAAGAAAGATGCAAAAGATTTCTCCCTGTGGGAGTCCAGTCAGCTGTATAATTGGCATGACTTGTGATTCTGTAGCCTTCTTGCTACACAGAAATCCACATGCAATTTGTATCATACTTTCTGTAAGATAGTAATGTCACTTAAGAAGTGCAGTGGTTTAAAAGTAGGTGCTAATGAGCCAGTTTGTTGTGATACCTATGGCTGTATTTCGGGAACCATGTAGAGCTGTGAATTCTTGAAGTGATTCTTGAAGGTATATGGCTGTTTCTGTTACTGTACTCTAACTGTTCAGGTTTTAGACATGCCAATGCCTAGTAGAATCCCATGGATTCTCAGGCTGTTTCCACACCTCATCAAACACCCACCCCTGCCACCTCATCCTTCCAACCCACAACACACTTCACTCCCTCAACAATACAAGTCCAGGAATTTGTACTGAACAGCTTTTGACACACCATGTAAGACAATGTAGAGTCAGAGGAAGAGATGAAATTTCCAGAATTTGTAGGGTAAGCCCATTGTATCACATTAGTTTTGTGTATAACATAATAGTGTTGATGAGATGTTGAGTAGCAAGGGGGGATGGAGGGCAAGGCTTTCATTGATACGCTCCTTCTAATTAAGTTCCACGGTTTCCTGGCTTTCCCGTCACAATCAGAACCCTGATCAGACGTTGGATGACATAATTTGAAGATAGGAAAGCAAAACGCTAAAGCTCACTTCAACAGAGGCACTTCATTGTTCAACCAGCCTGTAAGAGGGGTCTATATCATATGGAAGAGGGACCGCAACACAGGCTTTCAAATCATCATTAATGTACATTTGGATTAACAACAATATGCCCAAAATGCCTTTATATGTCAAGTGTGAAGTAAGCTTCTGGCTCCCGCAGATGGAACTAAAATGAAATGCTGGCAGCGACTCTATAGACTCGCAAGGGAACAGGTTGAGTCTCTGATAACAACTGCTCCCTGGAGGTTGTGAGATTGCTGTCAGCAAACCAAGGGAGGCAGGGCTTCCCATAATAACCGGCAGAGATGATTTCTGAACACCACAGACGTGAGCCCTGGGCAGTAAGAAGCAAAAAGGAACAGGACAAAAAAAATTAAATAAAAAACAATATTTAAAACCAATTAGCTTCAGGGTAGTTCTATATGCTACCCTCACTTTCAAAGCCACGCTGCAGCGAGCTCAGGGTCTGCAAGGACAGCTCATGACATTCGCGTTGAAATGAATGCACTCAACTGATTCAAACTAGCTCACCTAAGCACTGCTCAGTGGAGTTGAAAATGAGCACAGTTAAAATCCGGAAACCAGAGTCAAAAGTCCCTTTGTCTTCACTCCACTGATTTACCATTGACACAACTCCTACGCCTTAGATAATCTCACATCAGTGAACCTGGAGTGATGATTCTTCATAGGTTCACTTAGAAATATGGAAGCAGAAATCTAACATGCTAAGGGTGTCTCCTTGGCAATTACTTTTAAAATGAAGAGACAGATTTCGTTTCAGTGTGGAAAGTTAGTAAATGAAAGGTGAACACATGTCATAATAAATAAAGCAAATGAAAAGACATTAGCCTGTTTAAAGAGAAAATTTATTTGTGTAACACAATAGACTCATGTTATTAAAAAGAAGAAAAAAAAAACTATACATTTGACCTGTTACTTCAAGCAAAATAAGAATGTAGTGCTGTACTAGCTGGTTCACTCCATGTTATATTGCTTTTCAACACACTTATTTTTTTCCTCAAATGGATCTGTTGGAGAAAATGAATCATTTGTACAGCACACTCCTTAGCCACATCAATCCTACTTAAAATGTACACCCAAACCTAACGCAAGCACCAAGCTCATCTTGCCCCACTGAATCTGATGTGAAAATCACTCCACATATCCTCCTTCAACCAAGACTTCTGGATGTGAACTAAGTGTACACGCCACATCCAAACCACTCATTTTAAAGAACCCTCAAAGAGCCAAGCACCATTTCAATGATAAGAGCTTACTATCGAATCATGCACCTTAAAAACTATACAATTATTAACATATATTTATTTGTTTCCTTTCAGATGGAAATGTATCTGCAACAGAGGGAAAACTGTATGTGGCATGTTATTGTTGGTAAATCAAGGCCATGTACATTTTCTTCTCTTTCCTTTGGAAAACCTCAACAGTTACTGTGAACGCCTTTCTTATTATGAGAGAAAAGAAATTACATAAACCCAAATGCTTGCTAAAACATAACAAAAGTAAAGAGAGCAAGGTCACCTGTATTTTCTTCAGATTCATCCAATTAGGTATTTTTAGGGTAATCATCAACTTTACCTCTTATGGTTGACTAACCATTGTTGCCCAGGCCTTTACAGATTATTTATAAAATACTGATCAAAATAAATGCCAGATTTAAGCATATTCTCAATTAATCATTTGTAACTCTTAAAAAAAAAAATGAGTGCAATATCATGTGAACCTAACTTATTTTCTTTTGATGGGTTGTCTGCTTTTCTTTATTTTGCTCCTTATCTCCTTTCGGAGCCCTGGTGGGGCAGTGGGTAAGAGCTTGGCTGCTAACCGAAAGGTTGGCAGTTCGAATCCACCAACCACTCCTTGGAAACCCTATGGGGAAGTTCTACTTTGTCCCATAGGGTTGCTATGAGTCGGAATCGACTAGAAGGCAATGGGTTTGGTCTGGATTTTGGTTCTAGCTCATTGTGTACCTGAAATCTGGTTCTTTTTTTTTTTTTTGGCTTTAGTGATTAACCTAACAATGTAGCCAGCAGGTGCAATCCTTAGACCAAGTCAACACCCCTAGAGTTACGCCTGACCTCCTTTAAACCTTGCAGTCTTGCATTCTGTATGAGTGATAATAGCGGCAGTAGGAACAACAAAATTTCACTTTGTTCACTTTGCAGTTTACAAGGTGCATTCTCAGAAGAAATCGAACCTAAGTCTTCTGTACACAAGCTCAGCTATCTTCCTACTCTATCTCAGTTCACTCTATGACGATTCTAAAATTTACGTAGCTTAAAAAGTTAAAAAGGAGCCCTGGTGGTGCAGTGGTTAAGTGCTCTGCTGCTAACCAAAATGTTGGTGGTTTCGAACCTACCAGCTGCTCTGCAGGAGAAAGATGTGGCACTCTACTTCTGTAAAGATGGCAGCCTTGGGAACCCTGTGGGGAAGTTCTGCTCCTGTTTTACAGGGTCGCAATGAGTCGAATCGAGTGGACAGCAAAGGTTTTTTTTTTTTTTAAGATGGAAAATAGGTAAATATGGAGTACGCTATTTCTAGTGGGAGCTGTCATGACTTAAGTGTGTAGTTTTCATAAATGTTGTCTTATCTTTCAAAATAATTAATGTCAAAGATCAGGTAACTAAAACAGACACCAGAATCAAGAAAGTACCAGGAAGAGCTGATCGCTGGAAAATCACAGTAGCTACCGGGATAATTCTCCATTAGCACAACAAGGGGCTCTCTGCATGTGGTTTTCCAAGGTCAATGTGTAAGAGACCTATGCAGCTATCTAGCTGAAAGGGGTCAGATAGAGAATATTCAAGAAATGAAAGGGCTGTCATTTCAGGAGGTGGGAGAAAACTAAGTGGTCAGTGTATAGGAGAGAAGGGGTGACTTTTTTCCCTGTCTAACCTTGACAGGGGCCCTGGTGGCACAGTGGTTAAGAGCTTGGCTGCTAACCAAAAGGTCGGAAGTTCGAATCCACTAGCCGCTCCTTAGAAACTCTTCGGGGCAGTTCTACTCTGTCCTACAGGGTTGCTATGAGTCAGAAACAACTCAACGGCAACGTGTTTGGCTTTGGTTTTTGACCTTGAGTAGGTTTTAAATAATACAAGCTATGCCTTTAATGGAAACCCCAGTGGTGAAGTGGCTAAGTGCTATGGCTGCTAACCAAAGGCAGTTCGAATCCACCAGGAGCTCCTTGGAAACTCTGTGGGGCAGTTCTACTCTGTCGTATAGGGTCACTATGAGCTTATTTAATACGTAAATAAAATTAAGAAGAAAAAATAATAATAATAAAGAAGCCAGATGGCTTGCGTAGTCAGAGCGGCTCTAGAATGTTAGTTTGCAACCCTGACTGCACATCAGAATCATCTTTTCATATTGAATAATTTGGCTATCCATTTAGAAAAAAATAAAGTTAGATACTGAGGTTTGTCACATCATACACACATCCGAGTATGTTGAGACCAATTATAGATTTAGAAACAAAAATAAACTATAAAATTATTAGAAGAAAAAAGATTTTTTTTTTTTTTTGGGTAATAATCTTTGGTGAGGCAAAATTTGCTAAACAGAATTTCCAAGATAGCTTTTTTTTTCTTTTTTTAAAGTGTCCAGTCCTCCTCCCTCCCCAAACAAATTCTGATTTAGTGGGTCTGTGATGAAGAACTTCCTCTGCTAATTTGGATTCACAGCCCTAGTTGAGTTCCATTAGGCACTGTGACAGTTATTAGAGAATATTTTCTCTTAAATGACAAGAGATAGAGAAAATAATAAGTCTTCCTGTTTGACTGCCACGTTATATTTCCATGTTCATAACTGTGATTGGAAAAGTGATCAAGATAATTAGAATTTGGAAGAATAACCCCTAAAGTGTTGGAAAAAAAACCATAGGAACAAATGAGGCAACCATTGTGATGGACATGGGTATCCCTTCAAATGTCAGTTCTCAAACCTCCCCCAAGGTCGGGCTTTGCTGTGGTAAAATGTGAAAAACAAAGCAGTGTCTTATTTTTCAAGAAGCTCAACTTCCACTGAAATTATAGGCTTTTTAAATAGTTGAGTCCTTAAATATCCCTTTTTAAAAATGAAACCATCATGATAATAGATCATAGTTCTTGGGTTTTATTCTAGAACTTTAGCTTGGTACAAAAGGAGTTGGAAGACCTATATTAGACTAACAACTGAGATATATATATATATATCTATATATATCTATATATCTATATATCTATATCTATATATATATATTTAATAAGCAAAACGATTTAAGGCTATAAGAAGAGTATTTCAAAGGCAGAAATACAAAGTTGCAGTTTAAGGATAGATGGAGATAAGATACCTCATGTTACAACTGCATGACAATAATCACTATAGATTTTAAACCTTTAATGACAACTAAAGTCCTGTACTATTGTGGGACAACACAAATATTCAAGGGGACAGAAAGAAGACACAAACAGAATTCCTGCCTTTGAGTGACTTATAATATTAATTTCTTCAGAGCATCTTGGATCTTTTTTTGGATTTTAATGGTATGCAATCTTAACTATAGACCTTCAGGAAAGATTAAGAAAGTAGGGAAAACTGAACTAGTAGGATCCATTAATGCTGCAACAGTGGTTCTCAACTCCAACTGCACTTCATGATGACCTGGGCAGCTTTAAAAATAAACAATCCACTGATAGTTGGGTCTTATTCCAATCAAGAATTGAGGAGAGCTCTAGGAAACAGGTATTTTTTAAAAGCTCCTGAGATGACCCTAGGTCCAGCTACCATTAAGACCCACTGATACTGAGTCTGTACTATAGAAAATTCTATACCACAGAAAAACTGTAGACTAATTTTATCAGAAAAAAAATTAAAACCCTGTCTGCTACTAATTTAAGAGATAGATTAAAGTAGCTCCTTTTTCCTCCACTTTTTGTGATTTCTTAAGCCAACCTCACTACTTTCACATGGTATTTGTCAAGATCATAGCCATTCTTTAAGTTGAATGGATGATTTGAGAAATTTGAAATAAGTATTTTGAGCTTTGCACTCTATTACAAGTTTCCTGGGCCAAGAGAAGCTTTCATCAAGATTGAATTATCTACTTTTACGTTTTGTCATGTGACTTAGATAGCAGCAGAAAGTCAAAGGGCAATCATCATCACCATCATCGTCTTCATCATCAGCCCATTTAATGAGTGTCTGTCAGAGGCACAGTGATAGTTGCTGTTTTTACATTTGTAATGGTGCAGTAGAAGGCTGTTGGTAGCATTAGGCTTCTGGGTATATTCTTAATGAGCTTAAGAGGGGAGAGAACAAACAGCTGAATGACTTTTCTTTTTTTTCTGCAAAGTCTGTTAAAGACCTAGTCTCCAGATGTCCATCTTCAATTTGCCCAAGACAGCAAAGAAGAGGGGGATAAAACTCATCTAACACCTAATTAGAAAACCTGAGAGGGCTATCTTCAGAAATCTAAAATGCTAACGTAGATGCTTTTTGCATTGACTGCACAGTGCAATTCACAGTTGCTCCTCGAAGTAAACAAACCAGTACTGGCAGACTTTGTATGCAGGTCCTAGCATTAATCCACTAGGTGGTTCATTTGCAGCCGCCAATGTAAACAATAAACTACCCTGACAGTGAGGTTCAATAGAACCAGGTCGTTTTATATGCTGAAAAGGAATCCAGTGAGACCCACATTTGCGTTATGAATCTCTCTGTAGACTGTGTGCCTCCCTTCCTCTCTAAAGAGTTTTCTGGAGCCCTCAATGGAATTAGAGTTTGGTTCACTTTCTAGATTGTTAGTCTTGAGAGTTGGAACAAGCATTTAACTAGCTGTGCATGATAAAAAGGAAAGAGCCAGAGCGGCTTCCCATACCTGATAACAAGCAGGCCACTCAGTATGGAAGGATCATCAGAAGAACAATGAACAGAATGGCAAATCTACAAGGGTCTCATTTCATTGTGACACCTTCCTTTCTAAAAAAGCTCAGAGTGCTTTATTTATATGTGTTGATTCCAGTTTTAAGATTCTCATTCCTGAAAGAAACACATGATTTCTGCCATATTAAAGACAATAAAACCAGGGCAGAAGAAAGTTAAGTATTCTGCCTGAGGTCATAGGAAGCTATAGTGTTTGGGACTAGAAGTTAGTCTTTCTGATTCTTGCTTCAGTGTTTTTCATCCATTGTATACAAAAAGCAAAGGGCCCAAGCAATGTAAACAGTGAGCATTCTTAGCCCAAGGGAACATTTCTGCAGCCTCTGTCAAATCATTTCTTTTTCCTCAATGCAACAGTGCTTATATTTTTAGCATTAAGATCAGACCAGAAAAGCCAATAGCACCAATTTAAGCAGAATGCTTTATCCCCATTAGTGTCAGTGTGGACAATTTGAGCATATTCCTAATTGGTGCCCACTGGAGTGTTCTAAAAATAGGACAAGTGGCAGGAGCTCAGGGAACCAACCAGCCGATACTGCATTCAGGATATACCTGAAGCATCTATACTTAAGTAGATATCAGCTAGAACACCAGGCACATCTCGGAGGCAACTAGGCAACAGTAAAGTAATGAGTGATAAAAACCAGCAGGAAAAACAAGAAAGAAAACAACTGCAGACGGAATTTTTTTTTGTTTGTTTAATAAAAGGTGTTCGGTTCAGTGTGAAAGGCCATCTCCTTCCTTTTCTTTAATACGTTCCTTGTGTCACAGGGACAGGCAAGGACGTGAGGTGATCTAGTTTCTCATTTTGAGTAGAATCAGTCCAAGCAGATAAGAACCATGTTATTCATTTAGCCAAGGAACATCTATTGAACACTTTTTAATGCAATATGCCAAGGACCATTTTTAGGTGCCAGGGATATATATTGGGAAACAAAACAAACACACTCTTTGTCCACCTGGAGATTACAGTCTAGAGGGCAGACAGAAAATACGTAAGTATACATGTAACACAAGGCCAATGCTGTTTATAATGAGATACGAAGAAAATAAAGTTTTGGCTAAAAGAATCAAGAGTGACAGGAGCTGTTTTTACAAGTGAGAGGTGGCCAGAGTGGTCTTCTCTAAAGAGACACCATTCAAGCTGAAATCTAAAGGAGGCCTAAATATTTCAATCACTAATTTACTTAATTCACTGTTCCAGGAATTCAGTGTGCAATAGTAAATGACATTCACAAAGCCCTTGCTCTATAGAAAATATTTACGGGGAGAAATAAGGAATGATATTTGTTATCTTTTATAAGACTCATTCACTTATACTTTTAGTTTTCCTGTTTGTTCACAAAATATCAAGAATATTCAAATTCACACATTTCAGGAATTACGCACCCAACAGGTTTAAACAGCTTGGCCTGCAAATCTCAGGATGGTCTTTCATCCATTCTGAGATGTCAGGAGACATTTTATTCCAAGGTAAAAACAAACAGTAAATACACCTTCAAAGCCCAGAAGCACCTCCATGGGAGTCCAGGATGCCATGGGTCAGTAGTCCCCCTGAACTAACCTGACACTTGGTCTCCAGTGGTCTCTCTCTCTCAAGTCTGTGAGTAGTTTCTACGTGGATTAAAGGAATAACACAACATCATAAAATAATGATTGTGGAGACTGAACTACTGATGAGGATTTTTCATTATGGAGAAGGGGCTTCGAGATACCCTCCCCTCAAATCAAATATTGAAGCTGAGGTAAAGCCCAGTCCTTTTTCTTATTATAATGTACAAAGGAAATAAAAAACATAGTTGCCATAGAAACATGTAATCAAGTTTGAGGCAAATCTGAAAAGGGAGTCATTTGGAGCTTTGGCCTAAGAATCAGAAGCTGGAGACTCTATTTTCACTTCTGCAGCAATTTGTTGTACAACCTTTGGCAAGTTACATAATCCCTTTGAGGCTCAATTTTCTCATCATTGTAGTAATGACATGAGGCTTCAAATATCTGTGCAGAGCCAAATTCAACCTGAGCAGCTCTGCTTTGATCTGTGTTGACTCTGTTTCTGAATAAGATTTTGTTCAAAAAATGTTGTGTGCCCTAATAAAAACAGTTTGATAATCATTGGGAGGAAGTCTCTGAAGCTTCTTTCTACTCCACAACAATATTATTCCCATTAAGAACTGCAGACTACTTCTCTGACTTGGGGAGGCAGAAGGGGGGGGATTTTTAAAAAACAAATTCTAGACTTTGCCTTCCAAAGTCACTTGCTATCTTCTCCTTTTCAAAGGAGTAAGAGACCCTTCCATGGTTATTGCCAGAACTTCATTGTGACAATTTAGCTAAGTAATCACTGAAGTAGGTCCCCAAAGGCATCTTTGTATTTTTTTTAAATGTATGGTTTCCTTCACACCTGACAGTTTCCCTTGCTGAAAATGTGTGAGGAAAAATGGCAAAATCAATAATATATTTGCTAAGCTACTAATTTATCCAATAAATATTTATGGAGTGCTTACTACATGTCAGGCACTAGCTGGTGTTGGGAGTTAGTAAATGGCCTCAAGTTAGAGAACAATCTCCAATTAAATATAAATCCAACACCAAAGAGTTACCATGCTCACAGAGTGGAAGACTCAATACTGTTAAGATGGTGATTTCCTCGATTTTATCTGTAGATTCAAAACAATCCCAATCAAAATCCCAGGAAGTTTTTGTTTTTGGGTCAGTATTGACAAGGTGATTCTAAAATTCTAAAATTTATATGGAAAGGCAAAGGGCCTAAGTAGTCAACAAGTCTGAAGAGACGAACAACGTTGGAAGACACACACTGAGTAATTTTAAGATTTACTATAAAACAACAGCAATCAAGAGTGTGGTATTGGTGAAAAGACAGACACATACCTCAATGGAACATAAAAGAGATCTAAGAAACAGACCCACACAAATAGAGTGAACTGATATTTGACAAATGTGCAAAGGTAATTCAACAGAGAAAAGATAGTTTTGTTGTTTTTTTTCCCCTAACAAATAGCACTGGAACAATTGGATATCATATGTTAAAAAAAAAAAAAAAAAAGAACCTAAATTCATACCTCATACCTTATATAAAAATTAACTCACAATGGATTATAGAACTAAATGCAAAACACAAACTATAACATATCTAGAAGAAAACATAGGAGAAAATCTCTGTGGTGTTGGGTTTGGTGACATTGGGCTTAGACATGACACCAAAAGCATGATCATAAAAGAAAAAATTGATAAATCGGACTTTATCAAAATTAAGGACACCTGCTGTGCAAAAGCCACTGTTAAGAAGAAGAAAATACAAGTCATAAACAGGAAGAAATTATATTCAAATCACATATTCAACAAAAGACTTATACTCAGAATGTATAAAGAACTATCAAAATTCAGCAATCAAAAAAAACCCAAACAACCCAGTTTTAAATTGGGCAAGATATTTGAATAGATACATCACCAAACAAGATATAAAGATTTCAGTATGCATCCAAAAGATGTTCAACATCATGAGTGATTAGGAAAATGTGAATTAAGAGCATATGAGATATCAGTATGGCTAAATGGCTAACATTAAAAACAAGCAAACAAAATTACAAAAGACCTGAAAATACCAAGGATGTAAGAGGAACAGGAACTTTCATATGTTGCTGGTGGGAATGCAAAATATAAAATGACACAGCCACATTGGAAAACAATTTGGAAGTTTCTTATAAAGTTAAACATGCATTTACCATATGGCCCACCATTCTCACTCTTAAATATTTACCCAAGAGAAATTAAAGCCTATGTCCATACAAAAATCCGTGCATAAATTTTTAAAGTAGCTTTATTCACAATTGCTTCAAACTGAAAACAACTCAAATGTCTTTCAACTGGCAACTGGATAAATACACTGTGGCACATCCATCTGATGAAACACTACTCAGCAATAAAAAGGGCAAACTATTGATACAGGCAACAACATGGATAAAGCTCAAAGGCACTATGCTAAGTGAAAGAATCTACATTGAAAAGGCTACCTGCTGTATGATTCTGTTTATATGACATTCTGGAAAATGAAAAACTACAGGAATGGAAAACAGTAGTTAACAGTAGAGACAGTTATGGCATATACATACAATGGAATATTACTGAGCCATAAAGTGGAATGAAGTCCTGATGCATGCCACAACATGGATGAACTCAGAGGACATTATGATGAGCAAAATAAGTCAGGCACAAAAAAGGCAAATACTGTATAATATCACTCATACGAAATAAGCAATAGTATAGAAACCATAATTAGTGATTACCAGGGGTGGGACAGAGTGGGAACGTGAGAGGGTGGTTTGCTTAGAATGCATTGACTATATGTTAATGGTGGTGGAATAATTTGGGAAAAGACAGCAAGAATGTTTGCACAGCTTGAAGAACGTAATCAGTGTCACTGAATTGTAAGAGTAGAAATTGATGAAATATTGTATGGTCTGTTTTATGTATATCATTATAATAATAATAATAAAAAGAATAGAGGGAGGGTTCCACTACAAAGTGGTGCATGAAGTAAATTTTTTGAGGACGATAGAACTGCTCTCTAATTACATGACACTATGCATTTTTCAAAATCCATATACTATACATTTGCTGTTTGTAAATTTAAAACATTTTTAAAAACTTAAGTTCATGGGCTTAAATCAGAGACATCTCTATATGTAGAGGTATCTAGGTATCTAGAAAAATTTATCTCTTTCTCTATCTACGAGGACATTGGTGGTTCAGTGGTAGAACTCTGACCTTCCAGTAGGAAGAACCAGTTCCATTCCCAGCCAATGCACCTCTTGGGCAGCCCCCATTCATCTGTCATTGGAGGCTTATATGTCACAATGAGGCTGAACAGATTTCACCAGAGCTTCCAGGCTAAGCTGGACTAGGAAGAAAGGCATGGTGATCTACTTCAGAAAATCAGCCAGTGAAAACGTTATTGATCACAGCATTCCAATCGACACCTGATCCTGGGGACGGCACAGGACGGGGCAGCATTTTATTCCATTGTGCATAGGGTCATCATGAGTTGGGGGCAACCTGAGGGTAGCTAACAACAACAATCTCAGTCTACCCACCTACCAACCTAAATGTTGATTACATTGTGGGATTTTTTTCCAGAAGTCTCATGAGTGTATTTGAGTTTTAAATTGTGGTGGTATTGTGACGTTCAATAGTTATCCATATACTTCAATTTAATACAGGAAACGTGAGTTATGGTTTTCTATTTTCCCCCACTAAATAACACATTTTAGAAACACTCTGACAGCTGTGTAAATCATTAGTCAAATATTAACAGAAAGCAATATCACTAGGGCTAACTCTCCAGAGTTCGCTCCTCAAGTTAACGGTGGTTGAACACAATGTGACAGAATCACACTCTTGAAGGTGGTTTCTCTAATGCACTTTTTCCTTCCTAAAACACGTTCTGACCTTTTTATTTCTCCTCTATGTGAGTTCAGACCCTACCATTATTAAACTAAGGATGTTGACTCGTAGTTGGTCATTTCTACATCATAGTTTTAAGCAAAAAAAAAAAAAAACAAAGATGATGATGAAGAGGGAAGGGAGAAAGAGAGAAATAATGTCAGGAACACAAGTAATTATGAAGAAAGAAGGAGTATGAGATAATTCTTTAATGTTTTAACTGCTGAGTGACTTTGAAAATACTGAAATTAGATCATTATTTGAATGGGTTTAAAATAGGTCCTGCTGCCTTCTTTTCAAATATCATTTTTTATATTTTCATTAAAAAGTACCTGTCTGAAAACGATGTAAATGGTCACAAACTTTCCTAGGGAGAGACCTGATTCAAACTGACCTAAAATTGAAGGGATAATTATGGTTTAGTCTTCCACTGTAAAGCATATGTTTCCATAATGTGGTCTTATGGGTCTTTCTGAGAATGTGATTACATCCAGTGCAGTAATGTATGTGTGTGAGTGAGTATGTTCATCTGCTGTCTGCCTGTCTGAAGATATATTACTGGACAATGAAAAATAGTTTATACTAAAGAATACCATGAAATGGTTATATATATATATATCTGTAATCCTGTGGGATGTGCAAGTCTGTCATGTACTAAAGATAATACTAGAATATGAGACTAAATATTCTAAAGAACTATAATCCTAACTCAGCCACTAACTAGTTATGAGGCCTTGGACAAGACATTTGTATTCAATAACCTTCAGTTTCTTAAATGTAGAAGGTCATTTCAAGTTCTACAATGTTATCAACCCGAGGCAGCCCTTAATGGAATATGACCACTTCCTGTTTATTTCTTCTGCCTGGCTACTCTCATGCTTCACTCAGTTTCAGAACCTCTCTGGGAAACACAATCTCTGAAGCTGAAGTTGGTAGTGTCCTTCACTCTTAGAACTGTTTTAAATCAAATGACTCCAACACTGATCTTTCATGACCAGCCCAACATGACTGGTATAAAGTATGTTGTTGTTGTGTGCCATTGAGTAGATTTCGACTCATAGTGACCCCATGAGTCGGGATAAAGTATAGCTGTGGAAAATTAAGATAGCTAAAAAAGTGGCAGTATTTGCTATTACCACCCAAGAAATGAGTCACAGAAAAATTTATTTTCAATGAAAATAACTTGCAAGAAAATGTCTCCTTGAAGAGCAATATTACTCCTAATTCCTAAGAGCCTGTGTGACTTCTCAATAACTCAGTATGCAATAGTAAAAAATAGTTAAGATTTACCAGTTATTATCATCTTATTCAGCATTCAATATATATCACTGTAGAGGTTTCATTTTTTTATTCATTTATTAAGAAATAAGGGGGTTACTATGAGTCAGAGTTGACTTGATGGCAACAGGTTTGGTTTTTGGGTTTATCATCGTTTGGAAGATCAAAATTAGTAATCTCCAGTCTATCCTGTTTGAGGTATTATTTAATCATCAAGCCTGACATACGATAAAATGGAAGAAGGTGTGAAAGTAAAGAATCTCATTACATACAATGAATTATTTGTATCCCTTAATTAATCTAAATTATATAAGTAAATTTAGAATGCTCAGAAAACTTTAAATGTTGTATTTCTCCTCCTTGTAGTCCATTTAAATCTGCAAATCAATAATAAAGCTAAATATTTGAGTTGCATATGTCAAGAATCTAAATTCAGCAAATTACATTTATACAGATATTATTTGTACACACTCCAGTTCAGCACATCAAGAGGAAATATATAGTCACATGTAATAATATTTTCCTACAGAAAAGAAGTGCTAAAAGCTGGTGAGAGTTGTAGCTAGAAATGAAGGTAAAAATTAGAAAATGGATCAACTGCGATAATGTGATTTCATAACCTGTAAAAAAAAAGTTGTGAATAGAAAATATCAGCTTCTGGAAACAGTTTAACATTTGAGCAACTTTCATTACCAAATGAAAACCATCTTTATGGAAATAAAAATTTTTTTGGCTGTAATTAATTGACATTTCTTCTTTCACCTATTAGGGGATATTGGTTAAATATTTCTAATTATCACAAAATATATATTATCATTGGCAGCTCAGCTTTCTATGCTCTTTAAAGCCAGTTGGTCAAATCTGTCACAAGTCAATGCATAAACCACAAGCTCAGCTTGAAGCCACAAATATCTCTAAGGATTTTTTTTAACCTGCAGGATCCATAGAATTTCAGAATATTACAACATATTAATTAGGGTATAGAGTTCATTTTCATTGGGAGCTAATATTCTTTTATCTTGTACCACCTGCTTTCTATTATACATACCACCACTCTCTCCCAACCCGCTCCCAACCTTGGACTTCTTTTTGGTCCTCTTTTCCCCATTACCTTGGTGAAAGCACCTTCCATCAGTTGGGTGGAGACCGCTGCTGCTGACACTGCAAATGATATTCTTTGTAGGAAGTCTCTGGACTCTTTGCTTCACCAGCTAGGCCAGATGTTCCTCTGTTCATGTATCGTTTTTAAAAATGTTTTATATTTTCATAAGTGCTTTCAAATATATATATATATCTACATATATATACACATATATACACATACATATATATACATATACATATATATATATATTTGTTGTTGTTGTTGTTGTTTTTAGATGCCATCAAGACCATTCCGACTCATATGACCCTATGCACAACAGAATGAAATACTGCCTGGTCCTGCGCCATCCTCACAATCATTGCTATGCTTGAGCGCATTGTTGCAGTCACTGTGTCAATCCATCTCATTGAGGGTCTTCCTCTTTTTCATTGATTCCCTACTTTACCGAGCATGATGTCCTTCTCCAAGGACCGATCCCTCCTGCTTGCGTGTCCAAAGTATGTGAGATGCAGTCTCACTATCCTTGCTTCCAAGAAGCATTCTGGTTGTACTTCTTCCAAGACAGATTTGTTTGTTCTTTTGGCAGTCCATGGTATGTTCAATATTCTTCGCTAACACCACAATTCAAAGGCGTCAATTCTTCTTCCATCTTCCTTATTCATTGTCCAGCTTTCACATGCATATGAGGTGACTGAAAACACCATGGCTTGGGTCAGGTGCACCTTAGTCCTCAAGGTAACATCTTTGCTTTTTTAACACTTTAAAGGGATCTCTTGCAGCCGATTTGCCAATGCAATGCATCTTTTGATTTCCTGACTGCTGCTTCCATGGGTGTTGTGGATCCAAGTAAAATGAAATTCTTGACAACTTCAATCTTTTCTCCATTAATCATGATGCTGCTTACTGGTCCAGTTATGAGGATTTTTGTTTTCTTTATGTTGAGGTGTAATCCATACTAAAGGCTGCGGTCTTTGATCTTCATCAGTAAGTGCTTCAAGTCCTCTTCACTTTGAGCAAGCAAGGTTGTGTCATCTGCGTAATGCAGGTTGTTAATGAGTCTTCCTCCAATCCTAATGCCCCTTTTTTCTTCATATAGTCCAGCTTCTCAGATTATTTGCTCAGCATGCAGATTGAATTAGTGAAAGGATACAACCCTGACGCACACCTTTCCCAACTTTAAAACATGCAGTATCCCCTTATTCTGTTTGAATGACTGCCTCTTGATCCATGTACAGATTCCTCATAGGTACAATTAAGTGTTCCGGAACTCCCAATCTCCACAATGTTATTCATAATTTGTTATGATCCATACAGTCGAATGCCTTAGAGTAGTCAATAAAACACAAGTACACATCTTTCTGGTATTCTCTGCTTTCAGCCAGGATCCATCTGACATCAGCAATGATATCCCTGGTTCCACGTCCTCTTCTAAATCTGGCTTGAATTTCTGTCAATATACTGCTGCAGCCGATTTTGAATGATCTTCAGCAAAATTTTGCTTGCATATGATATTAATGATATTGTTCAATAATTTTCACATTCAATTAGATCACCTTTCTTGGGAATAGGCATAAATATGGATCTCTTCCAGTCAGTTGGCCAAGTAGCTGTCTTCCAAATTTCTTGGCATAGACAGTGAACACTTCCAGTGCTGCATCCATTTGTTGAAACATCTCAGTTGGTATTCCGTCAATTCCCAGAGCCTTGTTTATCGCCAATGCCTTCTGTGCAGCTTACACTTCTTTCTTCCTTCAATACCATCAGTTCCTGATCATATGTTACCTCCTGAAATGGTTGAACTTTGACCAATTCTTTTTGGTATAGTGACTCTATATATTCCTTCCATCTTCTTTTGATGCTTCCTGCATTGTTTAATATTTTCCCCATAGAATCCTTCACTACTGTAACTCGAGGCTTGAATTTTTTCTTCAGTTCTTTCAGCTTGAGAAATGTTGAGCGTGTTCTTCCCTTTTGGTTTTCTATCTCCAGGTCCTTTGCACATGTCATCTTAATACTTTACTTTGTCTTCTTGAGCCGCCCTTTGAAATCTTTTGTTCCATTCTTTTACTTCATCATTTCTTCCTTTTGCTTTAGCTACTCGACGTTCAAGAGCAAGTATCAGAGTCTCTTCTAACATCCATTTAGGTCTTTTCTTTCTCTCCTGTCTTTTTAATGACCTCTTGTTTTCTTCATGTATGATGTCCTTGATGTCATTCCACAACTTGTCTGGTCTTTGCTCATTAGTTTCAACATGTCAAATCTATTCTTGAGATGGTCTCTAAATTCAGGTGGGATATACTCAAGGTCATACTTTGGCTCTCATCGACTGGTTCTAATTTTCTTCGGTTTCAACTTGAACTTGCATATGAGCAATTGATGGTCCGATCTGTAGTAAGCCCCTGGCCTTGTTCTGACTTATGATATTGAGCTTTTCCATCGTCTCCTTCCACAGATTTACTCGATTTGATTCCTGGTATTCCATCTGGCGAGGTCCATGTGTATAGTCACCGTTTATGTTGGTGAAAAAGGTATTTGCAATAAAGAAGTCGTTGATCTTGCAAAATTCAATCATGTGATCTCTGGCATCATTTCTATCACCAAGGCCATATTTTCCAACTACCGATCCTTCATCATTGTTTCCAACTTTCCCATTCCAGTAACCAGTAATTATCTGTGCATCCTGATTGCATGTTTGATCAATTTCAGACTGCAGAAGTTGGTAAAAATATTCCATTTCTTCATCTTTGGCCTTAGTGGTTGGCGCGTAAATTTGAATAATAGTCATATTAACCGGTCTTCCTTGAAGGCATATGGATATCATCCTATCACTGACAGCATTGTATTTCAGGATGGATCTTGAAATGTTCGTTTTGACAATGAATATAACACCATTCCTCTTCAAGTTATCATTCCCAGTGTCTTAGTCATCTAGTGCTGCTATAAAAGAAACACCACAAGTGGATGGTTTTAATGAAGAGAAGTTTATTTCCTCACAGTTAAAGTAGGGTAAAAGTCCAAATTCAAAGTGTCAGCTCCAGGGGAAGGCTTTCTCTCTCTCGGCCTTCTCATCAGTGTTCCCCCAGACTAGGGGCTTCTCGGCACAGGGACCCCAGTCCAAAGGACACGCTCTGCTCCTGGCACTGCTTTCTTGATGGTATGAGATCCCCCTCTCTGCTCACTTCTGTCTTTTATATCTCAAGACATTGCCTCAGGATACAATCCAATCTTGTACACTGATCCCTGCCTTACTACCACAACTGCCACCCATCCTCCCTCATTAACATCATAGAGGCAGGATTTACAACATACAGGAAAACCACACAATACCAGGAATCATGGCCCGGCCAAATTGACACACACATTTTTGGGGGGACACAATTCAAACCATGACACCCAGCATAGTAAACCACATGATTGTCTGATTGAAAATGACCAATATCAGTCCATTTCAGCTCACTAATGCCTAGGATGTCGATCTTTATGTGTTCTGTTTCATTTTTGAGGATTTCCAATTTTCCTAGATTCATACTTCGCACATTCCACGTTCCGATTATTAATGGATGCTTGCAGCTGTTTCTTCTCATTTTGAGTTGTGCCACATCAGCAAATGAAAATCCAGAAAGCTTGACTCCATCCACGTCATTAAGGTGAACTCTACTTTGAGGAGGCAGCTCTTCCCTAGTTGTATTTTGAGTGCCTTCCAACCTGAGGGGCTCATCTTCCGGCACTACTATCAGACAATGTTCTGCTGCTATTCATAAAGTTTTAACTGGCTAATTCATTTCAGAAGTAGACTGCCGGGTCCTTCTTCCTACTCTGTCTTAGTCTGGAAGCTCAGCTGAAACCTGTCCGCTATGGGTGACCCTGCTGGTATTTGAATACTGATGGCATAGCTTCCAGAATCACAGCAACACACAAGCCCCCACAGTATGACAAACTGACAGAAGTGTGGGGGATATATATATATACATACACATATATATGTATATATATATATATGTGTGTGTATATATACTATACATATATATACACATACACATATATTCACAATAATACTGAGATAGCTAATAAAATCCCCATTTTGTAGATAAGGATATTGAGGCTCCAATAGCCTAAATTATAAGGTCACTTCAGCCTCTATTAGCATAAAAAACCAAACCCATTGCCACTGAGTCCATTCCGACTCATAGTGACCCTATATAGATAAGTTCATATCAATCTTGAACGTGCATAAGAATCACCTGGAAATCTTGTTAAAATGAGGCTTCTGCTTTAGTAAAGTTCTGGGGTTGGTGCTAAGAATCTACATCCCTAAAAATCTTCCAGCTAATGTTTAGTCTGCTAGTCCCAAGTCATATTTTGAGTAGCAAAATGTGGACATCACTTGAAACCAAGTCTTCTTCTTCCACGTTCAATAACTGGTACCTATACCTTCTCTTCCTTTTCAAACCTGCTGCTGAGGGTCAGGATGGTAGTGGGTAGCTCACATATGCAACTCAGTCTTGCATGGCTTTCTTGGCCTCTTCCCACACCATTGAGAGACCCATTCCTCCAGAAGACTGTAACCATGCTAGGCAAACACTCTCTGCACCCCAGATCCACGTATATTTGTCTTTTCTAAGAGACTTTTCAAGTCACTATTTATTACAATGATTGTCATGTGTTTTCAATACAAGAGAAGATATAGGGACTGCATGTCCTGTAACAGTCTTTTTCAGGTCCTTGGGGAGTCGCCACTGGAAAAGGGAACACCATCTGTGGGACCTTGGGCTAGCGGAACAAGTGGAGGCAGTACATGTCAACACCCAGATGCTATTCTCAACACAAGCAAGCCAGAGAGCTGGCAGGAGATAACATTTGGTGGGAGGAATGGAGAGAATGTCAGAGGAGGGAGTGGGGGGGATGATGGTCAGGGAGAGCACTGCCCGGGTGAAAGAGGACTCTGTCCCACCAGGAGTGACCATCTGGATTTGAGCTTGGTCTAATTAGTCAGTGGCAGGCTAAAGAGGATGGTGATGATTATTCTTTCTGAGATTAATGAAATCCTCCACATCAGCAATAGAATTTCTTATTGTAGGTGAACTCAAGGCACTGAAGTATTAACACTTTCTTCTTCTACTTCAGGTACCTTTTAAGATACTATGTCCCCAGTGCGTAGAACACTGTCTTACACAAAGTTGAGGCAACACGATGGATCTTGGAATGGTGAGGAAGACTACAGCTCTGAGAAGTAGGCTTTGGGCTGCATACAGAAGCACCCTCCACCGGTTCTCCTGACTGCTCAGGTTAGGCAGCAACACAAAACGTTAACACCCAGCAACTTTGCTGAGGAGGTGCTGTAACTGCAGCTTTTATAAATACAACATGGTGACATGAAATTTCTGGCCAGCAAGCTTCAGCACAAGGCAAGAGCATTATAAATGGCTTATGCTTTCATTTCAGTGATTTACAAGATGTAACGTGATAGCCCAGCCTGAGTAATAAATGCAGGTGAAAGGAGCAGAACACAGAAAAAACTAGCAAACATTAGGTTATATATTTCCTGACTCCCAGGACCTGATAATGCCTGTCTTGCAATGACCTGTCAGGATTTGATTATGGCACTAGAAAGAAGGAACAGGTCTACAAGGCAAAATAAATGTTTATATAGGTGTGGCTTTCCAAGGTTGGGGCAGTGCTAGGAGTTTGGGTTGGACCATAAGAATCCAAGGTGAACTACAAAGATGGAGAACCCCTAAGTGAACTAAAAAAAGGATGAGATGATTTGAGGGGCACCATACTGTCTCCATTTTCTTCAGGATCATAGTTTCCAACCTCTCATTATTCTTTTGGAGTTAACAAGGAAGAAGAGATAGGCTAGTAAGGATGGCCAGAGAGTAAGGAATAATGAAAACACAAGGATAGTCAGGATACTAATGGAGGATTCTAATGCTTCCTCCATTTGATGAGCCAAGACGAGAAGCCACTATTAGATGGCTGAATAGTTATCAGGTTAGTGGATGGCCTGAGGAAACCCAACATCTAATGTGGCGTGAGAATATAGATTCTGTATAAACTTCAAAATCTGACTTATGTCTATATGGGATTATGACAGGCAAATCAGATGAAGATTTAGTTTTCAGTAAGCCACTCAACATAGCAGAAATAGACCAAACTCCCTTGCAAGTCAGGTTTTAACATTTGGAAGTGCAGGGTCTTTCAGGATCCACCTGGAGGAAGAATAATGGAGCAGGAAGCAATTTACAAGGCAAAATTAAGATCAGTATTTCTCACATTTCACCAAGAGTCCAGTTCAGAAGTCGAAAATAGGCATAAAGAATGACCATGTTTGCACAGGATGATGCAGACTCCACTGGTTTCTCTTGTTGACTTCTGAACAGGTCGTCATTGTGTATCTTTGTGCAAGGCTGTATTCAAGAAGGCGGGTAAACGTTAGACACGTTTTCTCTTCAATTTGTTTCTGGAGTATGAACCTGGGTGATACTAGCCTGCACAGGGATTCTGTAAGAGACCTCTTTGTTCTAGTCCAGTGTCTGCTGAACCACTTCCAGTTTTGGTGAAGAGAGGAATGAAGCTGGACCAAGTAGTGTCCCTCCCCCCTCTGCAAAATGTTTATTTTGAAAGCATTTGATGTTAGTAAGGCATAAATAGGGCCATGGTGGCACAGTGGTTAAGAGCTCAGGCTGCTAACCAAAAAGTTGGCAGATCGAATCCACCAGCCGCTCCTTGAAAACCCTATGGGGTGGTTCTACTCTGTCGTATAGGGTAACTATGAGTCGGAATCGACTGGACAGCAATGAGTTTTTTGGTTTAAGGGGTAAATAGGAGACATACAAACAGTAATGAAATGTTCTTCTCTCAGAATCACCTCATTTCTGAGTACAGTTCTCTCTCAGTTTCTTTCCTTCGTTATATTTTTTTAGCAGCATCTTTGTCATGATTAAATGGACTCTGTTCTCTTTTAATTTATGAGTATTTTACTTTTTTTTTTAAATAAGGGGTCTTGGCTTTTTTATAGCAGGTCTTGGCTGACATTCTTAAGATTACATAATCCTAGTATTTATTTCTGGTGATTTAAGAGAATATTATAAATATGTTGTATTACTGGTGCCACGGTATCAGCAAGGCTGGCTGTCTCCTGGGGACACTTCCAGTGCTAATAAACAGATGCGCTGTGTATCGGAAGACATTAGTACCTCCTCCACTGTGCACACATGCGTGCACACATGCACAGGCACACACACACACACACACACACACACACACACAATAAGATGCAAAGACAAATAACTCTGGAGTAAGGGTCAGTGGCAATTATAGATCCTCTAATCCTACTTTTCCTACTTACCTTTCCCCAGTAGAGAAACTTAACTAGGAGGGGTTGTAAGCGATCATAACTGTAGTCAATTGTAGATGGTGGTAGAATATCTACAAAACTCTCAAAATGTTATTTCTTTCCATGAGCTGGTCTAGAAACTTTGCATGGACTACTCAGATGATGTTCATAGGTCAGCTTGATAAAAATCATACTAGTATCTCTGTTACTTGAATGACCCAAAGGAAAACACAGGGTCGCTATGAGTCGGAATCGACTCGACGGCAACAGGTTTTGGTTTACAGGTGAGTGTAAGTATTGTTTTACTAACCATAAACAAAAAAATAAATAATGTTGACATCTGTGGTTAGGCCTATAAAGAAGGAAGAGAAAAGCAAATGAAGGAGGAAGTGTGCTTGGCTAACAAAATTTCCCCTTAGTTGTTGTTAACATGATCTAGGAAAACAAACAGCTTGATTGTTAACCAAAGTGGTAAAAATATTTTCCTATCTTCAGATACTGGCTCGGTAATATTTCAGCAGAACATACACACAAACACATACACACAATTAGTGTCTTAAAAACAAATTTATTTTAAATGCATTTTAATTCTTTATTTTTTTCCCAGGGTATCAGCACTTTTTTGTGTGTGTTTGGTTGCTTACGTTTTATTTCTGCTGTTGTTGTTGTAAGAAACAAATTCTCAGATAAAAGCAAAAGTGGCTTAAGCTCAAGGATATGCATTATTTCACATGGCAAAAGTCTAAAGGCAGGTGCTTCCAAGGTTAGTGCAATCACTCCATGACGTCATTAAAGACTCAGCTCTTTCCATCTTTCCAGTGAGCAGTCATCAGGCTTAGTTATTCATGGTTGTAAGAGGGTTGACACCACCCCAGGCATCACATCTGTATTAACCCTATCCAACGGCAGAAAAAAAAATGGCAGTTTCTCCTCACACAGTTTTTATCATAAAGGAGAGATTTCTGGAAATACCAAACTGACTACCCTCAGATACAATTATTCAGCTTCCCCTAGGGTCACATGCCTATGATCTGGCTGCAGAGGCTTCAGAAAAAGTGAGCATCTCATCTTTCAGATCCTATACTAGAGGATAGCTCTGCTGGCAAAGAGGAAACCTACTGGGTAAGAGGAACCCTACTGGGTAAGCAATCAACCTAGCTTTCAGAATTTCAAATTTAAATTGTTGTATTGAGTTAAGATCAATGAAAAGCCTTTATTCTGCAGTTAAAAGTGTTAATTCCAAGTCTCTTTTTTCCCATCCCTTAAAAAGACATAGATGTTAAGTATACTAACTGTTGCCCTACGTATGTATGTAAATATGTGTTGCCCAGATGTAGAAATTGACTTTATAGTAGAAAATATGTGGCTTTAAAATGGATATGCAAACTCTTTGGGTTAAATCTAGAGAAAAATCAAAGCTCTTGCTCTCTACAGAATAGAGTAGAATAAGAGAAAGGTGGGATGACAGCAGTGGAGCCAAATTTTCATTCTGTCCACAACTTGTAGACCTATTTGTCTTGTTTAGGCCTTTGAAGAAGGTGGCAGTTTGTGTGGATTGCCACTTAAAGGGCTGGGAAATGCCTGAGATTCTCCCTAGCATTTGGAGTATACTGCTTTGCTTCTAGAAATCTGTTTTGTGTTTGACCACTTATAGGGGGGTCACAGCAAATTCACACCTGTAAGGATGAGATTAATTAATTGATACAGAACCTTTTTTTTTTTTTTTTTAAATTACTGACTAGTACTCCTGGTTAACAAAAATGAAATAAAACAAAAAGAACAAAATGAAATTTGGAGAGTGTCCATTTTATTTAAAATGCAATCACTATCAAAACAATATGCTGGAGATTTTTTGCAGAGGAAAAGCATTCCACCACCAAATTGATTCCTTATATAGTCAGTAAGACAATATCTGAAAGATAAGCCCAGGGACTTATTAAGAGCTTCCCAAATGCAACTTCAGTGGGAAAATAAAAAAACAAAAGGAATGAAGAACACACAGATAAAAAAAAAAATACCTGTTTGGAAGCACTGCTATTATGTTATTATAAATTTAGGGACTATTTATAAATGTCTATGGGCACTGTTGGGTACTGGCTATACAGTCCTTGAACTTGTGAAACTTAACAGCATGGTGGGGGAAAAAGATGTTAGACAAATAATCACATAATTTAATGCATAATTAATGATTGTTAGATGAGTTGTATGAAAGGAAAATAATAGGTTGTTACAGAGACTGATCCAATTCAGAAGAAGGGGTTCAAGACAATTCCCTCCAAGAAAGAAACTAATTAGTATGATGACTGTATTTTCCAGGATACCTATTGACCTAATAAAATTATAAATAACACCTTATTTTACTCTAATTGGTGTCCTGTTTTGGACAATAAATTAGATGACCATCCTATCTGTAAAGTAAGACATAAAGAATTAATAGGGGTTTACCTAATAGTATTCCTAGTGTATGGACTAACTTGTTCAAAGGCCTATGGCTGGAACGAGCTTGGTGAATTTAAAGAAATGAGAGATCAGTATACCTGCAAAGTAACAGAGAGAAGTTCTAGACAGGGCTGGAGAGGTAGGCCGGAGTTAGCTAATGTCATATTACAGGCTTTGTTGTTTAGAGCAATGTGAAGTCATGGAAAAATTTTAAGTAAAATTCTCAGGCTGCTTTGTAAAGTATGGATTTTTGTTGTAAGGTGCCATCGAGTCAATTAGGCTCCATGTGACAGAGTAGAACTGTCCCATAGGGTTTTCTAGGCTGTAATCTTTATGGGAGCAGATTGCCAGGTCTCTCTCCTGCAGAGCAGATGGGTGGGTTCCAACAGCCCATCATTCAGTTAGTAGCCAATCACTTAATCATTGTGCCACCAGGGCTCTTTGAGTATGGATTAGACGAAGGCAAATGTTGAACAGAGAAACTAGCTTGGGGGATATTGTAGCAATCCAGGCTAAAGATGAAAGTGGACTGGAGAGAAAGAAACTGAATGGGCTGAGGATATATTTTAGATGTGGACTAAACAGAACTTGGCAGGGGATTACATGCTGGGGTAAAAGATCAGGGAGGAAAAGCAATTGAAATGTACACTAAGTTCTCAGCATTATGCTAGGTATTAGCAAAATTTTCAAGAATGTCGGTTGTATATGAAGCTACAATATTTATGGTAAATAAGTTGACACAGTTGTAAATTAGAATGTGATTATGCAGAAAAGAGGTACCATAGCAGCCCTGAGAGCTAGCCTCTGAAAGGTCTGCTTACGAGCTGGATTTTGGGAAGGTTGCCACCATTCCCAGAACTGATCAAAGCAGCTCACTATGCCTAAACTGTTTGTACAAACAATATGGTTTATGCTGAAACTTTTTTCCTTCTGGGAGGCTGAAATTGCCAGGCAGAGGATGCCTATGTGACTAGCCCCAATAAAATCCTGGGCACTGGTTCTCTGATGACCTTCCCTGGTTGGTACCATTTCACTTGCATTGTCCTAACTCATTGCTAGGGCAATTAAGTACACCCTGTGTGACTCCACTGGGAGAGGACCCTTGGAAGCTTACACCTGGTTTCCCCCAGACTTTGGCCCCTGTGCCTTTTCCTTTAGCTAATTTTGCCTTGTATCCTTCACTCTAATAAATCATAGCTATGAATACAACAATATGTTGAGTCTTGCAAGTCCTACTGAATCATCAATCCTGAGTGTGGTCTTGGGGACCTCCAGTACAATGATCAAATGCCAAACTGTAGATTTCAGATATAAAATATAACAGATCAAAGAAAGGAGAGTAGATGAAATAGTCTAAATACCTCAGGGTTATGACTTCTTGAGGGGCTACTTAGTCTAATAAACACTAAATGAGAATTGCTCTCCAAATCAATGTTTACATGACTTGTGCACTGGGGCTTTTCCTATCAGTCCCCGGGGAGATAAAGCTACCATACCAAGAAAAGAAATAAGGGGTAAAAATACTTTCTTGACATCCAGCTTAAATTTCTCAATGTTCCAGTGCCCTGTCTCCACACTGCGTTGAAGAATTACGTTTGAATTCCACGGCTGTGGGCCACACAGAGAAACACTTGGAGATGGCGACCAAAGGGGAAGATGGGGACTTGCTTCTGTCTTGGCTGGGGAAGAAAAAGGTCAGAGGTTGAAGAAGTGCTTACAGATTTTTTGCTGAATGGAAAGTGCTTCTGTATCTTTACTCCTGCAAAATACAGCATTAGCCATTAGAGTGGAAAGGAGCTGGCACTAAATATAGAGATGTAAATTTTGAGCAGGTTTGGGTGATGGTGTGTTGATTATTCATGACCTCTCTCCTTTACTACAGTCCAGCACTGGAAATAATTTATTCCCTGTTACTCAATTTAAAAATAGTTTCTTCAGGGAAAACCTTCTTCAAATACAAAATAACAATTCTAGCAATATAGGCAAAATAATCCAGGCAACCTGTAGGATAATTATATTATAGTAGTGCCCCCACACACCATCTCCCTGAATAGCCTGTTTTTTCTTTATTTTGTATGTTGAAAAGGCTGCCCAAATGGATGTTTTCTTTTAGTCTGTTGGATTGGCAAATACCTTATTTGGTTAAGTGCTCTATTTGTGATAGCCGCCTCTTTAGGGAAAAACAATATTTACTACTTCTTCATTTTTGTGATTAAACAGCATATTCAAGTTATAGTGCTAGATTTTAGCAGATAGCAATGACAATAGAAAGAGTCCTTTTTCTTTAAGATCTTACATTGGAATGAAGGTCTCCCTCCCAACGAGAGGTTCACCAAGCACTCAACACACATATACCCATGTAATGTTTCCCTAGTTCTATGAGGAAAGAGGAAGAGCCCTATCATTCTTTTACAAACATAAATATCTAAAGCACTTTAAAGGGAAAACAAATAAATATTTGCCAAAGAAAGCTGAGGGAGGCTGAGATACTCCCATTGCTCCATCTATCTATTAATCCAATAAATGTATTACGAAAAAAAAACCAAACCCATTGCCCTTGAGTTGACTCCAACTCATAGCAACCCTACAGGAGAGAGCAGAACTGTTCCCATAAGGTTTCCAGGAAGCAGCTGGTGGATTCGAACTGCAGATCTTTTGGTTAGCAACCGAGCTCTTAACCATTGTGCAACCAGGGCTCCAACAAATGTAATAGGTGACAATTAAGTGTCAGGCATTCTGCTAGGATCTGGGGGTGCAAAGAGTAGGAAACCCAATTTACATACATTACCCTTGATCTAAACATTGTCCCTCACACCTTTCTGACTACTAACGTGACCTGACAATTATAATGGCAAGACTTCTGTGCAATAAGAGAAATAATATCTCTCCATATTTACAACAGAAATTATTGTCCTATTTCCCTAATGTTTGTGCTATCTGGATGAAATAGAGGCTGGCATTACTGTGCCCCATTTTTGTTTTATTTTTATTTTTTGTAGTGGTTTCTCCTTGTGGTTTTTGTTTTAAACACATTTCCTGAAGACCTGTCTCCCTAATTTGTATTTCTTTTTCTTGACAGTAAAAACACATGCTGCTCATAAAAATGTCAAATCATTCAGATGTGTACAAAGTAGGAAGTAAAAGCTTTTCCACTAGTCCCATCCTGTTATTAATAATTTTTATATATCCTTTCACATTCTTCTTCTCAGCAAAAATATATCATTTTTGAATATTACTTAAAATAAAATGTACAGACAAGTGCACACGTCATTAGTGTAAGGCTCTCTGTATTCTCTTTCCTCTGTATTTTCATACCTACTGTGAACTAAGCAAAATCAGTTCCCAGATGAACAAACATTATAAATACACCACAAAGGGTCTCTATGAGTCTGCAACAAAACATTCCCCGTCAGCATATACTCATATGGTGTTGCTTCGATAAAGCATTTAACTTAGGTAATGTCCAATTTTTCACCATCGAGAGTCATATGGCCAACATTCCTGTCCATGTAATTTTCCTGTTTGGGAAGAACTGCTCTGTGACACAAACGTTGTTGGCCCCATGACAGAGTGGTCAAGTGTTTTTTTTAAAATATCTGTGATTTACATTTCTAGGCCTGAGAAGAAAGAAAGAGAGAAAAAGAGAAACAAAATACAGAAAGATTAGAAACAGGGAAGGAAGAAAGAGGGAAAGGAAGTAGAGAGGGAGGAAGAAAGAAGGAAGGAAAATAAATTCCTATTCCAAGTACATATGTATTCTTTATTTTTTCTTTCAGATACACCAAAGGTTAAAAGTAAGATCATCTTGGTTAAGTTCTACAGCGGGTTATTCTCGTCTTATCCAAACTACCACAGAAAAATTCCTCTTCTGACAATTAGAAACAAAGCAAGTGCTTTCACGTTCCCTTACCAATACCTCACATAGGAGCCACAAAAGAGTAATGAGGTGGTGTGTAGCTTAATGAGATTATCTTTCATGGCTAAAGACATTATGGTAATGAAATGGGGGGAGGAAAGTGTCACCCCTGAATCGAGGTGCTTTTCATTTTCAATGACTAAGGTAGTGCACTCAGATCTATCATGTCTTTGGTGCTTTTTAAAGTATGCAAAGACTCTGCTGTGGACGTCTTTAATTTGGTGAGTACTGTTTTCAGTGTGCCTGAAAGAAGGGAGGATTCCTAATTTATGTAAAGCATTACTGAGAATGATCTACATGACAGTGTGATAGAAAAAGCAAAATGCAAGCCATTTCTCACAGAAGATAATTTGAAATAGCATTGTGTCAAGGGAGACATTAGATTACAGAGGATAAAAAGTAGGAATAGGTGTTCAGATAGTTAGTTATATTTGTAGAATCACTTAAAGTAGGTTTCCCATGTCCTCTTGGGGCTACCTAGCATACCATGAATAGAAGAGTAGTTTCCTAAAGTATCACCAGAGAAAAGACTTTTTAAAAAGAACAAAGGACATGAATGTTGTCAAATAGACCTCATTGAGATTTGTCCTTATTCCCAGAAGGAGACGCTCTATAATTCTCACTTTTTTGTGAACATAATTGCTGACTGATTACTAAATACCAAAAAATTATCTGCATCATGAGGACCTTCTGGAAGCCAAATGCTGCAAGAGGGCAAAGTTTCTCCAACTTCTGTGGGATTCATTTCCCATGTGGTAAGCAAAATAATGGCAAAGATGTCCTGGTCCTAATCCCCGGAACCTGTGAATATGTTCCCTTTATGGCAAAAGGGACTTTGCAGATGTAATTAAGTTAAAAACCTTGAGATGGGAAGATTATCTTGGATTTTCCAGGTGGACACAATGTAATCACCAAAACCAAAACTAAACCCACTGCCATCAAGTCAATTCCAACTCATCGTGACCCTATAGGACAGTGAACTGCTCCATAGAGTTTCCAAGGATCCGCTGGTGGATTCCAACTGCCGAACTTTAGGTTAGAAGTTGAGCTCTTAACCACTGCACCAACAGGGCTCCAATGTAATCACAGGGGTTCTTAAAAGTGGAAAAGTGAGATGTAATTAGAGAAGAATGGTCAGAGAGATGCAACTTGGCTGACTTTGAAGATAGAGGAAGAAGGTTGATTTGCCAGGGAATGTGGGTGACCTATATAAAATAGAAAGGACAAGGACGTGGACTCTCCCCTAGAGCCTTCAGAAAAGAATGTAGTCCTGCTGGCACCTTGATTTTAGCCCAGTGAGACCCACGTTGGACTTCTAACCTATATAACTATAAAATGGTAAATCTGTACTGTTCTAAGTCACTAAAATTGCAGTAGTTTTTTTATGGCAGTAATAGGAAACTAATACATGTCATTTCTCCATCATTAAGTTGGAGAAATGTAACCATCATGCTCTCCATCTCTGTGCTAAAGAATTCTTGGACCAGGCAAAATAAAAATACTTACTTTTTGTCTCTAGAAGATAAGATTGAGAATCAAGTGAAATAGCTTACTTACCAGCAAGACTAACACTCACCAATACTCGCAGCCAGGCCCTCAATTTGACAGTGCCGGCCAGACCAGAATTTTTATCCCAATAATTTCCCAATCCTAATCAGTCCCTCACTTTGCATGACCTGCTTAAAAATCATGCATCCAGGCTTTTTAACTTACAAATATTCTTCCCTGTCTTCCTCCTCTTGAGAGGCTACCAAGACTCCTCAAGTTGACATTATCCCTTCCTGAAATAAGTCTAATAAACTTAGCTGTGCTTAACCAATGGATTTTCCTATTTTGAAGGGGGTCACACACAACGTGGTGCATTTCTTCATTGCTATAACTGAAAAATTTCGTATACAGCTGTGAAGGCCAAGGAATGTGAACTGACGTTCTACTTTAGACTCCTGCTAAGCTGAGAGGGGAAATGTGATAATGAAATTCCACAAATGAAAAATGCACATTGATTAAATGTCACTTTTTTTTTTATTTTTTAAAATTGCACAACAAATTTTAGATGTATTTGCTTGTGATACTGGGATAATACATCTTCAATAAGCAATTTGCTTGGTTATGATACACAGAAGAAGCCCCGGTGGCACAAAGGTTTAAGTACTCGGCTGCTAACCAAAACATCAGTGGTTTGAACCCACCAGCTGCTCCATGGGAGAAAAGTGTGGTAGTCTGCTCCCATAAAGATTACAGCCTTGGAAACTCTATGGGTCAAGTTCTACTCTGTCCTTTAGGGTTGCTATTAGTCAGAATCGACCGGACAGCAATGGGTTTGGTTTTTTGGTTTTGATGCTACACAGAACTAATGAATTCAATCTGAAGCTGAGGAATGACGATAAGAAGAAGACTGGAAACCTACCTAGGATAAGTATACGGGATGGCTTTTCTTCCCCACTCCATAACCTTGTGTTTCACAACATTAAGGCTCAACAAATGTCTCACTACAACAGAGTCGGGTCCAGTTTCTTCTGAAATGTCTTTATCAAGACTGTGCTACACCTATGCTGAAAGCATATGGCACACGTTATGCCTCTTTCCCAAATGTCATTCTCTCCGTATGTGCTGGGTTACCTGTCATAGATGGACAGGAACTTAAGCTCACCGAAGCTACAAGTTCACACAAAACAAAAAAGGCTCATAAAATGCTTCAAAACATTTGACATTGCCTCTAAAAGTAATTCCTTTCTGCATGTGGGATTTTTTTTTTTTAAACCCTCTCAGAACAATAGGGAGAGTAGGTTTAACCAGTTCAGATGACATCAGTTTAACCAGTTCAGATGACAATGAAGAAGAGTCATAATCCATTACACCTGTCAGTTGGAACTGGGTTTTCACTAGTGAACGTGAGCATTTAATCCATAAAGAGGAACTAATGAGATATTTGAAAATGGAATACATGCATCAGTAAATGTAGAGAGACTTTGCTAGGATTAATGAAATGCTAGTGTATTATCAATGAACAGGAAAAGTATTTCTTTGGATATGTTTACTTAACACAAAGAGAGCTTTTGCTTTAAAAAAAAAGTCTTCATGAGATTTCATTTCTATTCTACCTCTTAAAGATTTTGCTCCTTTCTTGGAATTTCCCTTTTCAGAAATATCTTTTTCTTATATATTGTATACTGCATATATATAATATTGTATATTTCTTAAATACTGTAACCAATACAGAGAGAGTCCCCTTAAAAGGATCATATAAGAAAGAAGAATTGAAATAATTGACAATAATAACAGCGATAATAATACTAATAACTACTATTTATTAAGGACCTACTGTATGCCGGGCTCTTTTGCAAATGTATTTTAAGTTAATGCTCTTAACAGAGAGGTATAACAGGTAGATATCTTCTATTAATAGTCAATGACGATTATGACTATGAGGATATAACGGTATCTAGATATCCACACACATATTCTTCCTCATTTCCTTTAACTTCTAATTGTTCTATATACTGCCCCACAAGACTGACTTTTTTATCAGTCAGAACATTAACTTCTAGAATTCCATTAAGGAGGTGAACCGTGGTTGCAAAGTCCTTTCTATACCTCAAAGTAGTTTCCAGCCTTTGTAATATATAGTTAATCATATAAAGAACGAAAGGGCAAGTTATTTAGCAAGTTGTAATACTCTTTTCTGTTTGTTACAAAATAAAAAGAAAAGCAATGTGGGTTTTTTCTGCAGGCTAAGCTGCATTAGGATTCTGGGCATTAGAATTTTCATAATTACAGTCACAGTATAATCCTGTCTTCCAAAGTCCAACTATGATCTAGTTCTTTGCTACTCAAGTGTGTGGTCTGAGAATCTGCAGCAACAACATCCCCTGAACTTCCTAGAAATGAAGAACCCCAAGTCCCATCCCATTTTAACAAGATGCCCTAGTGATTTTCATGCACATTAATGTTTGAGAGCACTGATCTAGTTTTCTTTTACAGCTCGAAAAGGCCGTTAAATAACAGGAATCAAGAATATAACAGGGCTTCTAAATCCTACCTGTCCATTACACATCTGGGCAAGATATGACCTACAAAGTCAAAATCTCCAGAGACAGATCCTGAGCTTCTTTTTTTTTTTGAGTCCAAAGGAGGTTCTGATGCATAGTCAGTGTTGAAACCGCAGGTAAAATTGAAAGGAATCTTGTTTCCACACATTTAAGAAACACCTTTACTTACGCATACCCTAAACATTTCTCAGTCTACTTGTCAACTCTGAAATTCATGAAAGAAACATAAAAAGCAGCCACAATGAACTCTGAATGGATTCAGTAAGAGGAACCACTCCATTCACTCCAAGAGACTCTGAAGTCTCTTAAAAAAGTGTCTTACTCATTTTACTTAGCTGGGCAATCTTAGGCTTTCAACAAAGGAGCTGCATTTTTTCATTCTAAATGTTGATTCCCTTATCAATGCCACATTTTACTTCAGCAGATCATCCTGGAACACATCGATCCCTCTCGATTCAATAATCAGACAAACAAAAGATAACAGCTACTTAGGAAAACAACATGTTAAAATCTTGGTATCATGGACTATTTTTTATACATTTATATATAAATATTGCTGAGCAGAATGACTGTACTTAGAACAGATGTTTGAATTTAATTGAACTGATTGAAAATAATGCCTATAGAAGGCCATTTCCATCACCTCATATGCAGGAGAAAGTTGGACAATGAAAAAGGAAGACAGAAGAAGAAATGATGCGTTCCGGCTGTGGTGTTGGTATACTGAAAATACCACAGGATGCCAGATAATGAACAAATCCATCATAGAAGAAATACAACCAGAATGCTCCTTAAAAGTAAGGATGGTGAGACTTCAGTGGACTTGTTTTGGACATGTCATCAGGGAAGACCGATTGCTAGAAAAGGACATCATGTTTGGTAAAGAAGAGGGTCAGTGAAAACATGGGAAACTCTCAGTGAGATGTATTGACACAATAACCTCAACAATGGGCTCAAACATACTAATGATCATGCAGATGGCACTGGATTGGGCAACCTTTCATTCTGTTGTACGTAAATTCGCCATGAATTAGAGTCAACCCAAAGGCAACTAACAACAACAAAGTATTAAACCCATCAAAAACCTATAAAGTGATTCCATGCAATTCCCTGTGATCTACTTAACCTTACAGCTCTTTTTATTTAGGCTAACACTGCAGAATGGTAGAATATTCTGATCTGAACTCACAAAGGTGTGAAAACAAGGAAACACACTGTCTTTATAACTACATGTTGAACATGCTCAAAATACAGTCAGTGCTGGGCAACCTAGGAAAAGGAGTCAGTTTTAAGAGATCTGGATTAGCTTCTAGTTTTCCAATCTTCATTCTGAATAAAAGGCTTGTTCCTGGACAAGACTTAAGGAAATTCCTTTTTGGAATCATTCCTTACCCATTCTTCATCCTTATTTTAATGCCCTGCTCTTTTGAAAACTAGCATTATTTCTCTTCTTTCAGCTCATCAAAACCTGCTTTCAGAAAATAACCAGACAGCATTCACTTACACATTGTCATGAAACTAAATAGGTCCCTGGGTGGCACAAAAGATTTGTGCTTGACTACTAACCTAAAGGTTGGGTGTTCGAACCTACCCAGGAGCGCTACAGAAGAAAGGCCTGGTGATCTGCTTCCATGAAGATTACAGTCAAGAAAAACCTATGGAGCAGTTCTACTCTGTAACACACAGGGTAGCCATGAGTTGGAATCAATTCAAGGCAATGAGTTTTCATAACACTAAATACACAGATGGACCCTTCCAAGAGTATTTTTATTATTAATCAGAATTAAAATAATAACTAATTCTTTTTGAAATCTTACTATGTCCCAGGCACTGTCTAAAAACATATATTCATGAAACCTATTGAGATGGATAGTATGACGACCACTACCATCATCCCTCTCCTACAGATGAAGAACCCAAAGAACAAAACCGTTAAGAAACTTGCCCAAGGTTACACAGATACCAAGTGGCCTAGCTAGATAGAATCTAAACACAAGTAGTTGGCTCCAGGATCCTCACTCTGAATCTCAACTTTACATGTGTCTCCACCACCTTTTATTTACCGAAAGCATTTATTCCAGGTTGAAGAACTTTCAAGCATTTGCAAACAGAGAGAAGAGCATTTCTGAGCAGGTGAAGAAAATATACTATAGATCCTAGGGGAGGAAGGACTCATCTGAGTATATTGCTTAGGCCAGTGGTTCTCACACTTCCGTATGCATCAGACTGACCTGGAGGGGCCAAGATTTTGCATTTCTAACAAGTACCCAGGTGATGCTGAAGCTACTGGTCCTAAGACCAAATTTGGAAAACCACAATTTCCAGAGAGCAGGGAGAGGGAGATTCTTTCTCCCTATCCATCATTTGCAAATTGCAATAATCACATTTCATTACTGTACGGACATAAATCACTTCTCACTCTCAATCTTTAACTTTCCCCTCATTACTGTCTGAAAATAACCTAAGTAAAATAAATAAATAAAGCCCTGTCTGTATCAATTTCTACCACAGCTTTCAAAGGAAAGGTAAAACTCAAATTGTCCCTTCCCTACCCTCACAGATTTAGGCATTTCTTATGTTTAAATTTAATGTGGAAAACCTCCTGCGTGCCACTTTTGATAACAAATAACCCAAGATACTCTTCAATGCCGTTTCTTCAATTATATTTTCTTTACTGCTCAAACAAGATAAATGCGGGGAATCCAAACAATTTTTCATAGGTCAGAGATTTCGTGCACCTGGTGCAGCTGGAGTTTGGTGAACAACACAGTGATAGCTCTTCTAAAAATACAGCCTAGACATTTTTCCCCTCCTCAGGCTTTTAGTCGATTTACCTTTCGCAGCCTTGAGTGTCCTCTTACAAAAAAATAATTAACAGAAGAAATCACTCAATCTTCCTGTTAAAAGACAATAAGGCACTGTTGTTAGAAAGGCAAGCCATTGATTTACAGGCTCATAGGGCTGAGTGATTTCCTTATTTAAATAATGGTGTGTGTGCGTAAGAGGGTCGGGGGTCCCTCTATAATAAGATATACATATTTCTGCTTTTAGCTAACAATTTTAATAATCTGTTATTGGAAAGTTCATCTTTAACTTTGAGCACATGATGCTCTGGCGGAGTTTGGGTTAAGTGGTTCAGAAATCACTGATAGCTGACTTTATTATACTACTTCCACTTGGAAAGGTTTACTGAAAAGAGAGAAACTAGGGAGAAAGAAGTAGGGGAAAAAACGATGAAATTAGGCATGAGTGTTGACATCTCAAACAGAGAATATTCTCCTTTATCGAGCAATTGTTCAATGCTATGGGACATGCCTGAGAACTGAATTAATAAAGTAAACAAACCAACTATAGGCAGCATGGGATCTTATTTAAAATTGTAACTGAGGTAGCATACGTCAACCAAATATAAGACTGTTGGCAGGATACGGCCAGAGATGTCAGATACCATTTTGAAACAGGAGAAAAATTTTGTGCTCAGAAGAAAGACAATCCCCTTCTTTATATTACACAAATGTCCACATAAATCTGGAGAGGGTGTCCGCTGTTGTCTTTGTCGAGAAGAGCTGGGCAGAAGGATGTGAATACAAAGCAACTGGTGTGACCCTGTCTAATGGAGTAACCATCTCCATTGAAAGATTGGTAACATGTAGGTTTCAGGCGGTGCAAGAATCTTAACAAGGAGCTACAAGAATTTGTGTGCAGAATGACAGCTTGAACAAATCAAAAGAAATTCAGCGCTGGGGAAGATCAATACCTTATCACTTGCATCACTTAAAAGTGGACTGGACAAAGAACTAGAGAATCAGCGGTAAGGAAAAATTCCCATGCTGACAGACAGGGAAGTGGTGGGCAAGATAGAATAGACCTTTCCCATCCTAATTTCTATGATTTCACAGCACTAGCAAAGCCAAAAAAATTTCACTAAGGAAGTAGTGTGTTGCTAGCAATTGGCCTCTTTCCAAGGTCTCCTTGGTTTTATACTGGCATTCTCAGAATACCACTTTCAGTATATTTCCAACACATGGCATAGAGGACCTGGACTTTGTTCACCACTACAACTTGAGTGTCTCTCCCAAAGAGCTTCCATGTAATTTACTGCCCTTCATGCAGATTCCAAAGCTAAGTCCCATGGCTTCCAGCGTGCTTAGATATTCCCACACTGCTGTCAGACTCAGAGCAAAGAATGCAAACCTTTAGTCATACCCAAGTCCAGGGCTACATTTATGGTAGGTAGATAAACTTTCCTTGGGGGGGTCAAATATCATGATTCTACCTGTCAATTTAAAAAGAAGAGAGAAACTTGATAATTAACACAATCTATAAATGTGGGTCAGTTGCTCATCTCTTTCTTCTCATTGTCCCAGTTTGGGTTTATGTAAGCGCTACCATCTGTAGCTTTGATTAAGGGTTCTGCATTTCATGAGGCAGCCAAAAGTGCTTAAGGGAACAAGCAGCTCATTCGAAAGAAAAATTCTACCAAATAAATGGGGGTTAACAACAGGAGGCTCTTTTGGATGGTAGATTCTGTCAACATGGACCTGAAAGCTACAAACTGCTTCCAAGTTAAAGGGAGAAGAACAAGAGAGAAACTGGGAAGTAGGACAGGGCATGTTTCGGTGTCCACATATGGGTGCACCCCCATAGAGAATGCATTTTTTGTGTCAAAACAAGTATTTACCAAGCCTCTATTCTATGTGCACAACCTATTCTAAACGCTGTGGGAGACGGAGTTAAATACATCCACAATTTTCTAAGACCACATGATTTTGAATGTTTTTTACTGCATTCACACACCTACGTGTGTGATGGACTTAGCTTTATTAAAAAATTAAGGACATTTCAACTACAAAACAAAGTCATAAACTGGAAGTTAAGCCTGTGTCTGCAACTTCTTTTAAGCCTGTTTTTTCACCACTTCTTCCTATGCTCAACCACAGACCCTACTCATTCCTGACCACCATGCTTTTTTTTTTTTCCTTTTTTTTTGTGACACTGGTTCCCAACCCCACAACATGTCAACACTCTCCCCTTCTCAACTTTGGTTTCCCCATTGCTAGCTTTTCTAGCCCCTCCTGCCTTCTCGTCCTTGCACCTGGGCTAGTGTGTCCATCTAGTCTCATTTTTTAAAATGGGACTATCTAATCTTCGGCTGAAGGGTGAACCTCACGAGTGACTATATTACTGAGCCATAACAGTGTCTGGGGGCCATGCCCTCGAGGCTTCTCTAGTCTCTGTCAGACCAGTAAGTCTAGTCTTCTTGTGTGTGTGTGAGTTAGAATTTTATTCTACATTTTTCTCCAGCTCTGTCTGGGGCCCTCTATTGTGACCCGTCAGAGCAGTCAGTGGTGGTAGCTGGGCACCATCTAGTTGTGCTGGACTCACTCTGGCAGAGGCTGTGGTAGTTGTGGTTCATTAGTCCTGTCACCATGCTTTTTCACCCATGCTAGTCCTTCCACCTGAGATGGGCTTTACCTGCTCATTTATTGTTCAAGGCTCTATTGAAAGATCTTTCCCCCTGGAAACCTCTCCAATCATATCCATCCATTTTTTTCCTCTATGAACTCAAAGGAATGGGTATATAATATCTAATTCTAGTATCACTTTTCAACTTGCCTTGCCATTTTCATTCCCTCCATGTAACTATGGGATACTCAAGGGCAAAATCTAACTACCATACTATGTGTACAGATTTTCCTAAGCTCTTAACTGGGATATTTAACAGGGACACTTATTTGTGACAGAGTGTTGGAAGAAATAGCACAGATTAGTCAGAGAAACACTGGCCTTGAAATAAAAAGACATGGAATCCAGAACAGACACTGGTTTTACTAATGAAGAGTTAGTGGATAAGCTGTGTATTGTCATTGGGATGGAGTTTCTTTGTCTAGAAAATCAGGATGAAAATAAATTATTCTGTTATCGAATTGCTTAAATGTGATCGCTGATATGAAAGTATTATTCTAACTGTAAACGGCTGTCAAATTATAACTAAATGCATACTCTTCTCACACACATCTCAGTATGAATTAGTTTAAGCAAGGTTCCATCTAACACTTGGAGTTTACTGAGTCTTTAGGAGCTCTGGTGGTGCAGTGGTTAAGAGATTGGCTGCTAACCAAAATGACAGCAGTTTGAATCCACCAGCTGCTCCTTGGAAACTCTATGGGGCAGTTCTACTCTGTCCTATAGGGTTGTGATGATTTGGAATTGACTTGAGCGCAACGAGTTTGGGTTTGTTTTGTTTTTTTTTAATGCAGTTTTGTAGCACAGAATTCCTGAAACTTTCAATCAAAAGTATATGATGGCAGTATTAACAAAGTAGCAGTAATATTCACGAACCAGAGACATAAGTATGATCGAGCATATACAAGAGAGATACACACTTCCACAGAAACATCAAAGCCACAGTCACGTTGCCGGGGCACAGATAACCTGACCAGCATACTGGCCTCCTTAAACAAGCAGTGTTTCAGCTGGTAAGAGCTCGTGCCCTTCCTGAGGTGTAAAGCAGGAGCCAAATCCAGACACAATGACTCTAAGTCTACAAAGCAAAAATCGCCTTTGCGATTCTTATTCATCTTTTGCAATTTATTACCCATGAAATATTAAAGCCCAGTCCCGAAACAACACGAGATAACGCACTTTAGCCAGTAAACTTTAAGGTGAAAGAAAAATTGTATTTTTAAAATAAATAATATATCCTTGAAACCCCAAATCAGCAAAAAGAAGCATTATACTTTATAAATAAATAAGTTAATTTTTAAAAAAAAGGAGCATCTCTTCACAATTGTGTAAGCTGAAGACCCTGAACGAGTTCAGTTTTCTCTTAGAAAAAGTGACCTGAGGCAATTCTGAAAGTCTTTCCAATATTCCTTTCTTTTCTGTATAAGGATATCACAGACACGTAAAGGAGGATAAGAAATACAGTTGTCTGGCCTTAGTTACATATCAAATAATGTCATCAACCACTGTACGGAAAACATAGAACCTCAGACTCCAGGCTTCCAGATGCCTTTCAATTCACCTTGGCAGATTTTATCTCAGTCTGTGCAGAACGGTGAAGAATTCCTCAAGGTTATTTGAGATTGCTTTGTGCTAGGTCTATTGTATCTGGCTTTTCAGGCACTTACTACTTAAACACGTATTTGCTCTGAAATAATCCATAATTACAATGTTCTTTTACAATCCCAAAAGGCAATGGAATTCTTTCAAAATGCTGCAACGTTCACTTTTGATATTAAATCCAGCCTTCAAAGAGGTTACCCTGCCAGGGTTCCGACACTACATCCACTCACCTTTGAAGCTAATGAAGATTTAATATGAAATGAAAACTCTGGCGCAAAGCAAAAGCAACAGAAATCAGTGACAAGAAAGGATGAAGAGGAAAGGAAGCACTGGCTCTGTTAAATCTAGCCAAGGCCGATGTGCAAAAGCAAAGGCCAGATATATGCTGTGTGATGAAGGCTTCATGCTGGAACCAAAGACGCAAGACTTCAATATTTCATCTTACCGTAGTGGCTTGGTAGGGCTAAAAATTTAATAAGTGCTGGCACTCGGCTGCTAACCAAAAGGTCAGTGATTCGAACCCACTAGCCATTCAGTGGGAGAAAGATGTGACAGTTTGCTTCCGTAAAGATTTGCAGCCTTGGAAACCCCATGGGGCAGTTCTACTCTGTCCTACAGGGTCACTATGAGTCGGAATTGACTCAACAGCAGTGGGTATCTAAACTAAAGGGAGCTCTGGTGGTGCAGTGGTTCAAGAGCTTGGCTGCTAACCAGAAGGTCAGTGGTTTAAACCCATCAGCCACTCCTCAGGAGAAAGATGTGGCAGTCTGCTTCCGTAAAGATTTGCAGCCTTGGAAACCCCATGGGGCAGTTCTACTCTGTCCTATAAGGTCACTATGAGTCAAAATCAACTTGAGAGCAACGAGTTTTTGGTTTATTCAAACTAACAGCGGAGCCCTAGTGGTGTAGTGGTTAAGAGCTACGGCTGCTAACCCAAAGGTTGGCAGTTCAAATCCACCAGCTGTTCCTTGGAAACTCTATGGGGCAGTTCTATTCTGTCCTATAGGGTCGCCATGACTTGGAAACAACTCGAAGGCACCTAACACAGCAACAAACTAATGGCAGTGCTTCAGACTGGTGGGGGCGGGGGGCGGGGGTGGAGATACATGAGATTAAGCATTCTAATGACTACTTAATGAAATCCAAAAGAAAATAGATGATCTTCTCTTGAATTAAATTACTCATCTAAATAATAACAGTTAAAAACATAATAAAGGCCCATGGCTGAATCCTGTGGAAGATTAGGTAGCAGGGTTGGTGATTATGGCAGGATCTCACTAACGCTGAATCACCAAGAAGGGGACTTGTGAGATGCAACAGCTAGAAGGGATCTGTTAACGTAGTCAACAAGACCTGCTGGCTCTTCTCCAACAGGGAAGTCTGGTTATAAATCACCTAGGCTTCAGAGCCCTGGAATAGGTAGAGGGAAAATAGAACAAGATAAAGTATTTAGACTCTAAAGGCAAAATTTAAGTGTACCTTGCTCCATAAAATCTTTCATGATCACCCCAGCCAACCCACACAGATCTCATCCAAATTCCCAGGAATTTTCTCTTCCATTCATTTGGAACATTTAAGAAGCTGATTTTCAATGTTGGCTATCATACCAATTTGACTGCCTTATATACTTAAGTAGATTGATAATTCTTCCTGGAAGGATTTTACTCATATGCCCAGGCATTCTCGTGCACACATGCACAAGCACAGACACACATACACACATCTTTGTATCCATCCACAGAATTGAACACAGCATCTCCCTACTGCTCCTTCTCTTGGAACACTATTTGTTGGTCGCTTAGAAGGTAACAACTAGAGCCTAGAACAGGGGAAGGAGAAGTACGTCCTGGGAAGTATGATGTTAGAGAGATACTTTATCTTCAGGGCTTTCTTATTTCTCTCTTAAGTGGAGATAATATTTGCCACATGTTTAACGTAAGAACTATGAGTACAGTACATATATGGTATCAGCTTGAACACAATTCACACCTAGTAATTGGCATATCACTATAATTGTCAGTGCATTTCCATCCTAATTATATGAGCCACGATTTTCCTTCCCCAATTAATTTGTTAATTTTACACTAAACTTTCTACTTCCTGTGCTTTAAAATATCAGCTTCAAAAAAGCCTCAATTTCAACTTTCTAGGAGCACTGGTGGCACAGTGGTTAAGAGCTATGGCAAGCTATGGCTGCTAACCAAAGGGTTGGCAGTTTGAATCCACCAGCTGCTCCTTGGAAACCCTATGGGGCAGTTCTACTCTGTCTTACAGGGTCACTATGAGTTGGAATCGACTCAATGGCAAGGGTTTTTTTTTTGGGGGGGTTCAGCTTTCTAATCTGGGAGCCAGAATCTTAAGGACCTGAAATTATAATAAAAATTATCAGTATTAATAAAAATCATACCCAAGTAATCCCTAAATGGTGTTCCTCATGAAAAGCTCTCAACATGCCCCTAAATAAAAAGTATGCCTTAGAAAGCAATATCATTCTTGTAAACATAATGCAGAGTTCATGTGCCCATATTATCACATATTCAGATCTATAAATACATGTTTATGTATATATGTTTTTGTGCATATATAAAATGTATATGGAGATCAATGTATACGAAAATGGCAGCTTTACATGCTAAAACTGTACACTGTTTAGGCTATTAGACAAGGGGAAGCTAAACCTCATGACACCCCAGTACTCCCTTTATCTCTCTTCACATATGTCTTCATGTAAATGTGAGCTGTACTTTTTGCTCTCTTCTCATTAAGTCTCCTCACTGGGGTCTCAGGTAGAGACTCTAAAGCAAGGGAGAGTCATAGGAGACTTACAAGATAGAAAACATATGAATGCAGCCATGCATTTGGTAGGTTGATCAGGCTGTTGGATTTTGGTGCAGGATATCCCAGAAAAGTCAGGAAAACCAGTGAGGAATGCTACCTTGCTTGTTCTTTGGAAGGATCAAAGGACCTAAGTGCCAAGGACATTGAATACATAAAGAATGAATGGGAGACAGTAGAGTACAATAGACCTAGAGATGGTAGAACTGACCAGCCTTAGTGACTGATGAAATGGAAAGAAAAAAGGTAGAGATGATGCTAAGATCTACAACTCAGAGGACGGAGGTGCTGTTGTTGTGGTGTCATTCACATGAAGAGGGAACGAGGAAAGCAGGCTGTTGCGTGGGTTGATGGGAGATAAGGTGAAACGTCACTAAACTATTTGGGCAGCATCATAGCAAAGGGGAAGAACACTGGAGAGGAATTTCAGAGCCCTCACTGACCGCCTGTGTGACCTTGGTGAGACAAATAAATCTCTCTAGGTTTCACTTATCTCCTGTCAAAGGAGGTTGAATTAGATGACTTTGCTTCTTTTCTCAGCTCAAAAAACTATGATTCTAACATTATCACTCCTATTTCCCTAATCAGCCATACAGGAAATCAAAAGATGCATCTATTCTTCTCGGCACAGGAGTTAACTCTAAAAATAAGACTAGAGAATCATCTTCTCCCCTCCTTTCTAGGACTCTCTCAGTAATGAAGGACGCCTGCTGAAACCCCTCCACACTTACAACCTGACACAACAGGGACTCTGCCTTTCTCTTTCTAGTGGTACAAACTGAGCACTTTGAGAAGGCA
>NW_004444045.1:6046697-6053381 GCF_000243295.1 Trichechus manatus latirostris | reverse complement strand
GTGTGTCCTTTGGAGATAGTCCCAAATAAGCATCTGGGAGTTCCCTGGTGCTGGACACAGGTGTGAATGAGGGTGGGCGACAGTGCACTGGGAGGAGGCTGCTAATTCCTAATAACCTTCTTTTGGTTTGGGTCTCTTTTGGGGCCCAAACAGTTCTAACATACTTAGTTCACTTTTTATAAACAAAAGCTTTGTGCTTTCTCTAAGCAGTACACGGGTTTCTTATAACCACTCGGGAGACTGTCCTCATAGTAACTTTTTATCCTCATCAGAAATGGGTGAATACCATTTAAAAAGTCACTGTCACTAATATTTCTTCCCTCCAACTTCTACTGACACCGGTATAACTTTAAACCCTTAACACTGAATCATCATCTTTGGATTCCCGGCTGGGAACACCAGGCAAACTCTATTTAAAACACACTTTCTGTCATCATTTAAGTGAATTATTTCTTGCACTAAAAGGCCAAGGAACAGTTTATGGTAAAAGCAAAGGAAAGCTGCAGTGGTAATCTCTCCAACTGAAATGCAATATCATTAATACGTATTTAGGATGTACATAAAACTACAAGTATGTTACCACAAACCACATGATTCCTCTGCAAAATTCATAATCTTTTCTGAAGCAAATCAGTCATGTGAAAAAATTGCCTTTTAAATCCACATCATTCACTCACTTGCTTATCCCTTCCCTCAAGACAAAATAAATCCCAAACTGCTTTCGAAAATAAAGCACACCAAAGAAAGAAAGATCATTTTGATCTTCAGAATGCTGGTTCAGATGAGATAAGGAAAGTCTGTACTGATGTATTCTTCACCTTTTTTGGTCCATTACGATAGCAAAAAAGTAAAGATGAGTTTAGACTCCTGAATCTCGAGTTTAACTCTGGGATTTAGACTTTCAAACAGTGCCCATCTGTGGATGGTCCACTCTGATTTCTCCTCTCAGATCTTTATCTCCTTTCCAGGGTAAGCAATCCTAAATGCATGGCTGATATGTTCTCAAGACAGGGTACATTCAAAATAACAGCATCGTCTGCCTCATCAAGGAGCCCCTCAGCTGCACAAATTATTGACTGTATTGCAGGACAGATAGTAATTAAACCTTCACTAGCTCACACAAATGTCCCAGTGCAAGCAGAACAAGCATGTGGCTTCATATTATGTGATGCTTATTAACTAAATAAAAAGCTGTGTTAAAAGAATATGCCAGACAGGAGAAAAGAAGGATAAAAGCCCATGCTTTATTGCTACATGTATTTTTTAAAGAACTGCCTATAGTACTGTGGGCTAAGTAACATTTCCCAGTATGTTTGAAATCATTCAGTGTGGCACCATATGGTGTAATAATGTCACTGAACAGTGGGGCACAGATAACTCACAATTCATTTCACTTTGTACTCTCATTTGTTTAAAAAGCAAAACTATTCTGAGATGCAACATTGCCATCTGACATCCTCTGAAATCAGAATAAGCTGACTAAGAGTGCAGTTATTATTTTTTACACAGGAGGCTACTGAATGATGGAGAGGATACTCTTCAGAAAAGGCTGTCTAAGTTGGCCAATGTGTTAGAATGGAAGTGGACCCAGGCAGTGGGAATGGAGATTCTGCTTATCCGCCACACAAAGTAAAGCAAACCCTTGTCTTTTGGACTAAACTCTCCTTTGGCACTCATTGAGGTGCGCGAAGAGAGCACATTCAGTCAAAGGAGATTTGAGTGGATTGGGTCAATTAAAATATTCAGGCTTACCCATCATGGAATTGAGTGTTATTCCTTCCTTTTAATTCTGAAGCTTTGGCTTCAAATATCAAATAATGGCTATGGTAGATAAGCCCCTCTGCTTCTCAGTAAAACGATACCAAAAAAAAAAAAGCAAGCCAATTGCCACTGGGTCAATTCCTACTCATGGCGACCCCTTGTGTTGCCGAATAGAACTGTGCTCCATAGGGTTTTCAAGGCTGTGACTTTTCAGGGGCAAATCTTGAGGCCTTTCTTCTGAGGTGCCTCTGAGTAGTTATGAACCACCAATCTTTCAGTTAATAGTCAGTGCTTAACTGTTTGCACCATCCAATAATCCTTAAAAGCAAGCAAGATTAATTCAATATCAAGGAGTCAGAAAGTACTAATGAGTCGAATCAAATACTGTATTTTTACACAAATAACGTGTGCCTTCTGCATTTGTTTGCCAGCCTTGCCCACCCCCAGCAAGGCACTCTAACAAGCGCCGCCATGCAAATCCTCTTCCACATGTTGCTGTAAAAAATGAGCATAGAGCGTTTATGAAAATACCTGGCAGGGGGCCGGAAGGGTGCAGCCAGCAAATAAATGCAGAAGGCACGTGTTATCTGCATAAAAATATGGTAATCTATTTTACCATGTCATTATTGAATGGTCAGTGTGGGGGGAAAAGTGAAAGGAAGAGCTACGCCCAGATAACAGATTAAGATCAAAGATGTAAAGAGTAGATGATATGTCACCATGACTCTTACACAGTCACCAATTAGATGACTGTTCATCCTTGTTTGCTTCTGCCCCAAAGGACCCAAAACCCACAGGGTGAGCTCAGTGCTTATCCTGCTTACCAGATCATCTGTACTGAACAATTTCAGAAATTGTTCACTACAAATTAGTAAGTAAGCACACGAAAGATGAAGGATTATAGAACTGTCTTTAATTCTAAACTTCTACTACCTAATGGAGAGCTATGCAGAAATTCTGAGCATGATACACAAGTGAGACACATAAATCTACAAACATATCAACAAACAAAAATCCAGAATTAAAAAAGGATGTACAAGAAAGAGCCAGGGATATAGACTGCTGCAAGAATTATGACCTGGATCAACCTCTTTTCTTAGTAAGAGCCTTCTGAAGTGATAGCAACTATAAATGCATGATAAACAGGGGTGGATTATCCAACAGGGCAAGGTAAACTAGGTGCTTACCTTGCTTACCAGATCATCTGTATTGAACTACAAATCAGTAAGTAAGCACAAATAAGCCCGTGCTTACCTTGCTTACTGGGTCATCAGCCCCTGTCAGGGATTGTAAATTTGAAAAGAGGATTTGATTCTGTAAGAAGGTGCTGAGGGGTTGGGAGAGAGACAAATGCCAGCCATCCCTAGAAGCAGAATCTTTGATGTGCTGAAAAAATGCGAAATTGTTCACTACAGATGATCTGGTGAGCAAGGTAAGCACTATTGGCTATAACTTGGTTCAAGTTCATCTTACCAAACCAGGAAAAACAGACCTTCAATCAGTGTCATTCCCTCCCACCCCAGGTGTTTATTAGACAAAGACTTGAGTTTAAGTCATAGTCCTCAAAGAGCTTTGCATGCCTTTAACAACCTCTGTATTTTTTTAAATGATAATGTCAGCACAACATGTGCCAAAATACAGCACACCACGAAATGCAAGGGAAGGAACTGTTTAATAAGTATTGGCTTGGAAGAGATAACAGTGGTTTACATTTCTCTCTTCCACATTAATGGGCCCCAGGTGTTACAACCATGATTAAGATGTAGCAATCCAATGGCAAAGCAGCATGAAGTATAAATCCGAACACATCTTAATCACCCTGGTATCCATCTTTACTGTCTAATACACTTTAAAAAAATAAAAATACCTTTTGTATGAAATGTTTTAACAAGTACATTGTAAATAATTCTGTAGAAATTATGCATGGGTTTCTTCAACTGTGACTAGGCAGCTTTGCTACTTACTCAATGACTTCACTATTCAGCCTATCTCCATGAAAGACAGCCACCCTGATTTTGCCACAACTGTAATTTCTTATATTGTTAGAAAAACATTGTTGCACTTGGCTCCATGTCAACAAACAGAACAAGTTCAACGCCTCAGCGTGACTTTCCTGGTTGCTTCACTTCCATGGCGAAAACTGACTTCAATACTCAGTCCCTTTGTTTTTTCCAGCTTACAAGAAATAAACAAGAGGTTCGTAGACTGTTAAAAAATATATACAGCATTCTAAACGGCACAAATATAAGTGAACCATTAAAATCTCAGGGAAATTACCTGCTTTTTTTTCCTTCAATGGTGGTTTTAATTTTAAACACTCAATATTCATATGAAATCTTCTAGACACGACTGCACTGAAAAGGCTTCAAACGTTTAAAAAGAATTTGACAGATTACAGAGTTAAATGTTATATTAAAGATTAATTGTGAATTAAATATTAAAACGTATTCAACAGATTCAAGTGTGGTTCATATCCATCTGTTATTACAAACTATCTTTTTTTCTTTATTTTAGCATTGCCATATGCCCTGGCACAGCACCCAAGTTTTGTTTTTAATTTTTCATTTGAAAACTCTCCTTAGAAATGAATAATCTTTGCTAATACATGGCATTTATTCTGCACTACAGATTATTGACGACTCATATTTCACTAGGTTCAAATTAGGAAGTCTGAGATACAATTTAATTAGACAAAGCCTCCCCCCACAAGTGTATTCCCATTTTAGAAATTCTGAGTAAAAAGTTCATCACCAAATTGGCCTCCAAATTATGAAGAAATAAACAAAAGATGAAAGGGAAATACATCATAATAATCCCAAGAGGGGGAAAGAAAAAATGTAGGAAGGAGAGAGATCCCTAAGGCAAAGTAAGAAGACAGAAAATTTCAACTCAGAAAACAAATGGTGGGGTTAATTCTTCAGTCCTTACAACAGGGGTGGATTATTCAGTAAACAAAGTAAGCAGGGACTTACTTGTGCTTACTTACTAATCTGTAGTGAACAATTTCACATGGATTTCACCATATCTGTGAAATTGTTCACTACAGATTATAAGGAAGCACAAGTAAACTCGTGTTTACCTGCTTACTGGGTCCTCCACCTCTGACAGAAATTGTAAATTTGAAAAGAGGCTTTGATCCTGAAAGAAGGTGCTGTGGGGTTGCGAAACAGACAGACACCAGCCATACCTAGAAGCAGAATCTTTGATGTGGTGAAAAAAATGTGAAACTGTTCACTACAGATGATCTGGTAAGCAAGCTAAGCACTGTGCTTAGCTTGCCTATTGGATAATCCTCCTCTGCCTTAAAATATTAACTGTGTGATTATTGAATACACAGGGAAAGCAGAGCAGAGAAAGTCCTCATGAAATCTTTATTAAACAAAAGCTCAGAGGAGGTAGGTTTCTCAGTAGAGACGTCTGAAGGAAAATAAAGACAAAAACACAGCAACACTAGAATTGTCTATATACCATCCCACAGCCACCATGGTTCCTGTTCTTCGGGAAGCTGTACGCAGGAGTAGAAAGCAAACCCAAAGAGAAAAGCTCCACAGGACACATCTATGGATGGACACACAACTTGACAACTCTCAGTACTATTGCACGAAGCCAACAGGGTAGAAATTGTTGAGACACTGGATTTATAGGCCTCACATGGATTAAGGCCTTCCCTGACAAAGGCAAGAGCCATCCCAGGGAACAAGAGGCCCTGCCCACCTCCTCTCCATAAAGACTCCCTACTAATGTTTTCCTCTTGACTGTGAAAAGTACTATCCCTGAAGTGAGTACATTCTCAAGTTCTATTTTAAAGACACTAAAGACTGACTTTAAAAGGAACGTCATTTAAAGGACTATCCATTCATTTAAAGAAATACCTGTTATTTTTAAGAGAATTAATTCCAGATGTAGCTCAACTTAATATTTTTTTTCTTAACCTCACCCAGCATTATCTAGATGCTGTGGAAATAAAAACAAATAGTGTAGGAAACTGGAATTGTACATGATTCTTGACCTTAAGACGCTCACCCATTAGGGAGGGAGACAACCTGAGAGACAGGTCACTTCCTTATCACCTGCTAACCACCAATATTGTTTTATTGTATTTTCAATCCATATATTCTTAATGTTGTTGGTGGTGATAGTTAAACCATCGCATTGGCTCCAACTCATGGCAACCTTATGGAGAATAGAAGAAACGTTGCCAGGTCCTGCACCACCTTCATGATCATTGGTATATTTGAGTGCCTTCCAATATAGGGGGCTCATCTTTCAGTGTTATATCAGACAATAATCTGTGGTGACCCGTAAGATTTTCATTGGCTAATTTCCAGAAGTAGCTTGTCAGGCCTTTCTTTCTAATCCATCTTAGTCTGGAGGTTTTGATGAAACCCCTCCACCATGGATGACCCTGTTGGTATTTGAAACTTCAATGGTATATAGCTTCCAGCATCATAGCAACATGCAAGTCACCACAGTAAAACAAACTGACAGATGGGTGGTGGACGTTCTTACATAAATGTTGTTTAAAGTGAGAAGAAGATAATAATATTGTACTGATACTAAATTTTTGAGTGTGATAATGATATGGTAGCTATATAATAAAATGCCTGTGTTCTTAGGAGGGAATACAAGCTGAAGAATTCAGGATGAAGTGTAATGGTACCTGTAGCTTCCTTTAAAATAGTTTAGTTAAAAATAATCAACATGTGTAAGAGTATGTATGTATGTGTGTGTGTCAGAGAGTGCACAAGTGTTGTAAAATATTAGTAATTGGTGAATCTGGGTGAAGAGCTGTAATATAAGTATTTATTTTTCTGTTCTATTCAGGGGAAGTCTTTCTCTCTCTGTCGGCCTTCTCATCAGTGTTCCCCCGGACTAGGAGCTTCTCGGCGCAGGGACCCCGGTCCAAAGGACGCGCTCTGCTCC
>NW_004444045.1:6044173-6045888 GCF_000243295.1 Trichechus manatus latirostris | reverse complement strand
ACAGAGAGAGAAAGACTTCTCCTGGAGCTGATACCCTGAATTTGGACATTCAGCCTACTTTACTGTAAGGAAATAAATTTCTCTTTGTTAAAGCCATCCACTTGTGGTATTTCTGTTGTAGCAGCACTAGATGACTAAGACAATATATATAACTTTAGAACTATATTAATGTTACACCACATACTACATGATAAATCAATGATTAAAATGAATAAGGGTGAGGGAATTGGCATACAAATACTAAAAATTAACCTGTCTTTATTACAAATGAATAACATAATCACAATGAAGGGGGAGGACTAACTTTGAAAAATAGTATATTAATAGTATATTAACTATATATATATACACACACATATATAAGTGCTGCTGTTGTGTGCCGTCGAGTTGATTCCAACTCATAACGACCCTATACACATACATATACATATATAATGTATACATATATACATAATACATATATTATGTTTGTTTTAAACATAATGTTTAACACAGTGTTAAAAAGTTTTTAACATAGTGTTAAAAAGCAAAGATGTCACTTTGAGGACTAAGGTGCAGCTGACCCAAGCCATGGTATTTTCAATTGCCTCATACACATGTGAAAGCTGGACAGTGAAGAAGGAAAACCAAAGAACTGCCGACTTTGAGTTGTGGTGTTGGCCAAGAATACTCAATATACCCTGGACTGCCAGAAGGATGAACAAACCTGTCTTGGAAGAAGTATAGCCAGGATGCTCCTTAGAAGCAAGGATGGCAAAACTTCATCTCACATACTTTGGACATGTTATCAGGAGAGGCTGGTCCCAGAAGAAGGACATCACAGTGGTAAAGTAGACGGTCGGCAAAAAAGAGGAAGACCCTCGAGGGGATGGATTGACACAGTGGCTGCAACAAAGGGCTCAAACATAATGGTTGTGTGGACAGCGCAGGACCATGCAGTGTTCTGTTCTGTTGTACATACAGTCACTGTGAGTCGGAACCAACTCTACGACCTCTAACAACAACAACAATGTATATATAATCTAAGGATAAAGATGAAAAATATTGTACACAAATAATAGTAAGTTCACCACCCCCCAACAGGGGTATGGGTTGCTAATTTCAAAACTACCTTTTCTGTATTCTAGGATTGAACAAATAAATAAACATACCTCAGAAAATAGGAGCCAGGTTTCTCACTGGCAAATAAGAGAGTTACAAATAAGGAATAAAGATTGGAATGAACTCTGTCTGATAAGGTTGAAATTAGTGGTACTGGTATGAACTCATAGATTTTAACATATATACTGACAGATACAGATACAGAACAAAAAATCCATGTGCCTGCATGTGTGCATGTATGAAAAATAGTATTTACATAGTTTCAAAGTATGTCACCACAAGATTGTAATAAAAGGAAAAACAATAACTTGTAACTTACAAATGGAAAAAAGAGTAACTTTATACTGGTGAAACCTAGAAGATAATACCTTAACCAAATGACCAATGCTAGTTAGTATCACCAGTAATGGGACAAATTGGCATAATGTGTCTCCTGATACAATGCAGTGCGAAGGACACAACATCATCTATTCTTATCGAAAATGTACAGTCTAAATACGACTGTGAAGAAATATCAGAAAAACCAAAATTGAAAGACAGACTAGAAAATAACTGGCCAGTATGCTTCAAAAGTTTTAAAGTCATTAAAAATAATAATATAATAAAATTAAAAA
>NW_004444045.1:6042272-6043917 GCF_000243295.1 Trichechus manatus latirostris | reverse complement strand
ACAATATAGCAGATAGAAACGGGATTTGTTCTAAAAATATGGATGGTAAGCAAGATCTAGGGGAAGCAGAAAAAGTCCTAGTGCTTCAAGTTTAACATAAATGAGAAAATGCTGCTATAAATTACAGTTAACTTCCCACTGATCTGGGAGTCACTTACATGGAAATCTCAACTGCCTATTATAAAGAAGAAGATAATAAGCTAAAAATGAATAAATAAATAAAACTTTTGGTCAACAAAAAGCATGGTGTTAATGAAAATGGGCTGAATTGCTTTACTAAAAAAATCATTAGCCAAAACATATTTATTATTAGCCTAACTTATCCACACAACTCATCCTTAGGTGATATACCAGGCACTGTGCTAGGCACTGGCAAGACAGCATTCAAAAAACCCCACTCTCTGTCCCCTTAAGCCTCTAATCTAATAAAAGATAAAGACCAGAAAACAGGCAATGTTAACATAGTAGAGTACAATAAGAGCTATCAGGAGGGAAAAAAGAGAGTGAAACAGGGGCACGTAAAAGAGAAACTTAACCTGGCCTTGGTGGGTCAGAGAAGACCTCTTCAAGGACTTGTTTTCCAAGCTCAGACCTATGAAATGGGAGGAGTTAGTGAGTTGAAAAGGAAAGGGATGAGTGATCCAGGAAGAGGGGCCATCAAGAGAAAGACCTGAAGAATAAGAAAAGCATATTCAGAAAACAGAAGTATTTTATACAGTTGAAACATCAAGTGGGAAGGGAAAATCGGTCAAAGATGAGACCAGAGGAAGTCAAGGGCAAATTATTCAGAAGCTTACAAGGACTTTGACTTTATTCTTGGGCAGCAGAGCCATTAAAGAAATTACAGCAAGGAAATCATACCATTGGATTTTCAATTTAGGATGATCACTTTAGCTGCAATATGGAGAAAAGAATAGAAGAGGACAAGACTGGTGTCAGGGAAATCAATTAGAAGACATAGGGTGAACCAGATAAGAGATAACAGTAGCCAAAACAGAGATAGTAATAAAAAGTGGGTATGTTCTAAAGAGTTTAAAGAAGTACAATTACTGTTTTATCACCACAAATTTACATAACTAATATATTGAGCGCTGATCATATTGCTGGATGCCAGGAAAACAGAGGCAAACAACATGCAAAGCCTGTTTTAGAGACTGGTTGAACAATGAGAGAGTGGGGAAATTGGCGGTGTCTTCCAGTGTCTGCCTTGTATTTGATGGCACTGCATAACAAGATTCTCAGAGGCAACTTCAATCTGCTGTGATATACCAAGATGATGACCAAGAAAACTATTTTCAAGATGTTTTATGAAGGAAAGAGTAAGTAGAGCTTTGGTACCAAGGGTCAGGTTATATGATGCTAGGATTAAGAGGAAGGATAAAGGCTGAATCCAATATTCAGAGAGTTCCCTCCTGGGCAGGTATTTCCTAACAAAGTAAAGGAGATTAAGTTGCTTGGGTATGGCTCAGAAGCAGAGGTTAACTGATAATCAGATGGGAAGGAATACTTCGGAGTTTGAGCTAAATGACTGTGTTCAAAACCTTTCCAGTACAGTCCTCAGGGTCTTGTCTAACTTCTTCAAAAGAACTAGTTGTGGTAGATTAAAAACGGCCACAAATTCCTTGACAATCCTCCCATGGAGAGT
>NW_004444045.1:6041163-6042172 GCF_000243295.1 Trichechus manatus latirostris | reverse complement strand
GCTGGAAGCAGAGCACATCCTTTGGACCTGAGGTTCCTGTGCTGAGAAGCTCCTAGACCAGATGAAGACTGATGACAAGGACCTTCCTCCAGAGCTGACAGAGAGAGAAAGCCTCCCCTGGAGCAGATGCCCTGAATTCAGACTTCTCACCTCCTAGACTGTGAGAGAATAAATTTCTCTTTGTTAAAGCCATCTACTTTTGGTATTTCTGTTACAGCAGCACTAGATAACTAAGACAGGTCCTTTACAGAAAAAGATTACTGATCTCTAGATTAGTAAATTGTACTGTCAAAAAAAACAAACCCACTGCCATCGAGTCGATTACGACTCATGGGGATCCTACAGGACAGAGTAGAACTGCCCCATAGGGTTTCCAAGGCTATAATCTCTATGGAGGCAGACTGCCACATCTATTCCCTGTGAAGCAGCTGGTGGGTTTGAACCACCGACCTTTTGGTTAGCAGCCGAGTGTTTTAACCACTCTACCACCGGGTACTGTATCAATGTTATCAACGTTAATTTTATTATTTTGAAAACAGCACTGTGGTCATTTAAAATATTAGCATTTGGGTAATGTGAGGAAAGGTTTATAGGAATTTTGTTTTGGCAAATGTTTTTTAAGTTGAAAATATTTCAAAATGAAAACTTAAAAAAAATATAAACCTAAGAGCCTAGTTATCTCCATTGTCAGAGTGGTCCAATAATTTGCAAGATGAATCCTTCCTTGGCTTAATACATTGAATTTTGCCACTTGATCACCTCTGATGAGAGATGGCTACCTTCACAGAGGGCTATATATGGAAATGCAAAAGCTTAGCCAGAAAGTGCTGCTACCAGAAGGTACTTTATGGTTACCATGTATTCTGTGTCAGGTTCTGGGCTAAGTACCTTATACTTATTTTCTTGTAAGGAAGTGCATCTGCAAAAGAGAAAATCCATTTCCTTAAAGATTTCTAATTCCATATGAACACTTTTGACTAGACAGTAAAGCAAGCAAGAAAAGTCTACA
>NW_004444045.1:6039347-6040180 GCF_000243295.1 Trichechus manatus latirostris | reverse complement strand
TCCTAAGTAAAAATTTGCTTCTCTGGTCTCAAGTATATTAGCAACAAAATTAGAGACCAGGTCAGTGATGGCAGCTACTATATAGACTAAACCAAATCAAACCACCAAACCAAACCCATTGCCATAGAGGTGCTTCCGACTCATGGCAACCCTATATGCTACGCAAGATAAAATAAGGTATGCATAATGAAAATAATAAAGCTCAGTCACCTTGAAAACACATGCATATAAATCAACTCAAGTTCCACTGGAGTTCACTGCCTCTCTGTTAACATCTTGTAAGATGTTGACTTTAATTGCTTATTAACAAAGATGTCATAAACTCATAAAAATTCCCACAATGAACTTTTCCAATGACAGGCTGTCACTTATGAATTTGAGTGTTGTCCCTGTTTTGCCTAATATATTAGAAGAAAGAAGAAAGCAAGGAGAGGGGAAGGAAAAAGGAATAAGCACGTAGGCAGAAATGGCCCACTTACTTTATCTTATTTGCAGCACTGATAACAAAGGTAACACCAGATTTAGACTTTAAGAAAATGAAAAAATAATAGTAGGTACTCAGTGATGCCAATAAATTTTCCTTCTGCTTGATACAGTCTTGCAAATAATTACTGAACATACTCCAAACAAGCTACTTTGGGCAGTCATATTAATATTTTATCTGTATGATATCTTAAATATATATTTCATTTATTTTTAGGCTAAGTAATATAGTTACATTATTCAAACTCCAAACTTTGTAAAGACTATATAGCAAAAAGTCATCCTCCCATCCCTGCTTCCAGCCACTCAGTACCATATCCTGAGACAACAAATACTATCAGTTTCCTGTG
>NW_004444045.1:6036051-6036913 GCF_000243295.1 Trichechus manatus latirostris | reverse complement strand
TCACCTTGAAGACTAAGGTGCACCTGACCCAAGCCATGTTGTTTTCAATTGCCTCACATGCATGTGAAAGCTGGACAATGAATAAGGAAGATGGAAGAAGAACTGACACCTTTGAATTATGATGTTGGCGAAGAATATTTAATATACCGCGGACTGCCAAAAAAAGGAACAAATCTGTCTTGGAAGAAGTACAGCCAAAACGCTCCTTAAAGCAAAGATGGCGAGACATTGTCTTGCGTACTTCGGACAAGTTGTCAGGAAGGACCAGTTCCTGGAGAGGGACATCATGCTTAGTAAAGCAAAGGGTCAGCAAAAAAGAATAATATCCTTAATTAGATGGATTGACAGTGACTGCGACAATGGGCACAAGCATAACAATCATTGTGAGGATGCAGCAGGACTGGGCAGTGTTCCGGTCTGTTGTACATAGCATGGCTATGAGTTGGAACCGACTCGGTGGCACCTAACAACAATAACACAACAGTATTAGCATATAACCTACGCTCATCCTCCCGTATACTTTAAATCATCTCTAGATTACTTATAATACTTAATACAATGTACATGCCTTGTAAATGGTTGTTATACCGTATTATTTATGGAATAATGACAAGAAAAAAGTCTTTTTTTTTTAACAGTATTTTTAACCCACAGTTGGTTGAATCCATGGATGCAGAACCAGTGGATACTGAGGGCTGACTGTATTTCAAATACCAGCAGTGTCACTTATAGAGTACAGATTTCAATGGAGCTTCCAGAATAAGACAAACTAGGAAGAAAGGTCTTGTGATCGTCTGAAAATTACCCAAAGAAAGCCTTAGCGATCCAACATAACATTGTTCAACTTGCTTGCTTTGGAGTA
>NW_004444045.1:6025243-6034905 GCF_000243295.1 Trichechus manatus latirostris | reverse complement strand
ATTTCATATTCTGAGTTAAGATGCTTTAAATATCGCTGTCAGGAATATTATACAAATCCTTGTATAAGGTCATCTCTGTCTTTAAAAAGCTACAACTGTTAAAAAGGTTCAGGAGACTTGGTAGCGGACAGGATGAGATCTAAACTGAGTCTCAAGGCTTTGGAAATAGGGCCTCTGTTAAAAGCACTTGCACACATGTGAATTCTTTCAGCTAACTGGCAGCCCTCAAGGGCTTATGTACATTTATGCTAGTTTTTTAACCTGGCTGCTTATAAACTTTAATTACACACGCACACATATACACACATGATCACACACACACTCAGGGCACACATGCATACAAACAGAGTGCTGTTCTAAAACTGGAAGAAATATTATCAGTAGAATAACATGGGGTCTCAAAACGTAAGTTTCTATCTAAAACAACTTTTTATAATAATTTTCAGAATGTGTCCTTTCCCATTAAATGAAATACGAGTGTTGGCTACTTAATTGAATAGATGATGTGTTAAACGACAAGAACTACAACAAATGCAACAATCTGCAAGCACCTTGATTGTCATAAAAACAAATTCAAAATGGATCCAAGACCTAAATATAAGAAATAAAACCATAAAGTTCTTAGAAGAAAATATAAGGGTAATGCTTGATGATCTACTCTTAAAATTTTTGTATATGCTCTGAGGTATGGGTCCCCCTTCATTCTTTTGCGTGTAGAAATCCAGTTGTCCTTGTACCATTTATTGAACAGACTATTCTTACCCCACTGAAAGAACTTAGCACCCTTGTCAAAACTCAACTGACCATAGATGTACAGGTTTATTACTGGACTCTCAATTCTATTCTATTGGTCAATATGTCTACCAGTTTGAGATTGTTTTCATTACTGTAGCTTTATACTATCTTTTGAGATCAGGAAATGTGAGTTCTCCTACTTTGTTCCTCTTTTTCAAAACTGCATTGGCTATTCAGGGCCCCTTGCACTTCCCAATAAATTTGAGGACTGCCTTTTCTAATTCTAGAAGGGTGGCTGGTAGAATTTTGATAAGGATTGTGTTGACTCGACAAACTGTTTTGGGTAATATTGACATCTTAACTATATTAAGCCTTCCATTGCATTAACACGGAATGTCCTTCCATTTACTTAGACAAAAACCTGTTGCCGTCAAGTCAACAGGGGTGGATTATCCAAAACGCAAGGCAAACACAGGCTTACTTGTGCTTACTTAGTAATCTGTAGTGAATAATTTCACATGGGTGTCACCACATCTTTGATTACTTTGCTTACTGGGTGTTATGGATTGAATTGTGTCCCCCCAAAATACGTGTCAATTTAGCTAGGCCATGATTCCCAGTATTGTATGACTGTCCACCATTTTGTAACCTGAAGCAATTTTCCTATGTGTTGTAAATCCTACCTCTATGATGTTAATGAGGCAGGATTAGAGGCAGATATATTAATGAGGCAGGACTCAATCTACAAGATTACGTTGTATCTTGGGTCAATCACTTTTGAAATATAAAAGAGAGAAGCGAGCAGAGAGACATGGGGACATCATATCACCAAGAAAGCAGCACCGGGAGCAGAGCACGTCCTTTGGACCCAAGGTTCCTGTGCTGAGAAGCCCCTAGACCAGGGGAAGATTGATGACAAGGACCTTTCCCCAGAGCTGACAGAGAGAAAAAGCCTTTCCCTAGAGCTGGCACCCTGAATTCAGACTTCTAGCCTCCTAGAGTATAAGAGAATAAATTTCTCTTGGTTAAAGCCATCCACTTGTGGTATTTCTGTTATAGCAGCACTAGATAACTAAGACATTGGGTAATCTGTCCCTGTCAGGGACTGTAAGTTTGAAAGGAAGCTTTGATTCTGTAGGAAAGTGCTGTGGGTTTGGGAGAGAGACAGATACCAGCCTTACCTAGAAGCAGAATCTTTGATGTGGTGAAAAAATGTGAAACTATACACTACAGATTAATAAGTAAGCACAAATAAGCCCGTGCTTACCTTACTTATTGGGTAATCCAACACTGCAAGTCAATTCCGACTCATAGTGACCCTATAGGACAGAGTAGAACTGTCCCATTGGGTTTCCAAGGCAGTAATCTTTACAGAAGCTGACTGTCAGATCTTCTTCCCACAGAGCAGCTGGTGGGTTCAAACTGCTGACCTTTCAGTTAGCAGCTAAATACTTAACCGAAGTGCCAACAGGGTTCCTTTCCATTTACTTAAGGTAGTTAATATATTATTCTGTCTTCTCGAGCTGCCCTTTGAAATCTTCTGTTCGGCTCTTTTACTTCATCATTTCTTCCTTTTGCTTTAGCTACTTTATGTTCAAGAGCAAGTTTCAGAGTCTCTTCTGGCATTCATTTTGGTCTTTTTTTTTTCCTGTCTTTTTAATGACCTTTTGCTTTCTTCATGTATGATGTCCTTAATGTTGTCCCACAACTTGTCTTTTCTTTGGTCACTGGTGTTCAATGCATCAAATATATTCTTGAGATGGTCTCTAAATTCAGGTAGGATATACTCAGGGTTGTACTTTGGCTCTTATGGACTTATTTTAATTGTCTTCCGTTTCAATTTGAAAATGTATATGAGAAATGGATGGCCTGTTCCTCACTCGGCCCCTGGCCTTGCTCTGACTGATGATACTGAGTTTCTCCAACGTCTATTTTCACAGATGTAGTAGATTGGATTCCTGTGTATTCCATCTGGCGAGATCCACGTGTATAGTCTTCGTTGTTGGAAAAGATATTTCCAATGAATACATACCATGGACTGCCAGGAGAATGAACAAATATGTCTCAGAAAAAATACAGCCAGAAGGCTCCTTAGAAGAGAAGACGGCGAGACTTCGTGTCGTGCACTTTCGGCAAGTTATCAGGAGGGACCAGTCCCTGGAGAAAGACATCTTACTTGGTAAAGTAGAGGGTTAGCAAAAAACAGGAAGACCCTCAACGAGATGGAATGACACGGTGGCTGCAACAATCAGCTTAAACACAGTTATGACTGTGAAGACGGTGCAGGATCCGGCAGTGTTTCCTTCTGTTGTACGTAGGGTCACTATGAGTTGGAATCGACTCAACAGCACCTAACAACAACAAGGTGGTTAAGCACTTGGCTGGTAACCAAAAAGTCAGTAGTTTGAACCCACCAGGTGCTCCACAGGAGAAAGATGTGACAGTCTGCCTTTGTAAGGATTTCCAGCCTTGGAAACCCTACAGGAGCAGCTGTACTCTATCCTATAGGGGCTCTATCAGTCAGAATCGATTCGACAGTACGGGGGTTTTACTTCCTTTCAGTAATACTTTGTATTTTTCAGCATAGAAGTCTTTCACTTCCTTGGTTAAACTTATTCCTAGGTATTTCTTTTTTTTCTTTTAGATGCTATTATAAATGGAATTGTTTCCTTTTTTTTGTTTTTTGTAATGATCATTGCTGATATATAGAAACTCAACTTATTTTTGGAGTGTTAAGCTTATACTCGGCCACTTTGCTAAATTTAGCTTTCTTGTGGATTTTGAGGTTTCTGTATGAATGAGCCCTGGTGGCACAATGGTTAAGTACTCACCTGCTAAATGAAAGGTTGGTGGTTCAAACCCACCAGCCACTCTGCAGGAGAAAGATGTAACAGTCTGCTTCCTTAAAGATTACAGTCTTGGAAACCCTATGGGGCAATTCTAGTAGTAACATTGGTGAATGTGAATTTTTAATATTATATTATGAAATGTGTCAACATTTGGAAGATCTGCATTAATTCACTGAACTAAAAATCTCCCAATTGATCACTGCATGATGTTGCAAAGTTATACATGGAAAAAAATACATTCTAAGCAAGCTAATAAGAATAGAAACACAGTTGAAAAGTTCTTTGACGTTAGTTTGAAATTTCACATAGCAACTTAACTTTAAGAAAAATATTCACGCTCAAATTTTGGTGTAGTATAAAAATGAATGCCCATAAATATTTGAAAAGGCTATTAAAATACCCCTTCCTTTGTCATATCTACAAGTATGTGGAGCTAGATTTTCTTCATGTACTTACAAAATAACGTATCACAAAACAACTGAATGCAGAAGCAGATATGAGAAGCCAGCTGCCTTCTACTAAGTCAGACATTAAAAAATATTTGTAAAAATGTAAAATAATGCCACACTTTTTCAGTAATTTTTTTGTTTTGGAAAACAATTACTGTTCTTAAAAATATGTTATTTATATTAACATGTAATGGGTTTATGTCATTTTCTAAATGTAATAAAAATACTTTAAAATTGTCTATAATTTCATTTCTAACACAGGTAAACTTCAGTAGATATAACCTACATAAGCAAAAGCTCTTTTGGGTCCTCATAAATTTTTAAGACTCTATAAGGGTCCTTAGACAAAACTATTTAAGAACTTCTGTTCTAAGGTATATTCCTAGTATGAAAGCTCTGGGTTTAGGCTATACACATCTTAAATTTTATTAGAGGATGAAGATTCTAGCAAAAACTTTGCATCTCTATCCTAAACAGAACTCTCAAAAAAATGCTTATCAGGTGCAAAATATTTTCCAATTTTTACTCCTAGCAATAGGGTATAAGCATTCCTCTCCTCTAAGTCTTCACACATTTTTGGAATTATCAGAACTTTTAATGCCTGTCTTTTCAATTTCAGAGAAATTGTATTTAATTGTAGTTTTAAAGTCCTTTTTCTCATGATTAGATGATAGTTGCCCAGTGTCAGAACCCTGATTTTCAAAGACTGATACAAAGCTCTCAATAGCATTTCTACAGTCTTTGATTACTAGAAATAAAGAGGCAAATTTTCACTTAATAAATAATGTTTGGTATATCCATCTTATGCTGTACTGCCCACTAGGCTTTCTAAATATTGAACTTGCTTCTTTCCCTACAGTGTCAGACAATATTTCAGACACGCCCTCACCCTTCCTACTCTGCCTCCCATTTCTTGTGCTCACAATATCCTTCCTTGTATATTTTTAGGTGAAAAAAGCCAATTACTGACTAATATATACAGACTGATTTTATTTTTATAAAATAACGACATAGAAATTTAAGTATACTTTCCCATAGTTGTATAGAAGCCCTGGTGGTGCAGTGGTTAAGAGCTTAGCTGCTAACCAAAAAAGGTGGGCAGTTTGAATCCACAGCTGATCCTTGGAAACCCCATGGAGCAGTTCTATTCTGTCCTATAAGGTCACTATGAGTCGGAATTGACTCAACGGCAACGGGTTTTTTGTTTTCTTTAGTTATAGCTGTATAAGCACAAAGAGAGGTGTAATGGAAGACACAAAGCTGTCAATATTGGTTACCTCAGGTAGGGAGACTGAGCTAAGGTCAGGAGGGAAGGGAGATATCAGCTTTGCCTTTCTACATCTGTATGTCGTTGTTTTACTTGATAGAACAAAGAGGTATTACTTCTGAAATTTGAAGAATTCCAAATAAAGAAAGATAAAATAGAACCAAATATGTCTCCTTTGACGTTAGTTCTTAATCTCAGGTCAATCACAGCTCTGCTTCTGCTACACCTTCATTAGGCTGTGGGAAACTTCCGTAGTATTCCAAGTGACCTCTCTGGCTATGTAGCATTAATTTCAGTTTAATTCCATAGAGTATAAATCATCATACCAAAAAATCCCACACATTATGATGGTACTCATAAAAGGCAGGGAACACTGAATTGAAGTGATGCTACTTCCTCTCCTTGCTACCTGTGACTCTATCAGGGCTCATAGGAGTAGACTTAGCAAGGAGGGCTGTACTGGGGTTTGAGCAATGCATGTTGGCACTCAAATATCTTTCTATCAAATCCTAAAGACAATGACACAAGTTGTTCAAAAGAGTGCATTCTAAGTATAGTATGGGAAAAAATGAGTCTGAGTATGAAGATTCTAGCAAAAACTTTGTATCTCTATTCTAAATGGGATGCTCAAAGAAAATGCTTATCAGCTGCAATAAAAAGTGACCACATAAGTCATTTTTGCAATAAATTAGAGTTCATACAAAAGAAGACTGGTGAGTTCCATGTATATATCACACATGTAAGCACCACCCTTCTTAAAAAAAAAAAAAAAGGAAGTTTGGGTTACAAATCTTCTAGAAGAGAATGGCAAAAAGTAACCCTACAAACCCCACTGTATGGGTAGAATATTGCCCCATGAGCTGCCACATCTGCTGCTCATGGAACCAGCTACTGTTCTGGCTCTTTGCCACAAAGATTCTTATTCTGCTCCAAGTGAACTCATTATTTTCACTTGTCATTTGATGTGATCTGTTGACCATACTCACATTACAAGACTCAAAGCCCATTTTCCAAAACATTAAGTTGTTCTTCACCGTTCTTTTAATGGTTCCCGAGCACCCTCTCTTATATTTACTTAATTTTTTTTCAACTTCTGCCAAGCTTTAATTAACCTAAACTAAACAATAATGGCTATTGTGCTCTAATGTAGAAATTGTCTTGTCTGCATTGATATATTGTATTACTCTGAAGGAGTCCAATGTGGTTCCATAGAAACAAACACAAACAAAAAGAGAAAATCATTGCTGTGAAAGCCAATATCTGACACACAAAACCATTGCAAGAAAAAAAAAAAAAAAAAAAGATGTTTATGTTAAGGAATAATATGCTGTCCTATCAGAAAGGCTGTATTAATTGAATTCTAATAAGGAAATTTATATTTGGAATAATGGCACTCCACTATCTACAGTCAAAATGAGCAACTGATTTGATTGTACATTCAAGACAACATTTTATATTTTTCTATCTAGGTTTTGGTTTTATCAAATACTACACATTTTGAGCTTAAACATTCTTAGTTATGCGAAAACAAATACAGTACGCACACATCACACACATATATGCATTTGTGAGGTGGTATCTGCGTTTATGTATGTGTATATTAGTAGGACAATTTTTATTTCAGGGTTTTATATTTTTCTGCAGTTAAGATATTCATTGAGAATTCTTCTCTTCTACATTATCCTTCCATTTTCTTTTGGCAGTTAAGCCTGCTCCAAGTACAATTCATATGGTGATTTTGTAGCCATTTTGTGGAAAGAGTATAAGAACAGCACATATTTTTAAAGATAAAAATATCCTTGGAATTCCATACATCACCAGGTTTTATATTGACTCTTCAAACATATTCGTGGAAAAACTTTAGGGTCTTAATCAATTCACATTACTTTCTCCATAAATATATATATCATTAGTGATTATCATTTAAATAGTCTCTAATCTGATTTGCAATTCCATACAAAGACAATGATTGTTTCCACAGAATTCCTCTGTCAATTCCTAACAGTTCAAATAATTACAGTATCTTGGCATCCACTTACAGTTTTTGCCTATCTTACCCCAAACTAGAGTTCATTTCCTTCCCCCCGGCCAGGAGAATTTCTACTCTGTATATTCCTGTATATTCCTGTATATTCCGAGCATCAGGTAAAGCAAAGGGTTTTTGAACTCATTTTGTTTTTCCTTGTAAGAATGCCAACATTATAAGATAGGATTTGGGATTCCTCCAGAGAAAGCATGCATCGTGACCTGAGATCTCAAGATATACTATATACACAGACACTAAGGGCCGACAAATGAAACGTACAAATTGACTTTAACTTTTAAATGGTTTGTGATGCTCCTCACAAGGAGATGACTCTGCTTTTGTTTTTTTTTTTAAATAAATTTTTATTGTTTGTTTGTTTGTTTGGTAAAAGTTTACACAGCAAATTAGATTCCCATTTAACAATTTCTGTACAGAAATTCCCCAGGTTACGAATTCGGACTTAGAGACACCTGGTACTTGCCCTTTAATGTTATGTAAATTGCCCTCACTTTGAAATGACAGAACCAACCCCTACTCTCAACAAATTCTTAGTCACAGTCACCTTCACTTGCTGCACATGCGACTTTTAAATCATGGAAGGGTCTTTGAGCCTTTTCTTGCCCTAAAGTAACGCTAAATAAGAACCATATGCACCTGTCCTGACTTACCTACAAATCCGACTTAAAGACACACTTAGGAACAGATTTTGTTCACAACCCCGGGACCACCTGTATATGTTGTTCAGTGACACTGGTTACATTTTTCACAATATGTTAACATTCTGATTATTTCCATTTGAATTTAGCTTCTCTGCACCCCACCCTTTACCTTCTCATCTTTGGTTTAGGGTAAATGTTGACCGTTTGTTCTCATAAAGATGATTTTTTAAAGGAGCACAGTATTCACGGGTGATATTGTTTATTTTATGAGCCAATCGGTTATTTAGCTGAAAGGTGACCTCCAGGTGTGGTTTCAGACAAAGTTTAAAGGGTATCTCAGGGTTATAGTCTCTGGGGTTCCTGTTGTCTCTCCTGGTCCAATGAGTCTGGCCTTTTTTAAGAATCTGAGTTTTGTTTTACATTCTTCTCCCAATCTGCCTGGGAGCATGTATTGAGTCCCTTGTCAGAACGTCAGTAGTGTAGCAGGACATCATCTAGTTTTTCTGGTCTCAGGATGGATGAGGTTCATGTAGCTATTAGTCCTGTAGACTAGTTTCTTCTTTCAGTCTTTGGTTTCTTTCTTTCTCTTTTGCCCTGGACAAATAGGTACCAATAGCTGTATCTTAGATGGCCACTTGCAAGCTTTTAAGACCCCAGATGCTACTTATCAAACTAGGATATATAACATAAACTTTATTGACTATGTAAGCCTTCAAATCTGGGAAAACAATCCTACAAGGTGTCTGGTTATGTCTAGGAAGTATCTATAACTGTGCCTCCTATGTGCTTTATTATACATGTGAATATTTATGCAGCACCCACACACACACATATATATATATACCTATGCCTACAGATACACCTATACATGCACATGTATATACACATATATAGTTTCCTATACACATATATGCATACATATCTACCTATGTAACCACACACATATTTTTTGGTTGTTATTTCTGTTGTTGCAAAAAATGTACATGTTAAAGCATTTACCAGAAACATCCCTTATTCGTGGGTATTTCTTAGTGTCATCATTTACCTTGTCAAGCTGTGCACACTCCACTCACATTTGGTGTTTCTTTTCCTATCACCAAAAAGAGAAAGCCTGGTAGCATAGTGGTTAAGTGCTATCGCTGCTAACCAAAGGGTCAGCAATTCGAATCCACCAGGCACTCCTTGGAAACACTATGGGGGGCAGTTCTACTCTGTCCCATAGGGTTGCTACATGTCAGAATCGATTCCATGGCAATGGGTTTTTTTAATCACCAAAAATAACAAGTGTTGACTATCTACAGTGATTCCTCCTCCCATGACTCTGCTTTTTAAACTTATTTTTTATTCTGCCAGGTCCATATTAGAATCATAAAATCCTCATTCCTACCAGTGGACATGATCCATTTTATTAGGCACTTTCATGCGTGAGTTTTTATTCAGTGTTGGAGTAAAAAAAGAAAAAATCTAATGTGTGTTTCATATTCCCTAAATTTTTGTGAGCACACAGAAGAACATTTAAAATAAAAGTTTATAGCAAAGTCTCAGAGATACACAGTTAACATATTGTGTTTCTGAGCACACAGCTACACTTAAACTCTTCTTCCCATGCTTTTTACTGCCAAAGATGACAAAAATTACTTTCCTGAATAAAAGAAATATGTATCTTTAAATTAAAAT
>NW_004444045.1:6021478-6022854 GCF_000243295.1 Trichechus manatus latirostris | reverse complement strand
ATGTGCTGTGGCAAGAAGAACTCATGTCTGTGTCAGGAAGAAGGTGAAAGGAAATCAGTTAGCAAAAAAGATTTTTAATTTGTTCATCAAAACTGTAATTCTTTAAGCAGTAAATGTAAAAACTTTATGTGTTCAAAAGCAAATGCCAAACTGGGAAGTAAACCAAAAAAAAAGAACCAAACCTGTTGCCCTTGAGTCAATACCAGTATGTTTTCTCTATTAAGCACTCTCAGAAGACATCGAGACAAAAACTCAAAATATAAGCTAGAGCAACTTGCCGAATTAAAAAAGAACTACGTGACACAAAGAAAGTGTTCAATGTTAATAATTACCAAAGAAATCAGATATTTTAAAATGAGATACTATTTATTTATTATTTGCCTATCAGATTAACAAAAGTTTAAAATTATGATTTTGGTATTTTTGAGGTCCTGGGAAAATTAACATTCTCATTTATTGCTAGAAGATAATTTGGCAACATATAGGAAAAGGTTTAAAAATTATCATCACTGACCTAGTAATCCCATTTCTAAGAGTTACCCTGAGGAACTGATGAAGTTAATGCATAAATATGTATGCCGAGTACCTTACAATAGGAGAAAAATAGAAATACCATACGCATTCAGTAATGGGAGATTTTTGTTGTTGTTGTTAGGTACTGCCGAGTCGATTTTGACTCAGATCAACCTCATGTGTTACAGAGTAGATCTGTCCCATAGGTTTTTCTTGGCTGTAATCTTTATGGAAGCAGGTCGCCAGGTCTTTCTCCCATGGAGCCACTGGGCGGGTTCAAACCGCCAACCTTTCTATTATCATCTGAGCACTTAACTGTTTGTGCCACCAGTGCTCCTTAATAGAAGATTAGGTAAATAAATCATAGTCTTCAACTCACTCTATGCACCCATTAGTAATGAAGACTGTAGAGTATATACATAATTATTCAAGTATAGAATGCATCGCTTAATGAAAAAAAGTCAGAAAAACAAGTTGATATAAATGTGTGACAGAATATTATTAATTAATTAATGTCTTTATATTTTCTCTTCCCCCCACCTGGTGAAGGAGACTCAGGATCAGCCTATGAGGACTCTTCCCCCTCATGCCTTCTAAGGAGCGACCTAGCTTTCCAGACATTTTCTTTTAGATTTCTCATATAGTGGAGATCCAGGAAGAAAAATGAAGGCAGTGGAGGATTCGAGATACCAATCTGGCACTAGGTGAATCTTTTTAGTAAGACTTTTATTTGGGGAGGAGTTCTGTGACAGAGCTACGGAAACCCATTGCTGCAGAGTCAATTCCAACTCACAGCAACCCTATAAGCAGAGTAGAACTGCCCGATATGGTTTCCAAGGCTGTAATCTTTATGAAAGCCGACT
>NW_004444045.1:6019099-6020168 GCF_000243295.1 Trichechus manatus latirostris | reverse complement strand
TTTTAAATCAAAAGGAGACCTGGCAAGTAACTTTATAAACCCATTATGTGGTCACTCAATAGAGAACCATATCCCACACACTGAATAAGAATGAGCATCAACCACACAAGAGCATTCTTCCATCTTCTCTCTGTTTGTCCACAAGACATGATCTGATCTACCTGGATTCTGAGGTCGCAAGGAAAGGTCATAACTCACAACCTGGCTCGCTGAATTTTCTATTACTTACAAGATTCCTATCTGTGAGCTCCACTGGGCCCTAAAAATCCCATGAAGAGCTTTATTCAGACAGCAATAACCTGGAGGAGAAATCCTTCCTCAATGTATCAATAGTAAGTTACAGTTTTTTCAGACTGTTACAAGATTGATAGCAAAAAGCCTTGAAGAAAGGGGAAAAAAAGAAAATCTATATTCTACAGTCCTGATATTGTGAAGCATGCCATTCAGGCTGCTGTGAAATTGTAGTATTTGACATTTTGCTCGGTTTTCCCCAAATATAAAAAAAAAAAAAAAATTGCAAACCATCTATTCAACAGCTTTTTTTAAAATACTATTTTTAGTCTTTATAAAGCTGAGTTAAGCAAAAATTTCTCTTCCTGTCTCTCTTTGTTAAAAAAAACAAAACAACACTAACTGGCTGCAGCGAATATTCTACGCAGGTTTTACTATTAATACAATTTACACAAAATATTTGCCATTTTTCTGATCACTTGCTAATAAAATGTTTTACTATTAATTATCTTTCCTCTCAGAAATGTCTGTTCTACCAAATTTACGTAATTATTAAGCATCTCAACTTTCTTCTGAGTACTTGTATAAAGGTTCTATCAAGATGACAAACCAAAAAAGGTTTTGAAATGGAGAACAAGACGAGGAAAAAGTAGATTCAATGGCTGTTAGCATACCTAAAGATCGGTTCAATCAACTTTAAATTTGACCGTTTAAAAACAAAAGTTCCTCCTCTTAATTCTGATTTAGGCTTTTCTGCTTACTTCCTCACTACTTGGAAGGGTATTTGAGTGAAGGTCAGTCAAGTAAAAATTAAAATTCATGTAACATGCAAGTCTAT
>NW_004444045.1:6017089-6018115 GCF_000243295.1 Trichechus manatus latirostris | reverse complement strand
TGCTGCCTTACTGTTTTCATCCACACTTCTCTATGAACCCTCAACTCACACCAAACTAGTGATCATATTGTGAGTAAAGCACCTGGTTGCTAAACAAAAACCCATGGAGTAAGGACAACTTAAGGTCCTTATTGTTCGATTATTCTATTACCCAGCCACAAAATGACCTCTGATCCCTGTACAATGACTTGCTATGTTGTTAATCTCTCTATGTGCTTTCATGGTTCCACACCTCTGCATCTGCTGTTTCCTCTTCCTGGAAATCCCTTCCACCTCTTGATGCCCTGGAGAACTCTTAGTCATCCTTCCAATCCCGATTCAAACACCATGTTCTCTGTGAAGGCCTCACTGTAAACATCGTTAATGAACAGAACAGCAACAGGGAGCACCTCCATATTCTATTACTAGAAAAGAAAGCATGGTGTGCCCAGTCTCACAATAACATAACTGGCCACATTGTTTATTTATCTTTCTTTTCCATTATTTAATTAACTTCTGGCTTGATCTAGCACACTATTCAGCACACAGCTGGCTTTCAGTGAGTCCTAAAAAAGGGAGCAAGTAATGGAGAGATGAAGGGAGAGAAGGAAGGAAGGGGAGAGAGGGAGGGAGGGAGGAAGAAAGGAAGAGAGAAAGAAAGAGAGAGACCTCTTTATGAATCTGCATAGAATTTTGTAGTTCATAGGTGAGTTAGGGCCTGATGGCAACACACAAACTCTTAGATGGATACCTTGTCTCTTTTCTAAGTTCTCTTTCTTGTATCTTCTACCTGTGTTATCAGAAAGCCATTTTAAGCATGAAAGCATGGTACTGAAATAACTATCCCTTACACAGTGATAACCAGTAAAATGTCCTTAGAGTGAAAGAAGCAGCCCCATGGTACCTAAGAGTTATATCAAGGGAACTTGGGGTGGGATTACTGTATGGTGGCTTCCAAGGGCCTGATCCAGTTAAGTTGGAGAATGTGATTCAGGATAGAAATAGGTCAGAGTGTGTGTTATAAGTCACGGCAGGGCTGGTGCATGG
>NW_004444045.1:5988203-6015919 GCF_000243295.1 Trichechus manatus latirostris | reverse complement strand
AGTGTTTCCAACAAAAATGATCAGAAGTTGAGTTTGTTTGAGAGAAAACAGCCTAGAGACATACGGAAGGGAAGAAAATTCAATGTAGGCAGAGCACAGCACTGGAAGTCTAAGAAGAATTACCCACAAATCGGGGCATAGTTCTTAACTCCGTAGGAAAAGCTGACTGCTTTCGTGATGATTGGCAGCTTAAGTCAATATATGTGCACCACCTGGCAGACCCACCAAAGAGGCTAAGCGCATGAATAAAACGTCAGTAGTGACCCAAAACATGACTGCCTTGTGTCAGAATGGAAAGAAAGCATTCTGTTTAAAAGCAAGATCTAAATAAGGCACTGCCAGAAAAGTTTCACCTGCCTCTGGGGAATCTTCAAAGAAAATAACCAGTTTTTAACTGAAGAAATATTAGCAATAACCTTGAAAACTCTTATCAAAAATAACTGCCTGCACGCTACTAGGTGATGATATAGGGACTCGGTGGGAGGGAGGGGTCATTAAATTTATTAAAGACATTGATGTCTCCCCAAGTGCTTATCTGAAGAAGACAAAATTAAGATCACTCAGCAGTTGAAGTCTGTGATGTATTATATCAGAATTTATAACCACTGCAGTATTTCTAAATCATTACTCTCCTATGATGGGGTCAGCATTCTGAATATTACTCAGGGAAAAGGAGCTATACATGTAAGTAAATAAATGTGGAAAATGCAAATAACAGTCCTGACAAAATAGTTTGGGTGGTGGGGTGGGTATTGGATAGCAATTGCTCATGGTATCTGTGTGTCCAGCTGTTGAAAAGACAGAATGCAGCTGTCAATTTAAATGCAGCACTGTAGTTAACTTCATATAAGGCAGTGCTGAGAAAAGAAAGGAAATGTAAAACGAAAATGGAAAAATGTCGGTTTACAGAACCTTGTGTCTATCTGGACTTTGAAAAGTCACATCCTCAGGAGAGATTCCTCTCTTCAAGTACTATTCTACAGTTGGGAGGAAAAAAAAAAAATGTTTCTTCCCCACGTGAAGGCTACCTCCCTTTAGTCACAGAGGGAGGATGGCTGCTCAGCTCCACCCCTCTGTTAGCAGTGATAGCCTGAGAGGTCAGCTACCTCTCCTGCAATACCTGTCTGGTTTTCAGCATTCAGACCAAAAAGATAGCAGCACTGCATCAGGACAGCCACTGGAGGCTCACGCATAAATGCATTAAAACACCACACCTTTCCTTAAGCAATCTTAAAACTCTCCATGGGCGTAATTAACAATGATTTCAACTGCATGTTTAGATTTTAGGGGGGGTCAGGATGGTTAAGGAAGTATCACAAAAGGTGATGCAGAATCACAGAATTTTTGAGCTGGAGGCCAATTCTGCTACATTGCAGAGGTTAAACGATGCCCTCAAAGCAACACAGCTAATAAAGAAAGTGGTTTCAGGTGAAGAATGTGCCTCTTAGACAAGTGGATACAAGTGACCAAAGGGGCGGCTTCTGTCTGGAGGTGAGATGGGAAGACAGAGAGAGTTAGGAGCTGGTTGAATGTTCATGGGGAATCAGGGGCGGAGGGGAGAGTGTGCTGTCGCAGAATGAGGTGAGCGGTTGGGGTCTCATAACAATGTATGTAAAAAAAAAAATTCTTTATGGGAGACTAACTTGAAACGTAAACTTCATTTAATTACGACAATAAAAAAAAAAGTGGTTTCAGCTCTCAGTCTAGAGATCATTTGTCAATTACTAAGCACCAACTAAAGAAGGAGCTTTAAAATTACATTTTCTTTGTCTTACCTCTTCTGTCATTGACTCGCCATAAATAAATGGATATTTATCACTAACTAAATTGATTACACATTCTGTGCATTTTAATACATGAAGAGAAGTCTCTTAGAAAGTGAAGTATCTCATGTCAATCTATCATTTCCAAGGCTGACTGCCTATCATTCTGTGTGTTTTGTTTGCTAATAACCACGCACATACTTCTTGTAGCTTGTAAATATATCTTTTAAATACATAGCATTTATTAGACTATTGTGCAGCATGTTGGAGTAATCATTTTTCACATAAGTGGATCTTGCTGATAAGTAACACTTAGCAATTTCATCGCTGAAATTTTCTAAAGTTTTAAATGCTTACTATGGGCTAGGCAGAGTGCTAAGTGCTTTACATGAATTATCTCATGAGTCTTTCTAACAAACTTACCGCGTAGGTTTTATCTAACAAGTTCAATGACTAACCCAGTGTTATAAGCCAGTAGATGGTACAGCAAGGATTCAAATCCAGGTAGCCAACATATATCTAGCATTCAACCCAATGATTCCACTCCTAGGTGTTTAACAAAAGAAATGAAGCATGTCCACGCAAAGACTTGCATATGAGTGTTCACTGTACTTTTGTTTGTAATAGCCAAAAAGTGGAAACAATCCAAATTTCCATCAACAGGTGAATGGTTAATATCATCCCATATACATACAAGGGAATACTACTTGGTGATGACAAGGAACAAACTATTGATGTACACAGAGTCTCTGGGTGTTGCAAACATTAAGGCACTTGCCGCTAACTGTAAGGATGGAGGTTAGAGTCCACCCAGAGACCCCTGGGAAGAAAGGTGTGGCAATCTACTTCCAAAACGTCAGCCTTTGAAAACTCAATGGAGTACAGTTCTACTCTGACACGTACGGGGTAACCATGAGTCAGAGCCAATTCAGCAACTGGGTATTGATGCAGACAACGACATGGAGGAACCTCCAGATAATTAGGCTGACTGAAATAATGCAGATCAAAAAAAGAACATATATGCTATGAATATATGAATTTCTAGAAAATGCAAACTAATATATAGTGACACAAGGCAGATGAATGGTTGCCAGGAAGGGGAGTGCAGGGTAGGGAGCGATGGATTCAAAAGAAACAAGAGAAAACTTCTGTGGGTGATGGGCCACTATAGTGGTTGTGACGAAGAGGTGACTACCATACTGAGGGGTCTATCAGCTGCTAGAGAAGCAGCGGCCGTAGTCATCGACTTTGGTTTCTTTTCTTTTTTAACTCATTCACTGGGCTTAAAACAAGCCTCCTGGCCTTCCCAATATAACTGGCCTGTCCTTTAAACTGTTTCAAATATCTTTACAGGCTTATGAATTAATTGTAATATTTCCCACCTCCTTATTTTCTCCCTGTATCTTCTTTTCTCTGTCTCTTTGCATTCTCCATCTCTCTGCCTTTATATCTGCCCCTCAAAAAATTCCTCTTTGGATAACAACTCCTCAAAAAAAATCAGGATGAAGATGATCTTAATTTAGCAAACAACAAACAAACAATCCCATCAAGAGCAGACTTAAGCAACCCTAGAAAGCACTTAGAAGAAAGGAAATGAAGCTGCATTTATTTTTGGTTTCCCTGGGGGTAAAATGCTTTACTGTGCAACTGTGCGCTTCACTTATACAATCATCTTTAAACTCACTTATCACTTTATCCAGATTTTGTATAATACAGTGAAAAAAATACACTTGGAAGCCAAAGCATCCACACATTAAGGAGGCCCGTCAGGGCTCATATCAAGGTCAGTTTTATAGGTTTCTTTATTGCAGCCCCCAGCTACGCCACTATATGTAATCAAAGTCAGGCTGGTTCATATCATCTTATGTATATTTTAGATTTTCAAACTCAGGGTTAGAGGCCTAAATGTATTTTGTTCTTCAAACATTCTGAAAAAATGACAGAGGCCCTGCAAAAACGTATCTAGATTGGATCTAAATGGAATTATACCACTATGGCTGAACTGAAGATCACTGGAATAACGCAATAGCTATTTGCCCAGTAACTGTGGTGCATCAGCCAGCAGTTTTGAATTATTTTTCCAGTCACCACTTCTGGTTTTATCCCCCGGAGTTTAGAAGAGATCTTAGAACTCATTTAAACCTGCTCTTCACCCCCATTTTAGAGTGCCCAAAGAAGTGATGTGGATTACTGAGGTGGCAAAGCTCAAAGTGGCATTGATGTAATTCAAATCTTTACCTTCTAATAATAAGTCTAGTGTTTGTTTCCATAAAATATAGTCTCACTCTGTTATTTATTTTTTAATTCAGAAGCATCCATTAAGCAATTAATATGTAACAAATACTACACAAAATCATGAAAACATAGTATGAACTAGGGTTAAGGACCTGGACTCCGGAGTCTGAGAAAATACAAGTTTGAATCCCAGCTTTATTACGTACTATCTCTGCGACTTTGGACAAATTACCAAGTGACTATGAAACCTTAAAGAAGTTACTTAATGCTCACATTTTATTTAGTGCTCTCATTTCTAAATGTGTACAATCAGGGTCTTTGTGAGGATTAAATGAGATAATGCAACTGAAGCCTCAGCCCAGTGCCTGGAATTTATCCAGTATTCATCAAATGTTAGCTATTATTATTATTACAATTTGAATAAAGCACGGCCCATACCTGCTCAAGTGCTAGCAACTGTTGAGTCTAGAAGCAAGCACAGAAACCATTTATGATACAGACTCAGCTCAGTACAATAAAACAGGCATGTGCAAAAGGACCCAAACCAAACCCACTGCCATCGAGTTGATTCAGACTCATAGCGACCCTGAAGGACAGAGCAGAACTGCCCCCATAGGGTTTCCAAGGCCATAAATCTTTATGGAGGCCAACTGCCACATCTTTCTGCCATGGAGTGGCTGGTGGTTTCCAACCTCCAATTTTTGAGTTAGCAGCAGAGCGCTTAACCTCTGCACAACCAGGGCTCCTTCCAAAGGACACAGAAGAGAGTAAAACCATTTATGCTGTTTAGGGTGAGTTCTCCCTGAGCCAAACTGAGTCGACTCCAATTATAGGATTATTTATGTATGCATGTATTTTAACACTGTTCCAGTTTATTGCAAACATGGTGTTGCCCTAATACATGGAAATAAGTCAGAGAAGACGAAACATATAAGCACGACTGAAATAACGAGGAAGATTCTAGCCAGGAACAGGAGGTAATGACAGTATTCAGCATTTTTCTGGTGCTTGTCTAGTCTCTCGTCTCATTAGAACTCCAGTCTAATTTATTGCTTGCAGAACTGAGGTCCATTTTTTTTATCCTTTTTTTTTTTTTTTTCAGATATATGGCAAACCAATAAAAACCAGGAAATTTGGAATATTCTCTACCTACACTACATTTATATGCTGAAGGAGGCCTCTTTTTTTAATCAGAAATATATAATCTTCTTATATGGCAGAAGCCCTGGAGAGTACAGAACGGTGGGAAAAAAAACTAGGACTTGTTAAGCGCACAATTCCAAAATCAAATTCTGGCTCAACACTGAACAAGTTATTTGACCTGAGTACAATTTCCTATATAAGACAGAATTAATAATATCATACCAGTGACTGTGATGATTAGAGAATATAATACATGTAAGAGATTAAGCAGAGTACTGACTCTTATTAGATAATAAATGACATTCACTTGGAATATTAGTTTATAAGAATACAGCAATTAAACTCCAACATTCTATCCACTAATAAGGCAAATACTTTACTCTCAACTATTATTGTACCTTTCAGACCACCAATCTAAAGTTCGATGTATTGAGGGAAGAAAAGATTGCAATGGGAATTACTCTATCTCCAATGAAAGTAACAGAAAAGAACTCAAATAAAAAACATAGGAAGCATTTCACGTATTAATGAATAATATTAAGAAATTTGCTTTAGCTGAGAGGGCAAATTCAGGTTAGCTTTGGAATCTTCTTCACTCTAGTCTAATAAGGAGCCTTGGTGGTATGGTGGTTAAGCACTTGGCTGCTAACCGAAAGGTTGGCAGTTTGAACCCACCAGCTGCTCCACAGAAGAAAGGTGTGGCAGTCTTCTCCTGTAAAGACTACCAAAAAAACCAGATCCACTGCCACTGAGCCGAGTCAATTCTGACTCAAGCCACCCTACAGGACAGAGTAGAACTGCCCCACAGGGTTTCCAAGGAGCACCTGGAGGATTCAAACTGCCAACCTTTTGGTCGGCAGTGGAACGCTTAACCACTGCACCACCAGGGCTCTCCGTAAAAATTACAGCCTTGGAAACCCTATGGGACAGTTCTACTCTGTCCTATAGGGTTGCTATGAGTCAGAATCTGACTCGATGGCAATGGGTTTTGGGGTTTTAGTCTAATATTAAGAGTTAGAAAGGGGAACTCAACTGTATTTTCTCTGATAATAACAATCAATATGAATAAGACTCATTGACTGCAAAATATCTACTTATAAAATATTCTATACAAATAACAGGTGATGAATAAGGAGGATTTTAAGATGCAATCTTACATAGATCAAGCCTGGCATAATTTCTGTTTACAGCAATATACACCTTCCTTTTTAAAAATTATCATAAAACCACAATATGAATAATATCAAGTAGTTTGCAGATGTTTACATTCTTCCTAAATTTTTTTCAAAACTAAAAGAAGAAAGATAAACATATCTCCCTGCCTGAATCCTTTTAAACATCTAACTATCTGAATATCCCTACAAACCCACTAATCATGTCCACGGTCCCGCTTAGATCATACATTTACTCAGCATTGACCTCCTTCCTGTGGATCCTCTATGCCAGTCCAAATCCGTGTTGCTTTCTCTGGAAGCCATAGGTTGGATATTTTAGGTGTTTGTAGCACAGATAACATAGTCACACAGCACTTGAATTTGAAAAAAGCTTTGAAATTGGCATTTTAAGTAGTAGATTGGGGGAGGCAGTGTGGTTTAGTGGGAAAAGCGTTGCATTCATATTAAAAGTATTGGTTTGAATTTTGGCTATCTAATCTTGGGCAAAACATTCCTTCTCTCAGGCGACCATCCTAATCATTACTATACTTCAGAGCAGTTTAGAGACTTAAATGATGTATCTGAAATCTCAAAGTTTAAGGCCTAGCATACAGTAGGTATAATTAGGGTTACTGAATCTAAATCAGAGTTTTAATAAAATAGCGTTCCCTTGAAGTCCTTCGTCTCTTAACTTTAACAAAATTATTTATAAAATGACATTCTTCTACTCAATAAATATGTGTTGAGAACATGTTGCGTTTAAGGCACTGTCCAGATGGGAGGGACAGAGCAGTAAGTAGCAGAAGAGGGGATGAGGTAGACCAGAATGCAATCGAGTTCAAAGGTGCTCTAGTCTGAAGGTGACAGATTTTGTGACAGGTCAGATTTGAAGTGCAATAAAAGAAAAGGGTTAATGATGACTAGCAGAGAAATTAGGGTGATGGACTTAGCGTTAACTAATTTGGAGCCCTGGTGCCACAGTGGTTAAGAGCTTAGGCGCTAACCAAGAGGTCAGCAGTTCAAATCCACCAGCCACTCCTTGGAAACCCTATGGGGCAGTTCTATTCTGTCCTATAGGCTCGCTATGAGTCGGAATCAACTAGAAAGGCAACGAGGTTTAATATGGGAAAGATGGAGATGGGGGAAGATAGGTTTCAAGAGGGATACGCTGTTTTGAACATATTCACATACAGACAAAGAAAATAAAAATGAAAAAGCTACACTCCACAAAATAAAAACATGGAGAACAATATGACTTTGTAAGTAAACGGATTCTGCAAACTCACTCATCACGATCAGAAAATACAACAGTTGAAAAACGAGACTAATGCAAGAGTGGGTGTTTTAAAGCAAGGGTTTGAGGCAAGGAGATGCAAGAAAGACAGAGAGAGAAAGACACATAGAGAGTAATGAGAATATGTGTGTGATTGGGGGAGAAAACAAAAATAGAATACTTCCCAAATGTATTATGAAAGAAGCAGTTCACCTCGACGCTTATACGGTGAAGGATACCCCTGTGGCCTAAAAGAGTAAATGCAGTTCCTAATACAGACTGGCTGCCTTGAAGAGAAGCTTATGCACTGGTCCAATCTAACTTTATTAAGTTTATGTGTGATGTCTGAGGTGGTGTACTAAAATTTTCTCTCAAATTCAAGCCTTAGCTGCCTTGGGGACCCCTATGTTACATCAGGAGACCCAACTCCAGCTGCAGTTTACATGAAGGGAAACTCATAGGCACATTTTTGAAGTGTAATTTGGGTAATAGAGTGGGGAGAAAAATGAGTTTGAGCCTATGCTGTGACTGGAGCTATTAGCTAACAAAGCATAAACTGAGCCAGGGTCCCTGCCAGGAAATAAATGTCAAAAGTCTTGCTCAAAGCCAGTGTTTAGACTTGACAATAAAAACACAAATAGAACTGCAAATGATGATTTAATTTTATTTCCCTGTGGAGGATAGAAGTGTTCATTGTCTAAACTCAGAGCCTGTGATTAAAAGGCTTTAACCCAATACTATCTATGACTTTTCAAAGGGATTATCTACATACATATCTTAATACAGCATTAAGCTAAAAAAATTTTTTTTAAAGAAATCAATATTTGCTAAAAGATAATTTCTAGGGTATCTTTCTTTCCTTCAGGAATTTTAAATTCCTTTACGAATGCATACATACACAATAAATGAGGAGTGCATCCCTGAGGTTTTTGGGGGTCACCCAAATCTTTGCTGGCTTTCATATAGTCAAACGAAAGAGACCATCCTAGCATTTAAATAGTAGAAATATCCGTGGAGACCTCTCTTTACCTCAATTTCCCAGTCACACAGACCAAAAATAAATAAATGAGCCCGCCGACTGTCATCTGTCAAAGATCTTCTTATCCTAATCTTCTGTGAATTATTTCTCTACGTAGTGTGTCTAACAGCTGTCACTGAGAACACCCAAATCTTGAGGTTCACACTTCTGATAAATGACTCTTGCAACATACATGCGAAATCAAGTGACCAGCTGGGAGCTCAGACCTTTAACTCAGGCTGTCTCCTTCAATCCATCACTGTGGACCGGAAGAGAGTCATAGTTCTACCACAGCAGACCATGCCAGGCTAGGAACGAGCAGTTGCAGTCACTTCAGCAGTACAAGGATCAACTTTCCAGGTCCCAGCTGCAACAGAACATGGATAAACATCCTTTTCAAAGGGGACATTTGCACAGTCAATGAATAAGAGTGAGTTCAAACACTGGCCCTGGCAGAGTAGCCTTGCCAAGCTCCCATGTGGTCACAAAGCCTGGACTAAAGAAGAGTTCTCTGGGACAAATACAGACTTTGTGATACTTCTCATAATTTGTAAATTGTCTCCTGGATGTTGGGGTGAAACCAGCTGTATGCAAAGACTACTGACTGGCAACAGGTTAGCAAGCACTCAACATGGGAAGCACACAGCTGAGAAAGCATTCCAGAGCAAAGAGACTCACTATCATCATTTGGAAAGGCCATTTAGTCCATGTAAAAATTAAGCGATACAATTTACATAGTTTCAAGTGAGTGAGCTGTATGCTCATCACTGAAATCTCCTTTGGGAAGCATGGTTTAGAAAATATCATTACGACTATACATTGCAGAACTCAGTGGGCATCTAATTTTAATAGGAGATTTCTCCTGTTCATCTTTCTGCCCAGGTGCTTGGGTAATGTGCTCTCGGTGCTTTGCTGTTCTTGGAAAAATGACCATTTCCACTAACTTAGACAAATTTCCCCCACAACAGGTCAACCCAGTAGGGATGAATGTTCATTACAACTCCACCGAAGCTGAACCTTAAAAAAAAGGGAAACATGATGCTACTTCTGGGATTTTTTGAGCCAAACACATCAGCATATCTGCCACTGCCCAGGACCTCTTTGTTGCCCACCTCTAGCCCACTGGCGAATCCTGACTTCACAGAATTTTACCTCAGAATCAATGTTATCACAGTGCTGATGCCTTTTTTGTTATTTCTTTTCCACTTGAAACCCTGCTTCTGGGTTTCTGTGATTCTTCTGCTTCTTAACTGCCACCTTGGCCTTTACCTTGCCATTTAAAAAGCTTTCTGGTTTCTGACCATCTACCTGGACCTGGACCTTCTCCACCTGCCTTCAATTTCCCTGTCTAGTTCCAATGTGGTACTACAGTCTGATGTTCAATCTGGTTTCTTCATAATCTCAGGGAAATGCACATTTTCAGGTTAAAAGGGACACTGCAGGACACCTAGTTTAAACCTACCCAATACACAGCTGCCTCTACAAAATTCCAGTCAAAGGAACATTGTGCTTAGGCCTGAATATCTCTGTCATGAGATGCTGCCTTCCTCACACAAAAATCTAGTCTGTAGTAAGAAATTTGGTAGAAAATCATTTTTTATATTGAATTTAAATCACCTTTGAAGTTTTTACCCATTGGTCCCATTTCTAACCCTTCAGGATAAAACAAAGTGGAGAATAAGGAATACAGACTTTCAAGGCTAAAAGATCCAAGTCAGGATCCTGGTAGCACCATAGTACTTGCCGTATAGATAGCCTTGCAAATATTATGCAAATGTTGAGCCTCATTTTCTTCAACTACATACTGAGGAACTGTGATATGATTTTTTTAGTGAAGATTAATTATGTTCTGTTAGTGCCTAGTACAGGGCCTAAAACACAGGGGATATTAAGTAAACATTCCTTGCTTTTCTATTTCCTCTTCTTCCACATGAGCGCCAGCCTCTCAGATGGGTGAGAGCTATCATATCTTTCTTAAGCAGTGTCTTTCTCCATTTGCTTTAACCATTTCTAAGGCAACTTCGTTTCATAGTCCTTAATGCTCCTGGTTACTCTCCTCTGAACATGAACATATATTTAAACATAGTACCCAGGACTAAATGCAACACCTCATGTGTGTTCTGGCCAGGACACGCTAGAACTATCACTTCCCTTGATACTGATATGATGTTTCTAATTATACACCCCAAGTTCCCACTGTTGACTAACGTGGCTGGTGCCTGATCACTCAACACAGGCTCCTGCCCAATCCTCACTCCACCTTATTCTTAGGTTTCTCAATCTCACCTTTTCTGCCTGTTGCTTGTCCTGGCGCTTGTACCTCTTGACCTTTACTACAACACCACTTATCATCCTCTTAAATTTTCACTGGTGCTCTGAGGATTTTCAGCCAAGAAGCCATTCCAAGGAGTGTGATTCAAGTTAAGCCCCTTTTAAAATAATCACCAGAAAACAACAGTTTTTCTGTCCTCAGATCCCATCCTTTTCATGTATGTGCTTTAAAAATCGGTTTTGAAAATTTACTGGTGAACCTTTAACTCCAAAGCCCCAAATACTTTATTCGTTGATCTCGTATCTTCCTGACCAACAGAGATTGCTTTATCATTCCCCTATCAGGCTTAACTGTTTAGCCCTGATTCCCAGGTTCTCCCATCTCCTAGGTCATTATCAATTTCAACATTTTGTGAGAACAACCCACTTCATCTGGAACCTTTAGTCTTTCCAAGGCTTAGTTCTACTTTGAGAACCATGACCATCCCCGATGTAGGCGTGTCGATAAAGGAGATGATGAATGTTTGTTACTCAGCACAATGTCTGGCACGCAATAATAGTGCTAGTCTTCCTGCTCCTTCCCCTCTCCTTTTTTTTATGCCAGTGCCAGGGAAAAGGGGGCAAGAATAGTCCTTAGAGGAATAAGCCTGCTTCACAAACACTGTCCTGGGACAGGTGTGCCATGTCTTCTGCAGCACAGAGAAGTAACTAGCATTCACTTCTTGTAACAAGCAAGTTGCTAATTTGATAGAAAAAGCCAGCTAAATCTGCTGCTTCCCTCATCATATAATATTCATTTTCATTTAGCAACACGGCCATCTCATACTGAAAATTAGTTTTGAAATTTTAATTGACAATATGTCTTTACTTGGTAACCACAAACATTAAGTGTAATCATTAAGATAGGCTTTCAATGAAATTAGCAAACGGCTGAAGTTACCTATGAGAAGTTTACATAAAAAGTTGCTCAATAAAACAAGTAATAATAATAAAAGCTAATATTTGCACAGCACTTTAGAATTTACAAACAGCTTTTTAACGCCTACATTATCTACTTTAAAGTCTTTAAAACAGCAGGAAAACAAAAGTTGATGGCTGAGGATAAGCAATCTGATCAGAACAACTTAAATTGTATATAAAATTGGGAAAAGGTTTTTTCATTTTTTATATACTTTTTGTTTTTAAATCTCCAAGTGTCTTGCATGGTACTTAGCATACAGTAAGTATTCAATAAATATCCATTTAATGAATAAATAATTAAATGACTCATCATTATTCTTACATCTATCTAGGACATGGCATTCTCTCAAGGGCTCTGAACAGGGGTTTTCTTGTGCAGAGATGGACAATTCTGCCAGCCTGAGAGGCCCATGAAGGCAACAACTTTGCTATTTATCATCTTTGTATAAGTGGTTAAATGTACATAGAGTTTAATAGGATAGATTCTGGAGACATACTGCTTGGGTACAGATTCAGCTCTGACCACATGACTGACTTAACCTTTCTGTGCTTCCATTTATTCATCACTAAAATGGAGATAGTAAGCATACCTGCCCCATATGGCTTTCCAAGGACGAACCGATTCATATACATAAAAGTGCTTAAAACAGTGTGGTATCAGTAGTAATATGTTCAGTGCCCAACACAATGCTTGGCACGATTAGCTGCTAAAGTGATGTTTAAAACGAATGAACCATCAGACTTGTTTCTACTTGGGAGAAATGTGTGTTTTTCACATTTTATATTCTCTATAATTACTCAAAAATGAGAAAGAGTAGACTAGAAGGTGGGCAGACAGGGAATTTTGCAACTTATTAAAGATGGTACATTGCTTTTCCTTAGAAGTCAAGTGACTCAGAGGAAAGGTGGTGTCAAGTTGAATCAACAAAAACATAAAGATACAAATTAGAGAACATACACACTGGTCTGTTGAGGCAAAGCATACACCACGTTGCCATTGAGTCGATTTCAACTCATTCTAACTCTATAGGACAGAGTAGAACTGCCCCCATAGAGTTTCCAAGACTGTAAATCTTTATGGAAGCAGACCGCCACGTCTTTCTCCCATATAGCTGCTGGTGGGTTCAAACCACCGGCCTTTTGGTGAGCAGCTAAGCATTTAACCATGACTGTACCACCAGAGCTGTAAGTCCAGGGCAACTGGTTTGGTTTTTTGAGGCAAAGCCTACTCCTGATTATTTCCTCAAAATGGTCTCAGGTCTCATAATGGCTGAAAAAGGCTTTTCTAATTAAGTTAAATTCATGTAGAAAAGGAAAATAGGAAAACAATAACATGTCAAGTATTTTTCTTAATACATCACAAATGGAAATGATGTGATGAGTCCCTCTCTACCTCCTTTGATGGGTGGTAGTACTTTGCCATTTAGATTAAATATTGCCTGATTCTATTCTGATATATGTGAAGGTCATATTAGCCCACTGTTAAACCTTGATTGCCGAAGCTGAAATGCCTGAGCTGAAATAAAAAAGACTAAAGATACATCATCAAGAAATACAGCTTGCTTAATGGAGGGACTTGCTGCTATAACTAGATATTATATGGCAAAAAAAAAAGTGCCGTATGATTTGTCTGTTTAAACCTGTCAATCCACCCTCTTTGGAAAGTAGTAAACTCATCAAATCATTATAATGATTTAGAAAGATCATTTAAGAAATTGTAGGTACTGAGCCAAAACCTTGTGCCATGATGAGGAAAAATTAGAAGCATTAAGTTACCTATAAATAGGAAATCAACATATTAACCTTTACTTTATTTAAAGAGGCAGACACAACATGCATTGCAAATGAGGGACATTCACAGGCGCCTATTTCCTATTCACATCATTAAGTCCTCCTGAGGGGTCGGAGAGGGGATTAAAGCACACTGTTTCATTTAGCCTCCCTGGGGAATCCAAAAGTGTATTACCTGAAAGTAACAGCTTGTGGCAGGCAGTGTGAGACCACAGGTAAGAGGGATGTACCCAAAGCAGATGCTCATCCCAAGAAGGTAAGAAGGTGAGGATGTAAAATAAAGACTCACACATGTTTCGTCTTAATCAGTTTAGGAGGTGGTCTGTTAGAACAAACCCTGTTTTCTAATTTGAAAGACCAAAAAAAAAAGAGGAAATCCTCTCATTTGCTTTCAAGTCTTTAGATAAGAAACAAGAGCTGTTAAATATTTAGAATTTGCCGTGTCTTTGAGAAGTAAGCAATATATGCCAGTGCAGTGGTTGAGCGTTTGGCTGCTAACCAAAAGGTCAGCAGTTCAAATCTATCAGCCACTCTTTGGAAACCCTAAGGGGCAGTTGTACTCTGTCCTATAGGGTCACTATGAGTCGGAATCGACTTGACAGCAACGGGTTTTTTTTTTTTAATTGTACTTCAGGTGAAGGTTTACAGAACAAATAGTTTCTCATGAAACAGTAGTACACATATTGTTTTATGACATTGGTTAACAACCCCATGACATGTCAACCCTCTCCCTTCTCGACCTTTTTGTGTGTGTGTGTGAAAATATACATAGCCAAAGATACACCATTTCAAAAATTTCTACATGCACAGTTCAATGACATCGACTACGCTCTTCCAATTGTGCTGCTATTCTCACTTTAGATGAAGGTTTACAGAACAAAATAGGGTTTGCTTTTTTTTAAAGAAATCCTTGACCAAGTAAATAAATAACTCCTTCAAATAAGGCTAACTGTTAACATATGATACTATGCAGTTCTCTCACAGTGCTCATTAATCTTTTTTTTTCCTACAAACAACTCATGATTATATAAATAATAATACCAGCTAACACCTACTATGCTCAAGGCACTCGGCTGATCATTTCACATGTATGTTCATCATTTATTCCTCACAACAAACATGTGGAATAGATACTGTGGGTTTTTGGGTTTCTGCTGCAAAATGGGGATAAAAATACTCACTAAGCAGTTCAAAAGTCTTAATTCATTGTGGTATTGTAAAAGTTGCAACACAGGGTTTGTTAATTAGCATAAAAGCAAAAATAAAAAAACCTAGTTGATGTCAAGGAGATTCCAACTTATGGAAACCACATGTGTTTCAGAGAAGAACTGTGCTCCAAAGGGTTTCAAGGTTACAACCTTTCAGAAACAGATTGCCAGGCCTTTCTTCCCAGGCACTTCTAGGTGGATTTGAACCGCCAACCTTTCAGTTAGTACTTTAGCACATAACCATTTGTGCCACCAAGGGACTCCTAATTAGCATATGGGATGGTGAAATGAGTGGTGATTGAGATCTACAAAGCCAGGAGACTAATACCTTTCAAACAGCAGGTACAGTACAGAGCCCTGATGACAAAGAGGTCCTCAACTTCAAGGGAGACTCTGGCCCTTGATCTGCCTAAATAGATAGCTTGTCCAGTTATCAGTAAATCATCGAATCCGCTACAGAGTTAACCTCTATGCCCAAGGCTTGCTGCAATGCATGAGGACAGACTCAGACTTCTGTGAGGTCACAGAAGCAGATCAGGCAGTAGTTTTTGCCTTGCTTACTAACAGATGTTTGTAGGTTTGACTGAATTTGCTGTAAGACCTGCTATCATTATAGCCCACTACCCAAAAGCTAGTGGTGTGGCAGGGGGTATGTAGTCCTCCCCACCCTTTAGTCCCAAGAGGCTACTGATATTTTCCAAAAAATTTGACAAATGTGAAGGGCTATCTTGTCTTTAGTCACGTTATGACGTTTCAATGACATCTGAAGCTAATGGCCAAAATATAGCCCATTCCCTTCTGCCTTCCTCAATATGTAAATTGAAATCAATTTACCTTATTGAAGTCTAGTGAATCACCATTTTAAAAGTGGAAAAGGCAGAAGCTCAAGGAACGCAAGTGATAGTGAAATGGTCTTCACTGAAATACACATTACAGGGAGACAAGAACCTATTGTATCATAGGGAAACAGATATTGCTATTAAGGAATACAGATTAATCTGACCTTTATCTAAGTGCCCATTATATCAAGGCTTCAGACAGCCTCACATGCAGCCATTAAAGGTTCATGCAACAATAAAAACAAAACGTGGTCTACTGTTGACAAGTAGAGGAGCAAATTAAAGATGCAGTCTGGAAACTGTAACAAGTCAACAGTGTCAAGGTTTGTGGGGGCAGAGGGAGACATGTTCAGGTTGCTATAAATGAGATGTTAAGTTGGCCTTGAGGGTACATTTTAACAAGCAGTTATAATGTGGTTGCACACCTCATACGGGGTAAAAACATCCAGACATTACCGCCATACTTGCGCCATTGAGCTCACAGATGCCTCGTCAGCTTAAAGTAATTCACACAGACAACATATGGTTGTGAAATGCTACTACTGGGGATCATAGAATCCTTTATTTTTCTAAAGACCTTAGGGAAGAACAGATGACTGTTGTTCAACTACGACACTCCTAAGTATTAATTTTTGTCTATTATTGGGATACACACTCAGACACACTCCGAGTGGATATGGTACAGCTTATTTCAGACAACTAGGCATTTGTAGGCTTCAGTATCCAAAGGTCTCTGGTCAAAATTTGTATTCTTATCGAGAATGTGTACCCTTTAGCTTAGAATAATAAAGAAAATCCTACCCAGTGGAAAGTTACTTTCCTCCATCTTTAAATGCCATCAAGCTACAGTTCTCAGGTGGAAAAGAAAATAAACCATAACTACTAAACATGTACCTACCAACATCAGTGGTAGTTACACTGGTAAGCATTTAATGTATACAACAGGTTTTTATCCTAAAACAACCCTAAGACGCACGTATCATTAAAATGTTATGGATGATAAAACAGGATTAAATGCTAAGATACCTGCCCCAGGTCACACTGTTTGTAAGAAGTCAGGCCTGCTTCAAACACAGCAGTGTCTGACATCCAAGTTTATCCCTTGTGTATCTATCTTAGGGATTTATGTATTTATCATGTGCTTACTTTTTATACTGCTTGTAAAACATATAATCTGCCAGTTTCAAAACTCTTAAGGGCAGGCGAACGAGAACTAGTACTATGGAGCTTCACTAAGCACCAGGAAGGTAACTCCTCTTTATATATTAGCCCATCTAATCCAGTCAAGTTATTTTGACATTTATGTAGAATTTGCGCTTCAGTCTAGGCAGGGCTGGAGAAAGAACATGGAAATGGCAGTAAAGTGATAGGGTATCTCCCAAGAACTTGGAAGTGAAGGAAGTTAGGTTGCCTTCTGAGAGTTAAATAGTAAAATAAAAGCAGAGACATGTCTAGTCCTTTTCAGAGAGAGGCTATCTCCTACATCCAACAAGATTTGAAAATATATTAACATGTAAGAGGAAAAAAGGGGTCAATCAGAAGGCAGGATAGTCAGAACCGGAGTAAAAAGAAGACAGTCACTAAAGCAAGTATTCACGGAGCCTATCCTCATACTGGGCAGAGTGTGTGTACCCACTCCCAAGAACAAAGCTGTCTTGCAGGCAGAGCCCTAGAGTGAAAATGGACATAAAAGGCACTATTGCCCTAGTACCATGACATATTTGACAATTATCAATAACTGCTCTCAATCTAACTTCGAGCTCACCAAGCAATCTGGCTTTACAAGTCAGTGGAGGCAGGAGAGAGTGCACATACTAGGTTGATGGGAATATCTACTTTGCCTGGTGGTTACATTTCTCCTTGTGAATTGATGAGCATTCTGTTTTTCATCTGTTAGTGCCTTTCAAGTTGAGTTACTGTGATTCAGCTTTCTTAGTCGAGCATACCCTGATATAATTTTTGGACTGTTAAGCAAAGGATTATACTTTTAACCATTAAAAATTCACCAAGACATTGTTTTAATGGCCTTCGTGGCCAGTCAGCTGCTGGTTATCTGGTTACTAGAAATGTCTCAAATGCCTTGTTTGAAACATTTACATACAGCTTATCAGGAAGAGGTGTTATGTATCAGCAGATGGACAGAGTTTTTTATTTTTGATGTAACAGGTATACCAATTCTCTAATGATACATAATAAAGGGGGGATAAATTAATTTAAACTATTATGGGCCACTGACAAAGCAAATGTTGAGGGAAGATGCATTGGGCAAGAACTAGAAAGTTCAGTTATTTCCTTACTCTGCCAACCAGTCAAATAATCTTGGAAAAGTCATTTAACTGTTCTGAGCCTCAATTTCTTTATCCATAAAATGTAGAAATTGAAAAATATGCTAAGGCTCTTTAATCTCTAACATTCTCTTACTTTAAGTTGCGATGTTAGCTTCTCTGCAAGTCAGAACATTTGTTTTGTGCTAAGATGACTTCATTTTCTTTCAAACATTGGCTCTCTGGCTGTCACAGTTGTTCTCAGTGATTAAAGGGATGTCCTCTGGTGACTCCTAATCCTGCCAACCCATCTGACAGAATATTTCCTGAAAATCCAAAGTAATATAAGCAATGAAGAAAACTGATCTCCACAGTCCCTGCATTATCTTGACCTTACTTACTCACTACATCGAAATGCAGGCTCAATAAAAATGTAACCTAAACAATTACACTCTCGATTAAATCTGTAGTCATTTTCATTCAGGCTCACGTGAACCATACCAGAAATCAAGAGGCCACGAATCACTAAATCAAATAAGATACCAAATCCTCTCTCATTCTTTAGCAGTTAGGGCAATATATCTGATTTTTCTAAGATGTGAGTAAGTCAGAATTCTGTAAAAACACATTTTCACACCTTGTGCGTTAGTCTGGCAGATGGACAATCACAAAGAAGTACTGTATGCACTGAATAAGCACCTGTTGGCGTAGTGGTTAAGAGTTCAGCTGCTAACCAAAAGGTCAGCTGTTCGAATCCACCAGGCGTTCCTCGAAAACCGTATGGGGCAGTTCTACTCTGTCCTATAAGGTTGCTATGAGTCGGAATTGACTCGACGGAAACGGGTTTGGTTTCTTTTGGTTTTATACATTTAACTTATAGAGACAGAATGGGGACTGACAACTTTAGAAGGCCAATTAACAAATATATTCATCAAACTCCCTTTCACACTTTCATTGTCAACTCCAATCATTTATTTATATTAACTAAAATCTTCTGTCTTCTTTGCGAGTGGCCATCTAAGATGCATCAATTGGTCCCAAACCATCTGGAACAAAGGAGAATGAAGGACACCAAAGACACAAGGAAAATATTAGCCCAAGAGACAAAAGGGCCACATAAACCAGAGACTCCATCAGCCTGAGACCAGAAGAACTAGATGGTGCCTGGCTATCACCAATGACGGCCCTAACAGGGAACACAACAAAGAGTCCCTAACAGAGCAGGAGAAAAGTGTGGTGCAGAACTCAAATTCACGTAAGAAGACCAGACTTAATGGTCTGACTGAGACTGGAGGAACCCTCGAAGCCACGGCCCCCGGATGCTCTGTTAACCCAGAACTAAAACTATTCCCAAAGCCCACTCTTCAGACAAAGATTAGACTGGACTATAAAACATCAAATAATATTCATGAAGAGTGTGCTTCTCAGTTCAGTCAGATACATGAGACCAGTTGGGCAGCTCCTGTCCAGAGGCAAGATAAGAAGGCAGAAAGGGACAGGAGTTGGTTGGATGGACATGGGAAAGCCAGAGTGGAAAGGGAGAGTGTGCTGTCACATTATAGGGATTGCAACTAGTGTCACATAACAATATGTGTGTGTGTAAATTTTTGTATGAGATGTTAACTTTAGCTGTAAACTTTCACCTAAAGCACAATAAAAAATTACATCTTCTGCCTTCATTAGTCATCATTGCATAACAAATAAGGTGACAGTAGTTCCCTAAATGTGTTACAAACTTACAATTCTTGCTTCTCCCAAGCAGCTACTAACACCCAGTCACTAGTGTCATATTTATACTGAATTTTTTAAATGATATTTCTTTAATTTAAATAAACTAAAGCTATTCAACTACCACTACCTCAGATCAAGATTCTGTCAGCATCCTATTATATTAATGTACCAACTAGCTGACTGGTTAGCGTCTTTCCAATCTTGTCCTCCTATAACTCATTCTCCATCATGCAGCTTGACTGATCTTTCTGAATGTAAAGCTGATCATGTACATCTTCTGATCATTCTTCTTCAGTGGCGTCCAATGTCCCCAGAATACAGCCCAACTTCTTACAATAGCATACAGTGTTCTTCATGGTCTGCACCAATCTCCTCTCCCCTATGGAGCCAGCAGAGCACAGTGGGTAAGAATCCAGCTCCAGAGTCCAATTGTTGGCTGCAAAATTGCAAACCTACCACTTACTAGTGTGTGGTCTTGAACAAATTAACAAACCACTCTACCTCAGAAGTGACTGGGGTTGCCAAAAACAGCATCCCTTTGTTGGAATTGTTTAAGTATTAGTAGATAACAAAATTGGCCACACATTCTTTCCCTCCCCTCAAGAGGTGAGTCATTTCTCGAACTCTTTAATCTAGGTTGGTCATGTGACATGCTTTGGTTAATAAGGTATTAGCAAATGTGCGTGCCATAAGTAAAGGCTTGGAAAGTGCTTGAGCACTGGGATGTACCCTGTGGCTGATCTTGGAATCTTTTACTGTCATGTGAACAAGCTTGAGCTTACCAACTGAACGAACAGACACACATGTCCCAGTCATCTCCATTGCCCCAGTCAAAAGCAAAACAATTCCCAGACATGTGAGTGAGGTCATTCTAGATCATCCAGTTTAAATGAAGAGCCAGCTGAGCACAAGAGAGCAAATCAGCTGAAATCATCCAAGCTTGGCCCAGATCAGCAGAATCACCCAGTTGACCCATAGGCTCATCATGATTGTTGCTTTAAGTCACTAAGTCAAGGGCTGTTTGTATATAACACTACTAAATGAACTAATACATACAAAACATTTTAAAAGTACTAGATACATATGAATGTAAGCTATTATAATCATTCTAACTCAGTGGTCTCTACCTCACATTCTGTTTCTACATGGGCCACTTGTATTTGCAATTTCAGAATGTATCATGCACTCATAACTCTTGGCCTCTCTACAGTTCATCTACCTGGGATTTCATTGCCCTTGTCCTCACCTTGGCAAACTCCTATTTCTTTTAGATTAACTATATCCTCTTTCAGGGAGTATTTCCTGACACCATTATGTGGTGTTACATGTACCTTCTTTGAATTTCAAGAACTCTACGTTTACTCCATTGTAGCATTTCCATACTGAACAGTTATTACCTATTGATTTATCTCCCACACTCTTTTACAAGCTCAAACAGGATAGGAGTTATACCACTACTGGGTATTGGTCCCAGTTTAACTTTAGACTCTTCTTTACTATGGTCAGGAAACTCTGGTGGCATAGTGGTTGAGAGCTACGGCTGCTAACAAAAACGACAGCAGTTAAAATCTACCAGGCGCTCCTTGGAAACCCTATGGGGCAGTTCTACTCTGTCCTATAGGGTTGCTATGAGTCAGAATTGACTTGACAGCAATAGGATTTTTTTTGGGTTTTACCATGGTCAACTTTATCTAACCAACCAGAGTTGACCCTCTAAACAAAAGTTATTTGTGTCTCAAGCTTCAAAATGTTTTCAAATAAACTTCTGTTTGGCCTAGACTACCTTACTATTGTGACACAATTAAAAATTAATTATGACTTTACATATATTCCTATTAAATGTTACCTCATTTGTTCAGACCATTGTTCCTATTAAATGTTTTGTGTTTTTTGTTGTTTTTTTTTTTTGTGGGAGGGGGGCTTAAGCTTGTCATCAACATTAGCTCCCCTTTTAAAATGTGTCTCATGAACATGATGCACATATTTTCCAGATCCTCTCATCCAAATGTTGCATAAAACTGGACAAAATTTTCCTGACTTTTTAAGGCTATTATAAATCTCCCTCAAGAAAAACATCAGTCGCTCACGTGTATTCTAACTGTGAAACTACTAACTCAAATTGATCAAGCTTGTGCTTCTTCATTTTGATCAGAATATGTACAGAAATAATTCATATAATTTGTAGAAATTTAGATAAGGCATCCCTTATTCTAACTAACCAGAACCTCTTTCAAAAAATGAGATAAGCTAGTTTGGAATGACTAGCTTTTAATTAACACATTACTATGGTTAGTGACCACCACATTTTTTTCTGAGTGCTCAAAAGCCATCCGTTTAGAAATTTTGACTAGAATATTTCAAAAGAGAAACTGTAATAATCTATTATTTTCAAAATCCAAATGTTCCCTCAATTTAGAAAGCTAGAACCTTTTCAATCTCGACACCTTTCATGTGCTCAATGAAGTGTAAAAAATTTAACAGTACTTAACTTCAACACATCAATTCATATTAACAGAGGTTATAATATAATAATGTTAGCTAAATTTACTGAGCTCTTACTGTGTATCAGGCTCTGCTCAAAGTTTTTTAGGTATATAAACTCATTTGATCTTAAAAACAATCTCATCAGGGTTGTACTATTATTAAGCCTGTGAGACAGATGTGGCAGTCTGCTTCTGTAAAGATTTACAGCCTTGGAAACCCTACGGGCAGTTCTACTCTGTCCTATAGGGTCACTATGAGTCAGAACAGACTCAACGGCAGTGGGTTTGGTTTTTTGTTGCTGTTGTTTAGTTTAACAGATGAAGAGACCCAAAAACCCATTGCCATCAAGTCAATTCTGACTCATAGTGACCCTATAGGACAGAGTAGAACTGCCCCATAGGGTTTCCAAGGAGCACCTGAAGAATTTGAACTGCCGACCTTTTAGTTAGCAGCTGAACTCTTAACCACTACAACACCAGGGTTTCCACAGATGAAGAGATTAAGGTATAAAATGTTTGAGACTTGCCACTCACAAAGCTCCTAAAGGGGCAGATGTAGGCCTTTAACATGGGCAGTCCTATCCCCGAATCCATCCTCTTAACGACCGTGGGGGTAACAAAAAGAAACAACTCAAATAAGTTTCATCTCTGACATCTGGAGTAATCTATCAAGCCTCCTGCCTGTACTTTCCCATTCAGAAGAAATATCAGTGGAAGACCATCCAAAGAGACTGACCATCTCTGGCAGGAAAGATTTTTGGTTTTTCTTTCTTCTAGTAAGCACAAAACTTCCATGTGGAATGGGATAATTACAGTAATTTTCGATCACTTGGGACAGGGTTCTATTTCATTTCATGGAAGAGAAAATCTGATGAGCAGTCCACAATATGCTCAAATGTTTTCTGTACTGCAGTTCAGCACAGTCAAACACAAACCACCATGATATTAAACAGCATTATTGTGCGCAACAAGAAAGAAAAGATTTCCATGAACTATATCCCTCTACATAAATATTTGAATGGATGCATCAAATTTGCAATTTTCATAACCATACATTCCTTATATTTTAAGACAATCACAGTGCATACTAATGACATATTATAGGTGTACTACAATAAAATATATATCCACTAATACCTATTTCAAGAGCCCTGGTGAAACAATGGTTAAAGCACTCGGCTGCTAAGCAAAAGGTTGGCGGTTTGAATCCACCAGCCACATCATGGGAGAAAGATGTTGCAATATGCTTCTGTAAAGATTTACAGCCTTGGAAACTCTATGGGGCAGTTCTACTCTGTCCTATAGGATCACTATGAGCCAAAATCAACTCAATGGCAGTGGGTTTTGTTTTGGAATCCCTATTCCAGTGGTGGCTGTTATTCTCCTTTTAAGTAGAAATTTCCATTGAATATTAATTCATTACTCTTTTCAAACAACCTGTTTAATTAATTTAATTTGGTTACTCAGCTGTTTGACATGATCATCTTGCCATCGGATAAATTGTCAAATAAGTGCATATTGATACATTCAAGGCACTCTACTGGTTGAGGAGGGGACTAATTAGACAATTTAATTTACAAAGCGAAAGAGTGAAGAAATGTTAAGGCCCATTACTCACTGCAGGCTAGTCAATTCTGACTCATGGTGACCCCATGTGTTTCAAAGTCGAACTCCTCCACAGGGTTTGCTTGGCTGTGATCTTTTTATAGCAGCAGATCACCAGCCTTTCTTCTGATGCTGGGTGTGTTCCAACTGCCAACTTTTAGGTTAATAGTCAAGCTCAAAACGTTTGCACCACCCAGAAACCGTAAATGTTAGCCAACAGTAACAAGTTAGTGGGAGTTTATATCTGTGGAATACTGTCCTATGCTGAAACACTAAGTGTTCAAAAAGAGAAAAAATCAAGGCAAATTCAACAGTTCCTTTGATTTCAGTGACTCTGTGCTATGATCTGATATCCCTTCTAAGACAGCTGGTGTCACTGGAGTTCATAAGTATTCTGAGATGCTAATCAGTTGTTAGGAAGCCTATTGCATACGTCAAAATTCATTTAAAAATATTACCAAGGGTGACAAAGTCATCCTGATTCCCTTCAAAAGATCCTTGTATGTAATTTCCACACCTAATAATTCTTAGTTGGGGAGACGAAGTTGAGCTTCCTTGCATTCTTCCCAAGCTTGAAATGTAGTCTGAGCACAGAGGAAGACATTAACTGATACACAGGACATTAAACTTGAAAGCTACTGAGGAAAAGTGATTTTTTTTTTTTTTAATCTTGGCAGAGAATGTATTCTGGACATATCTTCAAATGTTTGACTTGCCTACAATAGTAATTTCTGACATTTTCAAACGGTAGTGAATGCTACAGGCAGTAAAAGCACAATTACATATTTGACAATTATGTCATCCTGGTTAAACATTTTGGATATTACTGTAAGCTGTGTCAGATTTTGCCACAAGAGGTGTTTTCAGAAGCTGGGCGATGACAGCAAGGCATCACAATGATTTATGGTGCTTGTGACAGCATTCAATTAAATTGTTCTTAACTGATTTTAATTAATTGAAAAACAATGTTAGTTTGGGAAACATGGTTTTCCCTTCGAGGATGAAATACTGATTGAATGGAGCACAGCGCTAGCATAAAAGCCCAGAATTAAAAATAATGAGGGAATTTTAAAAAAAAACAAAAAGGTGAGGTCTTTTTTCTATTGCTCTAGGAAACAGAAGGATATATATTATATCAATGTATAGTCTAGGAATCTTGATACAAGAGTTACTGATAGGGCAGATTAAAACATACTCCACTAATTTTCATTGAGGACTTAACATAAGGTTCTCTTCCTTGCACTTCTCAAATAGCTTTGATCTGTTCTCCTTGTCTCCAGGGTCCTCCCTCTCTACCCTTCCTTTACCCATCTCCTCAAATCACTTGCCTCGCAGGTTAGTGCTGAGGATGTGATATAAAGTATTTTAAATTCTATACAATTTCAAGCATTTTAATATTGTTACTAAACCACAGCTCAAGAATCATGCCTAGAATACATACTTGCTGAATATTTACTGAATGAAACAAAGGCTCTCCACCGTAACCTATATTGAGTTTGCTCTCTGGCAGGCAGTGCTCTAAGAGATTTACACTCACTTATTGCATTTAGTCCTCACAACAGCCCTATGAAGAAGGGGATAGTCATATTTTTGCTCTGTTGTTGTCGTTGGGTGACTTAGAGTTGATTTTCAACTCATGGTTACCCCATGTGCTACAGAGTAGAACTGCTCTATAGGGTTTTTTTGGCTGTAATCTTTAAAAGAGCAGACCCATAGGTCTTTTTCCTATGCAGCCATCCGGTGTTTTGAACCTCCAACTTATAGGTTAGCAGCTGAGACCTTAACTATCCCTATTTTAGAGATGCAGACACAAATGTTTTCTGAGGTTAAGTAAATTGCCCAACACAGATTATAGAAAACTCAGGCAGGTCTAGCAGCTGAGTCTGACCTTTTGAAATCAGTACATTATACAAAGACCTGGAGTTAGTAAACCAAAAAAGAAGAACACGCTCAGCATTACTAAAACTGAAAGAAGTGAAGAAAAAATTCAAACACCAAGTTGCAATATTGAAGGAGTCTACGGACAAAATATTGAACTACACAGGAAGCATCAAAAGAAGATGGAAAGAATACACAAAGTCACTGTACCAAAAAGAACCAGTCAACGTTTAACCATTTCAGGTGGTAGCAAATGATCAAGAACCGAAAGTACTGAAGGAAGAAGTCCAAGCCCAAGCTGCACTGAAGACACTGGTGAAAAACAAGGCTTCAGGAATTGACAGAATACGAATTTAGATGTTTCAACAAGTGATGCAACACTGGAAGTGCTTACTCATCTATGCCAAGAAATTTGGAGGACAGCTACCTGGCCAACCGACTGGAAGAGATCCATATTTGTGCCCATTCCAAAGAAAGGTGATTCAACAGAATGCAGAAATTATGGAAAAATATCATTAATATCACACACAAGTAAAATTTGCTGAAAATCATCCAAAAACGGTTGCGGCACTACATCAACAGGGGCTGCCAGAAATTCAAGCCAGATTCAGAAGAGGATGTGTAAGGAGGGATATCACTGCTGATGTCCTGTGAATCTTCGCTGGAAGCAGATACTATCAGAAAGATGCTTACTGGTGTTTTATGGACTATGCAAAGGCATTCAACTGTGTAGATCATAAGAAATTATGGATAACATTGTGAAGAATGGGGATCCCAGAACACTTTCATGTGTTCTTGGGGAACCTGTACAATAGACCAAGAGGCAGTTGCTCAAACAGAACAAGGGGATACTGCGTTGTTTAAAATCAGTAAAGGTGTATGTCAGGACTGTATCCTTTCACCACGCTTATTCAGTCTGTATGCTGAGCAAACACTCTGAGAAGCTGGACTATATTAAGAAGAGCACAGCATCAGATTGGAGAAAGACCCATTAATAACCCACGATATACAGATGACAACCTTACTTGCTGAAAGCGAAGAGGTCTTCAAGCACTTACTGATGAAGATCAAATACTACAGCCTTCAGTATGGATTACACCTTAACATAAAGAAAACAAAAATCCTCACAACTGGACAAATAAGAAATATCATGAAAAACAGAGAAAATGTTGAAGTTGCCAAGGATTTCATTTTACTTGGATCCACAATCAACACCCAGGGAAGCAGCAGTCAAGAAATCAAATGACATATTGAACTGGGCAAATCTGCTGCAAAAGATCTCTTCAAAGTGTTCGAAAGCAAGGATGTCATTTTAAGGACTAAGGTGTGCCTGATCCAAGCCATGGCATTCTCAATTGCCTCGTATGCATTTGAAAGCTAGACAACAAATAAGGAAGACCAAAGAAGAATTTATGCATTTGAATTATGGTGTTGTCAAAGAATATTGAATACACAATGGACTGCCAGAAGAATGAACAAATCTGTCTTGGAAGAAGTACAGACAGAATGCTCTTTAAAAGTAAGGATGGTGAGATATAGTCTCATGTACTTTGGACATGTAATGTGGAGGGTCCAGGCCCTGGAGAAGGACATCATGCTTGGCAAAGTAGAGGGTCAGCAAAAAACAGGAAGTCCCTCAACAAGATGGACTGACACAGTGGCTGCAACAACGGGCTCAAACATAGCAACGACTGTGGGAACGGCACAGGACCTGGCAGTGTTTCGTTCTGTTGTACATAGGGTAGCTATGAGTTGGAACCAACTTGATGGCACCCAACAACAACAACATTACGTACAGGCCACTGCTCATGTCACTCCTCTGTACAAAATGGCTACACAGCATCTATGGTCCAAACTCATCGGCACAGTGTCTAAGACCTTTTAAAATATTCTCTGAAATAATCTTTTCAGCTTAATGACCCTCTACTTCCCTATACGCATTTGCACATTAACCCTTCGGGCTATCTGTAGATATCCACACCTGCTATGCCATTCACTCAGTCTCAATTTCCCTATCTCGCCCCTCTTTTACAAAATCATATTCAACTGTGTAGACCTGTTTCAAATACCTAGCTTTTCACAGGTTCTGTTCATATTTAC
>NW_004444045.1:5956411-5982644 GCF_000243295.1 Trichechus manatus latirostris | reverse complement strand
CACCCTTTTAGCTCAGTGGTGAAGTCATCTCCAAGGTTCACCGTTCAGCATGGGAGTGGACAGCCCCATAAAACCAAATGGGACTAATGAGGTACAGCAGTCCAGGGACAAGGGCCAGAAGGGAGAAAAGGACAAGGAAGCTGGTGATAGGAAACCCAAGGTTGAGTAAGGATAGTGTTGATGTGTTGTGAGGTTGTTAACCATTGCCATAAGGCAACATGTGTACTAACTGTTAAATGAGAAACTATTTTGTTCTGTAAGCCTTCATCTAAAGTGAGAATAGCAGCACAATTGGAAGAGCGTAGTCGATGTCACTGAACTGTGCACGCAGAAATTTTTGAAATGATGTATCTCTGGCCATGTATATTTTCACCAAAAAAAAAAGGTTGAGAAGGGAGAGGGTTGACAACCAATGTCATAAAACAATATGTGTACTACTGTTTCATGAGAAACTATCTGTTCTGTAAGCTTTCACCTGAAGTACAATAAAATAAAAAATAAAAAAATAAAACAATAATAAAAACTGCCCTTTCTTTAAGCTTTTATTAATCGATACATATACATATACGCTTATATTTATAGACATCTATACATATATAATGGCAGTATTAGTGGTTCAGTAGCAGATTTCTTGTCTGTCAGTGGAGGCTTGAATGTTGCTATGATGCGGTACAGGTTTCGATGTAGCTTCTAGACTAAAACCAACTAGTAAGAAAAGCCAGGCAATGTACTTCTGAAAATCAGCCAGTGAAAACCCTCTCGATCACACTGGCCTAATCTGCAACTGATCACTGGAATGGCACAGAACTGGCAGTGTTTTATTCCATTGTGCACGAGGTCACCATAAGCGGGGGCTGACTCAATGACCGCTAACAACCACCACAATAACATATACATACATATATTTACCACCAATTGTCAGTTTGTCATACCGTGGAAGTGAAGAGGACTTGAAGCACTTACTAATGAAGATCAAAGAATACAGCCTTCAGTATAGCTTACACCTCAACATAAAGAAAACAAAAATCCTCACAACTGGACCAACAGGCAACATCATGATAAACTGAGAAAAGATGGAAATTGTCAAGGATTTCATTTAACTTGGGTCTATAATTAACGCCCATGGAAGCAACAGTCAAGAAATCAAACGATGTTTTGCACTGGGCAAACCTGCTGCAAAAGACGTTTTTCAAGCGTTAAAAAGCAAAGATGTCACCTTTGGGACTAAGGGGCGCCTGACCCAAGCCATGGTATTTTCATTCACCTCATATGCATGCAAAAGTTGGACAATGAATAAGGAAGACCAAAGAAGAATTGATACCTTTGAATTACCCTGTTGGCAAAAAACACTGAATACACCATGGACTGCCAGAAGAATGAACAAATCTGTCTTGGAAGAAGTACGGCCAGAATGCTCCTTGGAAGCCAGGATGGAGACTTAGTTTTATGTACTTTGGACATCTTATCAGGAGGGATCAGTCCCTAGAGAAGGACATCATGCTTGGTAAAGTGGAAGGTCAGCGAAAAAGAGGAAGCCCCTCAATGAAATGGATTGAAACAGTGGCTGCAACAATGGGCTCAAACATTGTGAGGATGGCGCAGGACCAGGCAGTGTTTTGTTCTGTTGTAAACAGGGTTGCTATGAGTTGGAACCGACTTGACAGCACCTAACAACAACAACAATATATAATTATATGGAAAAGACTTAGAGTAGGTAACTTTATTACTTACATTGCAAACATTTCCTTTTCTTTAGTAAGAAATATATAAGGCATAATCAAAGTGGTATGAAAAGGCTGCCTCTATGGTAAATGAGCAGTGGATTATCACAGGTTTCAGCACATACCCTCAATATTTCTACATAAGTCAATAATTAAGACTTGCACTTTCATATATTCCAAATGAAAATTTCAGGAGGTCTCCCCTACAGTCTTTACCACTGCAATCAATGTTGCACTTTTGACAACAAATCAATATTAATTGTAAAGTCACTGCATGGTATTTCCATATGCATGTGTAAGGGAGGCAAGGTCATTTTTTTATCCCAGCGTGCTCTTTCCTCACCTACCCAAAAGATTACCGAAGGGGAAATGCAAGGTTCATTGAACCAGGTATACTGCATATGATGGTGAGTTGCCTTTTCTTTCTATTTCAAGTTCTATCACCATTTAAATCTACGGCAATTTAAATGTGTTTACACAAACTGGGACTTTCCTTTCTCTGAGCCATCCTGCCTTCTTACCCTCTCTTTAATCTTTCCCCACTTAACTAAATAATAACTTTTAGGTCAAGTCAATTTTCAACTCATAGTGGCCCCATGTGACAGACTATAACTGTCCCATAGGGTTTTCTAGGCTATAATCTTTATGGGAGCAGATTGCCAGGTCTTTCTCCCAAGAAGTCGCTGGGTGGGTTCAAGCCACCAACCTTTCAGTTAGCAGCCCAGTGCTTAATCCCTGGGCCACCAGGGTCCACTAGTAACTACTACCAGTCAAATGGCAGGGTTCGATCACATGAAATCCTGAAGAATACCTGCTGCTTACATTAATGACTCCTCCTCACCTGAGTCCTTTGGGAAAGGGCAAAATTTAGACAAAAGACATTGCAGTAGATAAAAAAATCTTGTCCAGAGGACTTACAACCAGTTCAGTAACAATGAGTCATTGCAAAGGACTTATTTACCTCAAAATAAGTCCTATGCTTGAATTCTGAGCTCTCGTATGTGATAGACTTACATTTTTAATTTGCCAAATGGGAATATATTTCTACTAATGAAATTTTAGATTTGCCAAATTGCCTTTCAACTGCAAATCTCAAATGACGAACTAAAAACAAACTAAAAAACAATCGAAATTTTTTTCTATCAATGATATTTCTAACAATGATAGTTAAACAATTTTAAACTATTCCAAATATAAATGACAATTAAGACTTTTAACAATGTCTAACCATACCAGCAGTATATTCGGACTTAAAGTAGATATACTGTGTGAAAATCTTCAATGTTACATTTCAGAGATAATTCATTATAGTGATGACTTTATTTCAGAAGACCTCTTTCTCCAATTTCCCTATATACATCTAAAACAGTCCTCTCTCGGAGACAGCTCATAAGGGTTCCCAAGCAAAGGTTAAAGAGCCCTGGTGGTGCAACTGTTAAGTGCTCAGCTAGTAACCAAAAGGTTGGCAGTTCGAACTCACCTAGTAATCTCACGGGAGAAAAACATGGCAATCTGTTCCCATAAAGATTACAGCCAAGAAAACCCTATGGGGCACTTCTACTCTGTCACATGGGGTCACTATGAGTAGGAATCCACTGGACGACACCCAACAACAACAACTAAGCAAAGGTTACAAACTACTAACATTTCACAAAGGATTTAAAAACCTAAATAATTAAGAGCACTCACTCAAAATAATCCCTTTTGGAAGGCAGCACTATCAATAATTTGTAAACAAAAAAACAAATAAATATATATTTACATGATATTTAGGTGAAACTATGGAAAAATTTAGTATGTTAGGTCTTACAGAAAATATGACTTAAAATATTACTAATTAAGCAATAATTTACTTAAAATATGACTAAACTATGCTTGTGAAATTATATTTTAAACCTAAAAATAGAATTGGCAACCTAGAGAAACTGAGAAAAAATTTGGTGGATATTTTTCAGGAAGTGAATCATATAGTGACCATTATATAAGAACACACAGGAGCCATTTCATCAAAGAGGTTCTACTCTATGGTTAAAAAAACAAATAAACATTCCAAATTTTCATAATTTTACATTTCTGTCATCTAACTTGCATCATTTGCAGCCCTGGTGGCACAGTGGTTAAGAGCTTGGCTGCTAACCAAAATGCTGGCAGTTGGAATCCACCAGGTGCTCCTTGGAAAGCCTAGGGGGCAGTTCTACTCTGTCCTATAGAATGGCTATGAGTTGGAACTGACTTGACGGCAATGGATTAACGGATAAAGAACAGAAATTTACTTCCTCACAGCTCTGGAGGCTAAAAGTCCAATCGGATTCTTGGCTATGTCAGTTCTTTCTGTGAGTCTATCTCCTAGTTTCTGGTCTGCTGGGGATCTTTGGCATTCTTTGGTGTTCCCTGGCGTCTGTCTTACCTGTGTACCTGCCTGTATCTTTTCTCTTCTTTCTATAACTCAGAAGTGATTTGGCTTAAGATCTACTCTACGTTGGAATGACTTAATTAACCTAACAAAAGAAAAACTCCTATTTCCAAGCAGGGTCATACTTATAGATACAGGGTTTGGAATTTCAACACATAGTTTTTTGGGGGAACATAATTCAATCCATAACAGTAGCTTAAACTACCTTCCTGCTATTCTTTTCTCACTTCAGTTGAAGAACAAAATGCTTAGCTATTTTTTTATTGAAGAATTGCTTACTTATGTAAAGCTTAGCAAGGGGATCAATATATCTCACACTAAGCCGTACTCTATCTAATCATATTCCTGCATGTTAAGGGGAAAAAAAAATCATCACCCTCTTTTCTAAAAAGTGTAAATTGGGAAATAGTGGCAAGAGGAATTTTCCCAAAATCATGATATCCAGGTAGCTCACTCATGATTCTGAGATATTTCTCTGGTTTAAAAAAAAAAAAAAAAAAAAGGAAACTGAAGCCCAGATTGATAGATTCCTCTGAGTGCATAGAAAAATTCACAGAGGTCACTGACTATTGTGGAGTGTACTCCAATAACAAATAAAAGGAAATAATGTGGAGACACGTGGCCATGAAGTCTCGCAAAGTCCCTTTTGCAACAAAGACATCTGTTAGCCATAACCTAAGTCAGAGTTTATCTTATGCAAATAATTTAACTTTAGGTAATTTCCTTTGCTTCCTGAGACATAATTCTAAAACTTTAGAACTTCCTGAGTAGCTGAGGTTCCTTGATTATGTTAAAAACGCTGGACTAACACCTGGGGTTTTGTGCAAAAGAACGGAGGGCTACCAGGCCACAGAGACCACCTAGCAACCTCATCTCAGCTGATCTCAGGAAGAGGGGGCATGAATCAATCAGTCATGTTAGGATTAGTCAATGGTTAATTTTCTACTCTATTTTCTCCTTTCCTCCTAATAACCTCATTGTAACTGGCCTAAAATTGGCCTTGTCTACTTTTTCTAAACAGAGAGGTCTCCCTGTATGCACAGAGTAACTGCTGGAATCAACCCTGCACGCTTTAATTTCTTTGTGCTTCGATTATTTTTAACACGCTACACCCAGGCTCCCTCCAAAGGGTTGATTTCATGGTTCTCTAAGTTGGAAGAGAAATGACTTTTTTTTTTTAACCCCCCTATCTAATTTCATGGAGCCCTTGTGGTGCAGTGGTTAAGAGCTGTGCTAACCAAAAGGTCAGAAGTTCAAATCCACCAGCTGCTCCTTGGAAACCCTATGGGGTAGTTCTACTCTGTCCTATCGGGTCAGAATAGACTTGACGGCAATGGGTTTTTGTTTTTTGCTTTGGTATCTAATTTCACAGAATCACTAGGCTTAAAGGAAAGGTACAAGTAGGACATAAGACACTGGGAACTCAGCAGCTCTCAAGGAATTCCATGCTATCTTTAGTTAGTTTTGACAATGAGCATTCTTTATGTTCAGTTAAACTCTGTCTTTTCACTTCCATCCATTGATTCTATTTCTCCCCACTTGGAGTCATGCAAAATAAATCTAGCCCCTCTTTCATTTGTCTTCAAACATTTGATGACGGCTCTCATGGGTAGCTTATATCTTAAGTAAAAGAAAAGAAAAAGTTATTCCCATTCCACAAAGATGAACTTCAGGGTAAAACCAGATAATCATGGAAAATATCATCAATGGCCCTGCTTCAATTCTTCAGCCAAAAATAATATAATAGATTTCTGTGGCTTTCAAACTAACATAAATGCATACAATAACTTTCTTTTGTTCATGGCCGATTACAATATATTACAACAGCACGACTTCCAGGGCTAGCATGCAAAAGTAATTTATTTTTCTCCCACGTCTGTAACTATTTGGGAGCGAAGCTAAGTCTTCATAATCATGCTGCAGACACAGTAAATAGAGCAAACCCAACAGGTCACACTGTGACTATAGTTCAGGTTGAGAACAATTATTTCATCCCATATAATTTGCATCTGACATTTCATATAGAAAATGAAAGAGAAAAACATAACACTGGCTAAGAAAATTACTGCAGCCTTTTAATATTCATTATTTTTTTTTCCTGTTTAATAGCTTTTCTATCTGAAATAGGAAGACACACACACACCCACCCACACACACACACACACACAAGGTGTAAATGACATGCCTGAACAATTTTCATTAAAAAGTCATTTCGTTTTAGGCTGTGGTTCATTTTACTTCGTCTGACATAGATTAAGTTATTATGAAATTAACTAAAATTGCTGGCATATCATTCGATTTGTCTTCTTTTTCTCTGTTTCTCCTCCCTGCACAAAAACAATTATCCACCATCCGAGCAATGGTCAAAGACAAGAAACAGGGTTTTCTGCTTGTATCAACAAATACTGCCCAACACATTCCTTTCTTTCTTTCTTGTTTTTTAGTAGCAGAAAACCTGTTGTCAAAATGAGAACCACTAACAAGCGTCTTATCTGGGACCATGTCTGTAACAGGCCACTATTTAGAAATAAAACCAGTGTGTTTGTGAGTTTAATATTATTATTATTAGTGAAAAATATGAAACATCAAAATTATTCTCTTGTGAAGCTGAAGGGTAAAAACTCAAATCCGTGGCAATTTTCCCTGCCAATCAGAGGATTTTGTCTAGATTTCCCTCGTTTTAGAAGCCACATCTCCTCGGGGGGGAGATCAGTGTGAGTTCCCTTGAGAAGGGCAGTCTGATAGCCTTTGTTTTTTTAACTTGAAAGAGCCCCAAAACATACAAAACAAAATCAAAAGCGCTATGACAAGGACAAACAACTCAGACTTAATGAAGTACAGCTAGGAAAGCTTGGTGAAACAGACCCAGCCTCCAGAGTAAAATGGTTTTAGCTGACCATTTGCATTTTTTGTTCCCAATTCATTGCAGTAATGACTAAGATTAACTAAGAAACACATCAGCATTTTTGCCTGTGAAGTGTGCTTGCTTGCTGCTGTCTGAAGGCCTGCCTCCTTCCTGCTCTCAGTCTGCCTCACAGAGGACAACTGATTTGATGCATTCAGGCCCATCAGCATAAGTATAGTTATCAAAAATCAAGAGGGAGAATGTATTCAACCAGGTAATCACTCATTACCACACAACTTCTGCCAAGTAAAAGAATTTTCAGGAAGTGAAAGTGAAGTGTATAAAATTCTGAGTCCTGTTAACTCAGATTTAAATGTAAGTTCCAGTACTGATGAGCCTTGAGGCTTGAGGTGATGATTTTTAATTCTCTAAATTTGTATTGTCCAATACAATAGCCATTAGCCATGTGTTGCTATTTAGCACTTAAAAACTGGTGAGTGTGGCTGCGAAACCGAATTTTTGGTTTTCTTTAATTTTAATTAATTAAAAAGTAAATTAAAAATCTGACACTCCATTCAGATATTGGAAAACTTTTAAGCATGTTTGGAATAACTTGGGTATTTAAATTTACCATTTCAACTGTAAATTTTATGAAATTTAAATACAGATCATGTATTCCCAATGAAAATGCAGCATCCAAATTGACATGTGCTCTATGTGTAAGCAGGTACCAATTTCAAAGACCTAGTATAAAAAAGAATGTAAAATATCTCATTAGTAAATTTTATGTTGAGTGCATCTTAAAATGATAGTATTTTAGAAAAACTGGGTTAAAGAATATATATTGTTAAAATTGTTTCTTTTACTTTTTTAATGTGACTACCAGAAAATTTTAGATTACATACGTGATTTGTATTTGTGGTATGTGGTATGTTTCTATTGGACAATGTAGCTCACACCTCAGACCCCTTATCTATAAAACGAGAACAATAGTAAGTGCAATGTAGGGTTTTATAAAGTTAAAAAGCATGTATATAAAGCGTATTCCCCAGTATCTGGCATGCCGCTCTATAATGCTAACTTTTATTACTATCACTAGCTGATGCAAAGGATGGCTTACTAACCTTAAGTTTAACATTTAATGCCTTCGAATCCTAACAAATCATCTGAATTTTCTAGATCTGAAACCCCAGCTGGGAACCCCTGAGAGACACCGAAGACCTATGAATTTATTTTTTCATTTATTTTTTCATTTCATTGAAATATAATGAAATATTTATTTTCACTTTCTAAGATTCCCACGAGTGCTTAATATAAGTGATCTACAAAGAAGTAAAGAAATTACAAACATATGTGTAATTTTATATATATATATAAATACATGTATAAGCAAACCAAACTCACTGCCAACTCAATTCCGATCCGTAGTGACCCTATAGGACGGAGGAGAACTGCCCCATAGGGTTTTATATAGTCTTAAGTATCTATACTTATCAACCTCCATTCCTACCTTCGGATAGCATCCCTTCAAAATCCCTACTGTCTGTGTTCTACCATGTGTTCTTGTGGGCACGCTCACACCACACACACACACACACACACACACACACACACACACACACACAGCTATCACTTTTATATCTGGTCATGGAAGGAAGGTTCTTTAAATCAGCTTTTGAAAATCCTCTAAGAGCCCTGATGTTACACAGCCCCTGAGGAAAGGAAAATACGGAGAGAGCCCTGCGACTCTTTCATTTGGTAATAAGGTCATTTTGCTGCATCACATTTCAGTTGCATTTGGGTTAGGTTTCCCCTTTTATAATGCAGGAAACATCCAGAATCCTAAGAAAAGGAAATAGTGGAGAGATTGAATTTCTCCCTGAAAGGATTTTCCAGATTTGGCTCTGGGCCTTCTCCATTTGGAGATGGAGAGCTTCACTCCTTTCTTGAAACACACTAGCACCACTGAGTAGCTCAATGCTAAAGAAATATTTCAAATAAAAGGTTAAGCTGTTGCCTTTACCCAAATTGGATTCACAAGAGTCAAGTTCTACTCTTTCTGCCTCCCTCTGCTCCCACAATCTCTCATCCCAATTAATTAAGCACAAAATTCTGTCTCCCAAGTTCCTGGCTTTCTCGTCATTGCTGAATTCCTCAATTCGTCTCCTAGCTCCGTGGTTTCTTTTTTAACGTTTTTTTTTTAAATAATTTTAGACTTATACTGAGAGTCCCTGTACATCCTTCACCCATCTTCCCCTATTGTTAATATTTTACATAACCAATGTGTAATTATGAAAACCAGAAAATTAATATGGTTCGATATTGTTTACTAAGCCATAGACCTTATTAGAATTTAGCCAGTTTCCCCATCAATGTCCCTTTTCTGGCCTAGTATTCAATCCAAGGTCCCACATTTCATTGACTTGTCATGTTTCCTAAGTCTCCAATCTAGGTCAGTTCCTTAGTCTTCTTTTTTTTTTTTTTTATTTCATGACCTTGACACTTGTAACAAAAATTGACCAGACATTCTGTAGAACGTCCCTCACTTTGAGTTTTCTCAAAATTAGATTTGAGGTTATGCAATTCTGGCACGAATACCACAAAAGTGATGTTGGGCCCTTCTCAGTGCATCACGTTAGGGGGTACATGATGCCAATATGGCTTATCGTCGATGATGCTAACCTTGATCACTCGGTTTTGTGTTGTGTGCAGGGTTTCTCTACTACAAGGTTTCTATTTTTCCCTCTGCAATTAATAAATAATTTGGAGGTGATACTTTGAGATGTGACAAATATTGCTTTTACTCAATTTTCACTCACCAATTCTAACATCCATCAATGGATCCTGCCTGCATCAATTATTACTGTGTTGTTTGCCCACTGGTGATTTTCTAGTTCCTCATTCTTTCTACATTTATTAAAGGGAATTATCTGGGGAAGAACTGTCCCTTCTCCCCATTGCTAGTATTTATTCAAGTGTTTATTTCTATCAGTACTGGCTCATGGCTATTTATTTATTCTATGGGTTATAAAGTAATACTGTCTTTCTTAATTCCTTCCTTTCTTCACATTGTTCCAGCTTTCATCATGAGGAGTTCTTTCATGTTGAATCCTATTTCCTTTCAACATGCCTCCATCATTTTTTCTTCCTTATTTTCTAGCACTACAATATCACCTTATATTTTTCCAGCTCCAACTCTAGAATCAGTCATTTGTCCAAGGAGATATGGTTTTAGTTATTGAAGAATGGTATTTAGAAACCAGCATCTGGGTAGTAAGTGAGCTAACTGCTACGGTAGTGTCATTGCTTCTAGTCCCTCTCAGTGGACAGAACTAGGAAACACAGGTAGTCATGGACTTACCATGGGGCTCTGTTCTGCTGATTCAGTCATAAGTCGAATATCTCTTTTTTTTTTTTTCAGTTTTCATAGCCTGCTATATGGCAGTGTTTTGAACAGTAACAAAACATTGAACACTGGCAAGTGAACATCTGAGAATGATAATATGAGCAAATTACATGCTGCAACACTGTATGTAAACATCTGAGAATGATAATATGAGCAAATTACACGCTGCAACACTGTATGTAGTACATATGACTAAAGTTAAGATTTACAAAAAAATAACAAAAACAGATGGTTGTAAGTGTGGTTCATCGTAACTATAATATGTCATAAGTCAGGAACTACATGTACATGTATGTACAAACATACACACACACACACACAAATGCACATTTATTTTCATTTCTGTATATATTAAAAACCATGAGTTCATATTAATACCACCAATTATAATACAAAACTACAGGGTTTATTCTAGAATTAGCCCCTTCTTTATTTGTAACTTCTGTCCCCAATAGTTAGAAATTCAGCTCTCCTTCCTTATCTACAAAATATTTACCTATTTGGTCAATCCTAGAATACTCAAAGTAGTTTCAAAATTACTAATCTATATCTGTGAGAAACAAATTTACTAACTATAGTATTTGTGTAATTTTTTGTCTTTCCAATAGCCAGTAAAAATAGTGTTTTCCAAAGTTATTTAGGTTAGTTCTTTTCTTGCTTCAAGTGGTGATTTAAGTCATTTATTACCATTATTATAAACAACTATTGCAGTATGGTTTGTACTTTTTACTGTTTCTCTTGTTATTCTTTTCTCTATTTATTTATAAAGTTTCCTTTATTACAGTTCATATTTCCTTTGGGTTTCTCCCACATTCTGGTAAATTTTAATTATTTTTTGTGGGGAGGATATATATGAAACATTACTCTGGTTCTAAAAGACAAAGCTAAACTAAAGTTGTAAAAGTGTGCTGTTCCTTCCTTCTCATCTCTACTACCCCATTCCCTCTTCTTTCCCCTCCTTCCTCGCCTACCTTCTGTAGACAACTAATTCTGTTAGTTTTGGATCTATCCTTCCATATTTCTTTTGCACAAATGAGCAGATATATGCATATTTATGTGTATCTTTTTTTCCCCTTAAATGAAGGGTAGCATTTAGATACCATTTTATACTTTGTCTTTTCATTTAACAGTATATTTTGGACATTACTCATTGACAGCTGGTTCACAGAAATCTTCCCCACTTTTTGTTTTACAGCTGCATAGTACTTCATTGTGTGCATGTTCTAGTTGATACAATCACTGTCCAATGTGTGGACATTTAGGTTTTTTCCAGTATTTTTAAAATACAAATAGTACTCCAATAAATAATCTTCTGCACATGCACTTTCATACTATTGGAGGTGTATCTTTTATGTAGGTTACTAGAAGTGGAATTGCTGGGTCAAAAAGTATGCACATATAGAGTTTTGCTATATATTGCCAATTTTTCCTCCAGAAGAGTAGTGAATAGTCTGCATTCCCACCCACAATATGTGAGAATGCCAGGCTCTACAAATTATTGCTCTAACATATCTGCCACAAAACCTAGAAATCATCTAAATCAAAACAAAAGAAGAAAAAGGAAGGAAGTGAGGAAGGGAGGGAGAGAGGGAGGACAGCTCAATGGACTGAACACATCACTCTCTAGATTAAAAAATATTTGTTAATTCCAAAATTTCTGTAGAATGAAGCTCTTTCATGCCTTTGAAAGTTCCAGGAAGGCTCTTCCAGTTGGCCCTGGAACAGGTTTCATACCAGCCTCATCTTCATCAACTTTTTTCTGACATTCATTCTATCAGGAGTGATGTCCTTTCTGCCATTCCTCAAACATTTATTCCATGAATGGCTCACAACTTCATAACCCTACTCATACTTCCCTTTACTTGCAATTCCAAATGCCCACCCTTCACTACTTGCTTGATATAAGTGATTCCCATTCACCCTTCAAACTCAAATATCAACCCTGCTTCCTCAGAACAGATTTAGATTTTGCGAACTCTTTCATGCTGCACAGGTTCTTCATTCACACCCTCTTAGCTGCACGAATCCACTGTGTTATTGTTGGCTCCAGGCATACCTGGCTCCTTTGCATAAGTGTTAAGTCTTTGACAGTGGGGCCGTTATCTTAGTCAACTTTAAAACACCAGTACTGCAGGTGCACAAGTTTTCAGATGGATAAAAATAAATAAACAGGACATGAAAATAACATCATCCTTTATTCAAAGGTATATTTCTCTTTTTCACATTTCTTCTAGCTAATGGTTTTACTAATGTTCAAGTACCACTTCTCTTAAACACACTTTGAAAGAGCAGATGCCGATATTTACATCCAGTACTGCCAAGTGTATATTCTTCCGACACTTCTCCTCCTGATATTACTTGGAAATGTGCTCTATTTTCTTGGCTTTATTTTCTTAGGATATTCTGCATCCCTTGCTGCTAGTGAACCTCATTGATGTGAGTCCAACTTTACAGTTTTGTTTTTGTTTTTCCCATTGCCATGAAGTCAATTCAGACTCATGGCAACCCTACGTGTTACAGAGTAGAACTGCTCCTCCATAGGGTTTTCTTGGCTGCAATCTTTACAAAAGCAGATCACCAATCTTTTTATTCTGCAACACCACTAGAGAGATTTGAACCTCCAACCTTTAGGTTAGTGGTCAAGTACAAAGCGCTTGCACCACCCAGTGACCTCCTACTCTACATACACATACTCAGTCACTGCTCTGTCTCTGCTTCTCTCAGTATCCAAAGAAACGGAAACAATAAACATACTACAAGTTTAAGTAATCAGTCTTCATACTGATAGTTATGGAACAGTAAAATCTACTGAAATATTAATTTTTGTTTTGTTCTAGAACCATAGGAGCCATCTCCACCTCTCCCCTCAGCACACACACTCAAGAGAGCAAATCTTTAAATCTAAGATAAATCGACCTATTTTTCCCCAGGTGAAACTACTGAAGAGTTGTTTTTTAAAGCATACATTGTAAGAAGCCATGTGGCCAAACTCTAGGGGTGACTTGGTTGGGAAGGTCCAGCAGTGGGAGAAGTCTGGATTGGCTCAAATAAGGGAGAAAAGGCTGGCTTCCTTGAGACTAGAAAGAGCTACAGGATGTGGGTGTGTTTCTGTGAGTGACTAGATCTTGGATCCTGGTTGCATGCAGAGCCCAGGTCAGTGAGGGGAGGAGGGGAAGGGCTCTAGACCGTCAGAGAAGGCTGGTTCCCATGAGCTGCTCTGTCCAGAGCAGCAGAGATGCCACTGGCTGAGTCTATGGTCTGCGGAGAGGACTCCTATGAGAGGCAGCCCCTGAAGCAGCATCTCGGAGACTGACCAGAAAGAGCACCAGCCCTGACTGTGAAGCTAATGGGCAATACCCACAGACTAAAGATGGGACCCTACACTCTGTTCCAGATACCAAAAAAGCTCCCTAATTTTTGACCCTACTCAATGAGAGGCATGGGGGCCTGCCAGCCTTGGCCAAGTCTGGGTTCTGGATTCTTAGCATCCTACTGATTGTTGGTACATAGCCCTATCTAACTTGCTAAAATTAAAACAAAAATGACATCATACAGCTAAGTATTGGGGAACAAAATTCATACCTGTCCCAGTTATAACCTATCAAACCCCAAAAGTAACAAGGATGAGAACTTTATCTATGCACCCTCACAGATAAGTCCTCTAAAATAGTTAAGGGTTCACATCAAAGGCAGTGGAGGATAGGTTGGGCCCATATCTTAGTGGGAGGAAAAGGCTCCTATTGGAATGAATTCTCAGTTCTTCTGGCTCTTCAGCTGCCCACTGTAGCCTTGATCAACCCATTCATGTAGACAATCTGCTAAAGGGATAGGATTACATAACTTAAATCCATCTATACGCCGACTCAAATCATTGGAAATGAAGGTCCAGGTATTTGGACACAACATCATTTCAAAAGCACCTCCAACTTCCTACTCACATATTTTCTGATTTTTTGAGGCCTATAATTTATTTAAAAAATGGAGAAGCTGGTTGGAACTACAATCCAGAACAACCAGTTTTCTTTAAAATTTAATCCAATAGCCAAGAAATTTGGGTGACTAGTTATGGATATTTTTTCTGACTAGATAGAAAAGGAAAACAAGCTATATAAAACACTTACTTTATGGAAGGCATGAGAAAAAGTGGTCAAATAGAATTGGTCAGGGACACACTTCAGTACTTTGCCTGCGGTCAACCCCACTACATTCAACCGGACGGGGACATATAAGCTGCCCTTGGTGCTAATATCTAAATAGTAGATACCTATCTCTCCCATTGGAGCCCTAGTGGTGCAGGGGTTAACAGTGGTTTTATATGTGAAATTAACCAAAAAACCCATTGCCATTGGGTCAATTCCAACTCATAGCAATCCTACAGGACAGAGTAGAACTGCCCCATAGAATTTCCAGGGAGTGCCTGGCAGATTCAAACTGCTGACCTTCTGGTTAGCAGTCGTAGCTTTTAACCATTATGAAATTACTTCAGTTAAAAACACTTACACGATAACAATTTCTTAAGTCATGGGAGAAATAACCAAAAAAACCACACCCATTGCGGTCAAGTAGATTCCACTCAGCGACCCGACAGGACAGAGCAGAACTGCCCCACAGGGTTTTTCCAAGGAGTGGCTGGTGGATTCGAACTGCCGACCTTTTGGTTAGCAGCCTAGCTCTTAACCACTATGCCACCAGGGCTCAATTTCATATATAGGCGCTTCAGTTCTATGGATATTATAATCCAATATTATTCTGTGGTTAATTCTGAATACCACAAATTGGCATGGCATTGCTGAATGTCCTTAGAATACATGGTAAAATTTGGGCATTATGGTATATGGCATGATGTGTAAAGGAGCTAGGAGGTATATTTATTTTTGGCACTAGAATGCAGTCAGATATTTTATTTTACAATAAATTCAACTTGCTTTATAACCATCTCTGAAAGTTTTGACCAATGTCCAATATTGCAATGCTACAATAATCAGAACAAAATTTTTCCACTGGAAATGAATTAATAACTGAAGTTCTGAATATGCAGCATGCACTAATCCTGCTTTTTAACCTCCCTAATGGGCTTTACAGCAATACAATTTGGCAAAGTGAGTAAAATCCTAACATAACAGATAAAAGTAATTAGAGATGCAGAACCATTTCTTTTTAAATGCTCTGCATGCAATTCGGACACTTTAGTTCCTTCCTCAGAAATGGGAAACTAGTGAAGGAAGAAAATATAACAAATCAGGAAAAGAATGAGGGAAAATCTAACTGCATCAAGCACAAAGGGATTTGGGGTTTGAAAGCTGTTAAAATTCCTGCTAGCTATTTTGACTTTCCAAAATCTCCCAGGAAACTGTCTAACTTACAATTAATGAATTTCTTCATTTAGAAATAGCCTCACTTCAGTCAGGTGCCAAAATGAGGGAAGACAACGGATGGCTGGGAACTGAAAGGAAACCAGTGAATGTTTTAGGGAAAATGTATCCTTTTTGACAAGGCTGCACAGATCTCTTTTCAAAACTAATTGTAATCATTTCAAAGAAGTACATATTTCTCCTTGGGACATGAAAAATACATTTTTTTACTTAAAAATAAATACATCAAACTGAACCTCATCTTTAGAGCAAATGTGTCCCTCTGAGCTACGTCTATATCTGGTTAGCTGATGTCCAATAATGCAGTAGGAAGAATGGTTAAGAAGAAAAGGAAATCAGAATCAAGGAATGTCAGATGTGGAAAGGCTTTAAAAGTTGCGCAATCCACTGCCCACCTCAATTTGAACATACAGAAACAACCGTAGAAGTAATCAAGTGTCTAAGATCCAACCACTGTGTACAGGTAAAGTCAAGTTCAGAACCAAGTCTTCCTTCAGTTTCCCAGCTCAGTGTCTTTTCTACTGCAATATCAGGGCTGTTTTCCCACAAGCAGCCCCAGAGACCCCTGGACACGCAGGATTACCACTGCAAATGATCCTCAGACTACCAAGAACATAGCAGGAACTTGGTGGAGATGTTTCTTTCATTGTATGTACTCTTAGAATCATTCCTTGGTTGATTTGCACAATGATAAAGGAGGGATTTCAAATTCCTTCATTCTATTTGCTCTCAGCTAATGAATGGCAATTTTGAGCACCTCAGTTTTCACTCGGGGAAACAGACATTAGTTTTGGGAATTCATTCTATAGTCCTTTCCCCAAGGGTGGCCAGAAGTAGCTGGTCTTTGGCTATGTGTTCCCATTGCTCTGACACACATTCTAGTCACACTTTCAAGTCATATATGTCGGTTATATTTGCCAGACAGAGTGAAATGTGGCCTCATTTCTAATGATAATGCCTTTTAACAGTTGTCAAGACAGATTTTACAGAAGGCTACAGAAATTCGTAACTCAAAAAACAGCCTTTTCATCTTTACATAAAACTTTGGGGCCCCATGAATAGTTATTATTTTGAATTTTTGCTTCAAAATGGTGCACTCACTAAATTGTGCCACTTGTGTTTCAGATGTTACTTTTTTTTTATTGTTGTGCTTTAAGTGAAAGTTTACAGTTCAAGTCAGTCTCTCCTACAAAAATTTATACATACATTGTTTTGTGACCCTAGTTCCTCTCCCTGTACTGTGACAGCACACTCTTTCCACCCCGGATTTCTCGTGTCCATTTAACCAGCTCCTGACTCTCTTTACCTTCTCATCTAAAATTCTACATTTTAACAAGTAAAATTTACTAACGTTGTATAAACACAAGTCTTTCACCTCTGTGGCTGATCAGCCCCAAACTGTACCTAGGGAGATGCGAAACTTCTTGACAATGTCTGATAGAGTCGTGGATGAGGGAAAAGGCCTGTGGATTCCCCCTGCCCAGTCTCTGTCTGGATAAGGCCAACTTTTCTCCAAGCAAAACACCTTTCCCTGGGTCACTCCAGGGAAGGTCTCCTCAATAACAAGCTTAACTTGATGGGGAACAGAGATTTTCCTTACTATTCAGTGCTCTGGGACAAAGGAACGAACTGTTTATTGTAGAAACATAAATAAGCACAACTGATCAATTAATTTGATCTCCCCTCCCTGACCCATGAGTTTTGTTTTAGTTTTTGTTTTTTTTATCTCATATAATAGCAAGGTGAATGCTATCTAGAAAGCTCACTCAGATTCACCTATCATCACCTTTGGTAAAAATGTCATTTTATTTACAGATTCATGAAACCCTAAGGAACCATGGTAGCACAGTGGTTAAGCACTCGGCTGCTAACTAGAAGGTCGACAGTTTGAACCCACCAGCAGGTCTGCGGAAGGAAGATGTGGCAGTCTGTTTTTGTAAGGACTACAGCCTTGGAAACCCTATGGGGCAGTTCTACTCTGTCTTATAGGGTCACTAGAAACTGAACTTACCCAAAGCTGCATTTGAAACCAGTTACTACTTCTAAACAAAACTATAGCCAAATATTTGAGATAAAGGCTATCTTCCCTATGCTACAGAATGCCCTAGAATGAATGGCATAATTTCTGAAGGAGACCCAGGGAAAAGTGTTTCACCAGAAGACAAGTTAGCCTTGCCCTGCAGAGCCTGGGCTGGGAGGATCCACTGGTCTTTTCCTCATCCACGAACCTTACAAAGAGGTTATCAGCATTGTGCATCCATTTCACATCATCTAGCTACAATTAATCGAGAGAAGTGAAGTCTTTTATTAACAGTTAGTGATTATTTTCTGACAGTACAAACTAACTAATTAACTAAATAAATAAATAACACCAGAAATATACGCATCACAGTTTAGTGACTGAATCATTCAGGTATTAATATCTACCTCAAAGTCAGCTAGGATGAGTCTATTTAAAAATCACCATGAGGAAGGGATCAAATAGAAAAAAAAAAAAAGTGGACTAGGTCCAAGAAGGCAAATTGATTAAAATAACTTTACTATATAACATATCACTCAGGGCAAGAAATGTTTTATTTACAAAAGGTAAACATTCTATTTTTTAAATGATTCCTTTTTTTTTCATATTTTTCCTACCGCGACATCAGAAAATAGGTTGGTTGTATTTACCAGTAATAACTGCTAGAGATAACCGAGAAATTGTCAGGAGGTAATGTTATCTCCAACTCATTACATTAAACTTGGAATTTAGATGGATGGTGCCACTGGTGGGGAGGAAAGATGGTACTTTTGCCACATTCCGGTGCAAGTAAACCTCTGTCATCAAAAGCAGTAATTTTTTTTTTTTTATTTAGTTAAAAGAAAGTTAGTAAAGTGTATATTTTAAATGAATAAACATTTCTATTACCTTAATAAAAGCCAATTATACCCTTTACAAGGGTGCAATTGTTTTCTCTGTATAATTTCTAAACTCAGTAAGATCATTTCTGCTAAAAGTATATACAAAAAAACCCATCATCGAGTTGATTCTGACTCATAGTGACCCTATGGGACACAGTAGAACTGCCCCATATGCTGTAATTCTTTACAGAAGCAGACTGCCGCACCTTTCTCCCACGGAGCAGCTGCTGGGTTTGAACTGCACATCTTTAGGTTAGAAGCTGAGAGCTTTAACCATTGTACCACCAGGACTCCAAACTTAAATATCAGATGGGACAGTTTCAGGCAGTCTTCATTGTTTTCTATTTATTCGTAGAAAGAACCAAGATCAAGATTTTCTGTTGGTATCTAGTAGTGCAGTGGTTAAGAGCTTGGCTACTAACCAAAAGTTCAAATCCACTAGCCACTCCTTGGAAACCCTACAGGGCACTTCTACTCTGTTCTATAGGGTCACTGTGAGTCAGAATCCACTCAATGGCAATGTTTTGTTTTGTTTTTTTAAGGTTGTGTGTCAACTTGGTGGGCCATGATTCTCAGTGGTTTAGCAGTTATGTAATAATGTAGTCATCCTCCACAATGTGCTCTGATGTGATCAGCCAATCATTTGTAAGGGAAGCTGCCTTAGGGGTGTGGTCTACATCCAATATATATATAGACATTCTAGCAAAGCTAACTTGCTTACTCTGGATCTTGCTTACAGCTCACCAACTGACCTCTGGTTCTTGGAACTTGAGCCAGTGGCCTGACGTATTGCCTGCTGATCTTGGGATTCGTCAGCCTCTGCAGCCTGTGAGATAGCAGCCTGCAGTCTTACCTGCCAATCTAGGGTTCATCAGCCTCCACAGGCTCATGAGCCCACGGCCTGATGACTGACCTGCTGATCTTAGGATTCAGAAGCACCTGCAGCTACGTGAGTCAGGAGAAGCTTCCAGATTGATGCCTGACCCATGGACTTGGGACTTGCTAGCCTCTATAATTGTGTGAGCCATTTCCTTGAGATAAATCTCTCTCTCTTTCTCTCTGGGTTTGCTTCTCTAGAGAACCCAGCCTAAGACAGCATTCTCACTAAATTTTTTCTTTATTTAAAATGAAATCATTCCAAAAAAACACTTCCTTCTTACACCTACAGAAATTACTCCTGTTAAAAGCTTTCAAGATTTACTGAAAGGTCTAGGTACTTGAATGATTCTTGATAGAAGCAGTTCTCAACCTTGCTGTGCTAGAATTATCAGGGAACTCTTAGAAATACTGGTGTCTGGGTCCCACTCTAGTACAATTAAATAAGAATCTCTAAAGTTGGGCCTGGGCATCAGTATTTTTAAAAGCTCCCCAGGTGATCTTAACAAAGAACCACTGTTGCAGGCTAATTTGTGCTTTGGCATGGAACATCTCACTAAGTTCTTCAATGCTTTAATGACAGATGTCATTACAGACAATGCTGACTGCTAATGCTGATGTTGTAGTCATCGACTCTATTCTGAATACTGAGAAATCAACCATTGTTCTTCTATACTGGGTAAAAATTAGCCAGAGAGGTCCCAACAGGCAATGATTTATATTTAAAAATATTACATGGGCTAATTTTGTCAAATTGAAAATTATTCTCCCTTGTACATGATGATGTAGTTTTGCTTTAATGTGTTAAATTAAAACTACCTTTATAAATAGTTTTTACTAAAATATTTTGAATTTATATATAGACATTCTCATTTGTTTGCAAATCTGTTGTTCATTAAGAAAACTTCACAAGTTGGTATTATCCATCATAGGTCTTACTCAATCTTTTCTTAACAGCAGTCTATTCCATTTTCTTGTGAAAATGTTTTCTTATTGGCATACCATTGCCAACCTCAAGAGTGAAAACTTCCCAAAATAACCTCCTGAGAATGTTCAATCATCCAATGAATAATGTTACTGTAGACTATGCTGCTGTTGTTGTTAGTTCCTGTCGAGATGGCTCAGACTCATCGCAATCTTATGTGTAACAATGAAACATCGCCCGGTTCTGTGCCATCCTCACAATCGTTGGTATATTTCTGTCCATTGTTCCATTGTTGCAGCCACTGTGTCAATCCACCTCATGAGGGATTTCCCTTGTTTTTGCTGACCTTCCACTTTAGCAACCATGATGTTGTTCTCTAGTGAAGACCACTTATAAGCTGGTATTTTTAGCTTTAGCCAATAGGAGCATTCATACAGCACTAAAAATGTTAGTAAAGACTGAAAGTCTATCAAGATAAACATACTGATGTTCCCACGTAGCAACAGATTTACCAAAAGGAAAGAGGAAATCCTTAAAAAGTGCCTCACTCTAATTTTTTTAAAAATCCACGATCAGTATATTTAAAAAGTTCCATTAATGATATCTATAGTAGTTGAGTTTATGTTAGTTAATGAACATTAATACCCTAGGACAGGACAAGAAGAAGGAAATATATTCATTCTTATGACCTATTATAGAGGTAAATAAAGTTCAGCACAAATGTAACACATTTTAAAGAATGAGGGGAGCATTTTTACCCCAGAAATTACAGTGCTGAGTCAAGTTTTATAAACTCTCTTGTACATCAGCTTCAGTAACATAGAGGCATTTATGCAAACATCAATACATGGGACAAAATGGCAGGAATCCTACCCTCTCCCTGACAACACCCCTTCCCTGCAGAAGAGATCTTACATGTGACAAAAATCTCTGATAAGCCATGTATGGAGGTAAATAAAAGTGATTTTAAAGAGGTCCATGAGGTTGTTTACTGTAAATTTCATTTGTTGTTTCCTATAAAAGGAGAGGAGTCCCTGGGTAGTGCAATTGATTAAGGTGCTCAGCTGTTTACCTGAAGGTTGGTGGTTTGAGTCCACCCAGAGGTGCGTTAGAAGAAAGGCCTAGCGATCTACTTCCAAAAAATCAGCTATTGAAAACCCTATGGATCCCAGTTCCACTCTGATACACACGGGGTCGCCATGAGTCAGGGTCGACTCCAAGGCAAATGGTTTATAGAACAAGAGAGGAGGCTACCTTTTTACATCTGCATACTTTGCAACTGCATATTATCAGTAAACAGGTAAAAGAAAGGAAAATTATGCAATGAAGTTGTTCAAAGGGCCGGTAGCAAGAGATCCCAGAGCATGCTATCCTGTGCTGTTGCATGTTGTGGTAACACCCACAGTAGTATTCAGAGAACGGCCAGTGTTCAGGGGAAATTTTAAGAAGAGATGGACTGTGGCTAGTTTTTTTCTACTTACTTTAAGCAAACTTTTTTTTTTTTTTTACACCAAATTCTGGCCTCTGCAAATTGCTCTGAGCCTTTGGAGGTTTAGAACTGCTCTTCACAGCTGAATCCTGCTTAGATGGATATTAAACAATGGAAAAAATACAATATTTTAGTACCTAAAAAATAACTGAGTACCTGTGAAGGGACATATCATTGAATGTGGATATTCAAGAGGTGATATAAAGGTAGTTCATAAAGCAGAGAATGTAAAAGTAAGAAGGATATCTAGATTTAAGACAGTATCATAACACCATTCATCAAACGAAGTGGAAGATGGAAAGCTAGGAATGGAGACAATAATATCCATTAAAAAGGGTCAAAGACATGGCAAGATTTACTTCCTATGATAATGAGATGTAAGCAGCAGGGGACAGTGGAGTAAGGGGTATCCTAGACCTCAGTTATAACACATGCCCACATGAGAACATCCTACAAGAATCCTCTACATGGCTCATAAGGGTGTGGTCAGGGAAGGGATACGGCAATGTTAGAGTTTCAAAAAGAAGAGGAGTTTGGCAAAAAGAATTAAAGGGAAAGTATTGTAATTATTCATTAGTGCAAAAAACTTTCACAACTCAGAAATATAAGGGTAGACTTTTGATAAATGGTGTCCCTCTTATATCCCACATGAAGTCACTGGGTGGTGCAAATGGAACTGAAAAATTGGCGGTTTGAGTCCACCCAGAGGCCCTCAGAAGAAAGCCCTGATGATTTACTTCCAAAAAATCAGCCACTGAAAACTACATCATTCCATAACTGCCGAACTACATCATTCTATAACTGCCAAACCACTGAGAATCACGGCCCACCAAGTTGACACACAACCTTAACCATCACAAATACCAACAGAAAACCTTGATCTTAGTTCTTGCTATGAACAAACAGAAAATGATGAAGACCACATGGGTTTCCGTGAGTAGGAACTGACTCCATGGCATCTGCTTGTCCAGTACCCCACACAGATATGGAGACGGTTATGGAAACATCTCCCTTTCACTGAACCAGGGCAGCGCACTCAAAGAGAAAGTGGGGAAATGAAGCATTGTCAGGAAAGAGGTGAATTTCTATCAGGGCGAGGAGTTAAAAGGAATATTTGCAAACGAGCTTCAGTAGAGAGAGAAGTTTGCCCACAGGGAGAAGGATACACAGAAATGTGATCACAGAACGGATATCTGAAGCATAGGGAATACCTGGTGAGGTGGCTACGAGCTGACTGAGTTCTGGCTAGGGGAGCAGAAAGAGAAGGTTTTGTGCCCGGAGGGATGGGTAAAAAGAATTAAGCTGAGAGACATAATGAGTTGGGAGACAGGCACACATATGCTTTAACTAAATACCATTGTGTAACTTTGTTAGGCAATGGGGAAACAGGGACCCATTTCAAGACAGGGAGAGACATCATTAGGGTTGAGAAGTAGCAAGGTTAATCTGGCAGCCAAGTGCAAAAAGAATGAGTAGGTCGAGGCGCTAATGATGGAAGTCCACTTAGAAGCACTCTTTCAGGCAAGAGAAAACTATGGCTAAACTGGTGGTAATGAGAATAAAAAGAAGGGATAGGACACAATTAGAATTTGTCAGTTTCTAAAGGAGCCCTGGTGGCACAGTGGTTGATGTGTTCTGCTGCTTTCCAAAAGGTCGGCGTTTTGAACCCACCAGCTGCTCCACCAGAGAAAGATGTGGCAGTCTGCTTCAGTAAAGATTTACAGCCTTGGAAACCCTTCGGGGCATTTCTACTCAGTCCTACAGGGTCGCTATGAGTCAGAATCGACTTGACCGTAGGGGGTTTGAAGAATAATTTGTTACAAGCAGTATCAAGAAAAACTGCAAGTATTGCCAAGCCTAAATGAATTCCATTTTGGCTGACAGAGGGTAAAGACAGTCATGAAATGGATGATGTGTTTCCCATTACTCTGAGCTTCCTCATGCTAACAACACCCCCCAACACACACACACACACACACACACACACACACACACACATGCAGTTTCTCAGACCAATGCAGATGCAATAAAAAATACTAGGAAGCTCAAGCTTGAATCTAGTACGTAAAATGAGACACAATGGACTCTTATAAAACAAACGATTAAGTACCAGGATTTCATTACAGTCGTTTCAAAAAGATACTCTAATGCAGATTTCTTGAAAGATGGAGAAATTATACATCAACTTCTATAAAGTAAAGATTGTTTTTCTGTACACACATTAGTGTATTTGGATCTTTAATTACACGATTATGTTCGATTTCCACCATAACAATACCCAAAATTATGAATGTTTCTTGATCACACAAGGCTGAGTCTATAGATTTCATCCTGTTTCTGGCTGGCTAGAACTGGCTCTAGCTAACTGGAAGCTGAGGACTCCTTGCCTATGAGAGGGCCAGGAGCAACTGCAGCCTGAGTGTCTCTATCCCAATACCTTTCTGGAACAAGTCAAGTTCATTTCAGGTTTGTTCATCATCAAAGCACTTGTACATGTGCGTGAGTGAAGGTGGGAAGGAAGAGTCACCATCGTCCTTTGAGGTTTGCTGTGGCAGGCGTTCCGGTTATTAACTGGCCAAAGAGAAGGAGTCCTCCACAGTTTGGGATCTGTGTTCATTAATCATTAGTGTGAGTGTGACCTACAATAAAAATACAATGCACACAAATTTCCTCTGTGTTGCAAAAGGTCCGTCAGCTCGGGAGCAATTTGCCACTCATATAAAATTTATAGTATTTCTATGCTCTTAGAATACTCTACAGTTTATAACTACAATATCTCAGAAACAGTTGGTTCTTAATGCCCAACCTCATCTCTTCCCACTGTAAATATAAACACACCGTTACAAATGGACAACTGAGTGAAGTCCCAAATATTCCTTGTGAATCTGTTACATTTACCTTCCTCTTTTGGAATCACCGGGAGCCCTGGTGGCACAGTGGTTAAGAGCCCAGCTGCTAACCAACAGATCAGCAGTTCGAATCTACCAGCTGGTCCTTGGAAGCCCTAAGGTGGCTATGAGTGGGAATCGACTCGTCGGCAACAGATTTGGAATCACCTGGAGCATAACGTCTTATGTCAGCTCTGTAAGCATCAGACACTTAAAAAGGGACTGAGTAGACAGGCATCGAGTCCACACAGCATCATTAGAATTCAGGATACACTGGCTGTCTTTCTCAGTGCATCTCAGCAGGGTGAGAGAGAGCCTGAGACCGCTCTAGCGAGTCTCCTGGGCTGGGGCTCATAGCAGGGAGCCTAAGACAGAGCAGAAATTGGATTTCTTCAAAGCTGTAAATCCTGGGTCTTCCTTAGGCCTGGATAATCACTCACTACTAGTGATAATAACTATAACCCCCAACGTAAGGCACTGCACAACCCTTAACATTCAGTGGATTGTTTTTTCAAAGAATATTTGGTTCTATAGGTATATGCAGCTTGGAACACATGCACCCCATCCTCCAACTCAGATGCCCACTAAAAGGACCAACAACCTGGTTGTTTTTTTTTTTTTCTAATAATAAAAATCTGCTCATATTTTCTGCACCAGAAACTTCAAGGATGTTTTGCTACATATAATGCAGATGAGATCAGCTTGAGGAAAACACAACTTGATGAAGACGTCTTAAATGTGAAAGAAGTACGTCCCTGGAAAAGTTGTGGAAGTTATCCTGGAAAATTAATTCTGGTAATGCCCTTTAAGTAACAGTGGCAAGGGCTGGTGATAAGTGTGGGCTGGATACTGCCAGAGGCACATGTGACTTCCCCAGTGCATCTGGAGACCCAAGAGCTGGAGGGCACTGAGCAGGGACCTGCTTAACCCTTGCTGGGTTAAACCTGGCTTTCACTAGGCATGAACAATGCAGCAGTCCTGGCTGGCTACTGATGAGAAGACCCAAAAAACCAAACCAGATGCTGCCGAGTCAACTCCAACTCACGGTTACCCCATGTGTGTCAGAGCAAAACTGCACTCCGTAGGGTTTTCAAGGCTGTAATCTTTTGGATGTAGATTGCTAGGTCTTTCTTCCTAGGCGCCTCTGGGTGGATTCAAACTGCCACCCTTTCAGTTAGTAGCTGAGAACTTAATCGTTTGTGCCACTTAGGGACTCCATATCAGAAGAACCACACCAGGCAGAGAAAGGAGGTACTAGTCCTGCTAACTTCTGGATGTTGTCGTTGTTGTGTAACGCTGAGTCAATTCCAACTCATAGCAACCCTATATGACATAGTAGAACTGCCCCATAGGGTTTCCAAGGCTGCAGTCTTTAAGGAAGCAGACTGCCACGTCTT
>NW_004444045.1:5953531-5955655 GCF_000243295.1 Trichechus manatus latirostris | reverse complement strand
AAAGACGTGCTTTGCTGCATCAATTTGCCATAATGATATTGATGTCTATTTATGAAACCGCTTTTTCAACACCCTTTACCTGAAATCAGAATACACCGATCCTCAGAGATGGTGAAATCTGTTAAAAACCTTGGACTCAAAATACAGATTTCTTCTACTTTAAGTCCTAGGGAGAAGGAGAGGTTGGAAAGACAGGGAACAGAGAAGCAGGATGATGAGAAACGTGGTTATTGAGGAGGAGCACAGATTTCTTTCCCTGTGTCATTTTAATTAAAAATATTTTATAGATTTTTAGAATTGAACAAAATGTTAATATTTTTAACAGGAGATTAAGTCACTCTGCCTCCTAACATTTCCTCTGGCGGTGGTTCCCTATAATTAAAATACATCTCATATGTTTCTGATTCAAACAGACACACTTCTAAGCCTCAAAGGGGCTGGTCAGCCCACCTGTGTTGGGGGCCAAATAAAGTACTGAATTACTGTTGTTAATCAAATTCTACTGCCAAAGGGCACGACGTGCTGTATCGCACTGCAGTGAGATTTGGAAGTCCTCTTCCAGGCTGATAAAAACCCTTGTTATGAATCCCTACATCATTATCTTCCTAGCTGGATCCATGCACATGCATGCACACACACACACACACAGACACACTCACCCATTGAAAATCGGAGGTGCTGAACCTCATCCAATATTTGCTCAGTAAACAGGTTACAGATTCAATCCGGCTAGAGAATCATTTTCTCTCCCTTTTGAGTCAATTTAGTTTGTTAGGAGGGGGTCGCTGTGTGCTGGACTTAATGCAATAGGTTCTTAAGACAAATTCTTCTCTGAAGATGTGCTAAATCATCAGAAGAAACCATTTTGTTCTTGGTTTTTCACCTTGGCTCTTCTTTTCCATTGTGGTGTTTATAAAGACTCACACTCACACAGCTATGGGAGGAAACCTATATATTATGACGACTAGAACAAATTTTACTCTTGAAATGCCAGCTAGTAATCAGTAGCTGAACTTTACAGACACTTTGGGATTCTCAAAAGTTAAAATGAGCCACATTCAGCCCATAATTATGCTCGGTCAGTTGAAGGGAACAAGTGAGGCCTCCTTCCTGAGAAAGTTCAGGGGGAAAAAAAAAAAAAAAACCCACTGCTTCAAGAAATTGTCTTAATATAAAACTTCCATAAAAGACATAAAAATGACCCTAGGAAACCTATGAAAAAAGAATTGCTTTGGATCGTGAAGCCCTGTACTTCTCCCAGTGTTGTAAAATTTATGGGCTAGGATATGTAACTTATATTTAAGAAACTTGTCCAGCTTCTATGGGCACAATAAGAGTTTTCTGACCCAAGCCAATGGAAACTCATCAGTTGTATGGCAAGGGTTTTCAAATATTACCAACCTGCAGTGGTAATGGTATAAAAGTAAAACAAATCCTTCACTGAAATTAAATTCAGTACATTTTTATTGGGTTTCAGCTATTAGTTTTCTCTAACTTTCCTGGGTAAAGTATTTCTGAAATGAACCTTTTGGGGAGCTTTCCAAACATATAGGAAACTCATTAACATTGAGTTTCTCGGTAGAATTCAGAGAGACCAAGACATTCAGGGAAGTTTGGTTACTTAAATACAAAAGAAACCTTAACAAGATCCAATGCAAAAAACCAAAGTGCAAAGTTGAGGCAAGGAACTTCAGTAGTTACATCATGCTAAGTCAGTCTTGAAACACCTATGTGTTATCACACAGTGGTATGTGCGTGCGTGTATGTGTGTGTGTGTACAACATGATGGAGAACAACGGAATGATCATAGACTACACATTCCCACACTTTCAGAATTGTATTAATTGGCTCTAGGGAATTAATTTAGGAAGTGATGTTTTGTTTTGTGCCTCTGACTTTTAAAACCATGTCTGAGAAGGAGGCTAGTGGCATACTCAATACCCAGTCACTTTCATGAATGCTGTGGGCTGCAGTCCAGGTAGCCCCCTTCAGGACTGAAGTGTTAGTTCCCCAGAGCCTGGGAGTTCTGGGAACTGACAGCAGTCAGCTGAGACCCCTTCCCCCAACAACTACTCTAGGCCAGAGGTCCTCAAACTTTCTTGGTTCTGGTAGACTTTCCTGGTA
>NW_004444045.1:5938663-5939501 GCF_000243295.1 Trichechus manatus latirostris | reverse complement strand
CAGAAAGGTTAAGTAATTTTCCTATAGCCACACAGCTAATAAGTGATAAAAACTGAATTCTAACTCAAGTAGCCTGATTCCAGAGACTGTGCACTTAACCAATACTCTTTGCTGCCACTTTCAAAAATAATACATGTATACAAATGTATTCAATAAATACTTGTTGGATGAATTTTTTTTTTTTTTTAAATCTCAGATCCCTTACTTACAATCTGTATGACCCAGGAAATATTAATGCCTTCCAATATTATTTTCCTTTCCAATCAGAGCTGCCTTCTTTTGAGGACTAAATAAATAAGGTCTGCAATCTGGCTAGCACAAAGCATGGGTGTGTGAAACACGTGTTAATTCCCCTATCCTAATACCCACCAATGGCGTCCATACTCTTAGTGAGTCACAGGCAATAAAAGCCCAGTTAGAAATGTACATTACTAGTTTTACCTCAGGTAATCATTTGGCCTATAATTCATACTACCAACTATTATTAGTTCGTACATCAACACATGTACAATCTTTGCCTAAAGCAAGGTCACGTCATGTATAACACCTACTCCATGGAAGAGGACTTTCTATTGCAATTTTAAATTTACTTCTCTGGATGTACAGGAATTACCAATTTGGCCCTGACAAAGCAAGAGCCATGACGGTTGGGTTCCAGTCACCAGGGAGTGTAAGACCAGCATGGCTGGCTGCCAGCAGACCCTGTCCCAGAGAGCCAGACCAGGCGTGTCCATGCTCACTGTTTAGACTACGAAAGGGAAAAACAAGACCTGTATTCAAGGGCATTTACACATTAGGAAAACTCTACTCTATAAATGGCTTATACCAGAGAAAACCA
>NW_004444045.1:5921698-5922716 GCF_000243295.1 Trichechus manatus latirostris | reverse complement strand
GTATTTTTATAAACACCTCCACACACCCATTGCCATCCAGTCAATTCTGACTCATAGCCATCCTGTAGGACAAAGTAGAACTGCCCCATAGGGTTTCCAAGGCTATAAATCTTTACGGAAGCAGACTGCCACATCTTTCTCCCGTGGAGTGGCTGGTGGGTTTGAACTGCTGATCTTTCTGTTCATAGCTGAGCGCTTTAACCACTGCGCCACCAGGGCTTATTTTATGAACAAGGGTTACAGTAAACATTTGGTGCTTATCTTTCAATCTAATGTGATTCAATAAGACTGTTTAAATACACTTTGAACTACTAAATACCAGTTTTATGTTTTAAAGGAAAAAAAAAAGTAATGCCCACACACATTCAAATCACCTGTGTATGGTTTTCTCGCCTAACCCTGGGTGACAATATGTACATGCTTGCCTTTCTGTGAGTCCGACAAATGGCTTTGGTTTATGACCAGGGATTTGTAGATTTAAAACCTGACTGCCATTTCCAGCAGCAAGATCCTTCACTGATAATTGCTAAAAATAACCAACCCTGCATATTTTGACACCTTGTGGTCGTTGTTAGGTGCTGTCGAGTCAGCTCCGACTCATAGCGACCCTATGTACAGCAGAACAAAACAGAAGTTTTCAACACCCCATGTGTCTCACACTTTCCCAGCAAAGTGGCTTCAACATGAATAATAAACGTTACAGAGGCACCAGAGTTTGTAAGTTCCAGCTCGACTATGGTGATTGTTTTTTGCAAGTTATCCTGGCCTTAGAGATTCACATCCAGCGATTCTTTAAAATAAAGAGCAATAGAGCATGCATGAGAAGGAGCGGCTGATACTTTTAAAATTGTATATCCAGCCACTCTCCTTGGATGCAGATGTATGTCCTTTTGAGGATATACTTTGGTGTGTTGCTTGCTGCCAACTTTGAAAGCTTTCTTCAAAGAAGCCCAAGTCACAAGTTGCACACTGAACGTCTGCTCCACCTAGTGTCTTCTGAGCAACGACTGTCTCCGCT
>NW_004444045.1:5918671-5921261 GCF_000243295.1 Trichechus manatus latirostris | reverse complement strand
TTTTTTCAGAAGTAGAGTGCCAGGCCTTTCTTCTGAGGCACTTCTGGTGGATACGAACAGCCAACTTTTCAGTTAGTAGCCGAGAACTTAACCTTTTGCACCACCCAGGGACTCCTTGTGGCAAATACCATTATAAAATTATTTACTTTAAGTCAAGTATACCCATTGCCATCGAAACTATTCTAATAACAACCTTATAGGACGGAGTAGAACGGCCCCATAGGGCTTCCAAGGCTGTAAATCTTTATGGAAGCAGACTGCGACATCTTTCTCCCATGAAGTGGCTGGTGTGTTCACACTGTTGGCCTTTCGTTTGAGAGCCGAGTGCTTAACCACTGAACCACCAGGGCTGGGGTCGAGTATAAAGTTCCATATTTTACCTCATGACACTAACACCACATAGTATCAGTGGAAATGAAGTGAATATATTATTTCCCAAGGTATTTAAGTTCTACTACTGGACTAATGGGGAGAAAGATGTAGTAGTCTGCTCCTGTAAAGATGACAGCCTTGGAAATCCTATGGGGCAGTTCTATTCTGTCCTATAGAGTCGCTATGAGTCAGAATCGACTTGACGGCAATGGGTTTGGTTTTGGGGTTTAGTGGACTCATACTGGAGCCCTGGTGGCACACTGGATCAGAGCTCAGGCTGCTAACCAAAAGGTCAGCAGTTCGAATCCACCAGCTGCTCCTTGGAAACCCTATGGGGCAGTTCTACTCTGTCCCATAGGGTCGCTATGAGTTGGAATCCAGTTGATGGCAACGGGTTTTTGGGACTCACACTGAACAAATGTATTTATCAAGGATGCAGAATTTAAGTAATTGGAACAAAGGCTTAAGACTCATCCTAAATTTCACCCAAACATAAAACAAATCTATAATGCAAACCTCTTTTGTAGTATTAATTAGTTCTGCTACACTGAACTAACTGGAGACCCTCAAATTATGGCCCCAGCATCCTGTGATGAAGAAGAGTCAAAAGAGAAAAATCTATCCTATTTCAAAGATATTTTAGAAAAATATAAACATTTTAAATAAAAGGAAAGTATCCTTTAACAGAAGGGTAATATGATCAATAGTCTTTAGTCTTCTGGTATCTTTCTTTTGAATTCCTTTGTGCCTCTATTGATTACTTTTTTGTTATCATAAGGCTGAAAAGAAAAAGAGGTAAGAACACTGGGAAGCTGAAAAGGTGGATTCATGGGTAAGTGCTGATATAAATGACCTCTAAAAGCCATGCAAGTTACTTAGCTTCTCTACACCTTGGCTGTTCATACGGGGCTTGGGGCTTTGGCTTAGAAAGTTTAGGATCCTTTTCAGTGATCTAATTTCATGTTTTTTCTTTACAAATAGGAAATAGAGGTACATAGAAATTAAGTGATCAAATCAATGCTTTATGAATTTTAAATCAAAGGCCACTTGGATGCTTTATACCTTTTGATGTTAGACAACCTTAATCTACAAGTCTAGAAAAAGCTTTATACGCTCATGATTCAAACACATTATTAAAAATGAGGACCAAATGGCTCCCTGATCCTTTAAATCTCTTAACAAAATAGGAGAAAGTCATTGATTTGAGACAAACTGGAAGGCTGAGTGTTGTGTCTCGTGAATTTTGTTGGAGTGTTTTATTAAAACAACTTGAGAGGAAGTAAAATCTGAAAATTTAACATAATATTTCATATATGACTTCTATTAAAAAAGTCAATCTAGCAAACCAGGGCCCACACACCCAACTGAGCAACGATGAGCTGAAGGTGAGGGCTTCCTAACCCCTTCAGCTGTTTTCCACTCAACTCTCGTTTATTGTTAGAGCTGTACAAATATGCACTCATTTACAATCACTGATTTAAGAACAAGGAAAATATAGAATTAAATTTCCTTATTGTTGGTGTATTCTTGAAAATGCTTAAGCCATGGCTTACCAGCATCATTCTCGAAGCCCCACTAACTTGTCCTGCAAATTCTACTCCCTTTATTTAAGGTTTTGATACATATTTAAAAGGCCAAGAAATGCTTCTTGAAATAACAAAAATACTGTGAATAAATGCTACTGACAACAAAAGGTAGCATCATAGAATGGCAAAGCAGCAAGGGGCTTTAAAAACAATCTAGTCATTCCTTCTCCTTTTAAATGAAATAAAAAGAACCAGTGAAAACAGTGACATGTGAACTTCCCAGCCCATCACATTGCTTAATAAATTGGAAGCAAGTTTTAACTTGAGGAGAAAAGAGAGCAAGAGAAGACTGAGCATTGGGGATTAGATGAGAAGCTGACTTTGCAGTCAAAATTGTGTCTACATCCAAGTTTAAGTGTTACTAATGTCACTTAAATTAATGGCACAGACTTTTAATGATGTACATTTGGTAAAATGATGATATATGACATTCTACTAATATGTAATACATACACACAGATAGCCATGCATTGCAGCACTTATCAACTTGACAATTATTAGTAATTGCTTGTACAAGTGCCTGTCTTTTCTGCTGAAGGATGTGATATGGTAGAGCTGTCTTTTTCACACTGATAGCCCAGAATCGGAAGCGCATCTCAAGCCATCTGCTGAAGTTCAGAAAAACATCAGAT
>NW_004444045.1:5911258-5918327 GCF_000243295.1 Trichechus manatus latirostris | reverse complement strand
CTTTTTAAAAATACAGATTAGATAATTCTTAAGGACACATTGATGAAAACTGTTATTGGAAGTCCAATTGCATTGTGCTGCTAAAGTACTTTCAAATCCAAATTAAAAGACTGTGATCTTGTATTACAACTGTACACAAAGAGAAAAAAATAAAGCACATACTCTCATACGAATAACAAAGACAAGGCATTCAAAGCGCCAAACAGATTGAGGGTCCAGTATTATATTTCTAAAAAAGTTTTTGCTGTCTGTAAAAAATAAAACCTCAGAATAAACGATTTGTGAGTTTGTTATTTTAATGAACTACTTTAACCCCTTTGATTTTTTTTTTTTTTTTTTGGTAGTAGTATTGCTTAGCTAGTTCCTCAGAATATTTTGTTGTCATTGCTGTTATTTGTTGTCAAGCCAGCTCCCACTCATGGCAATCTTACACATAACAGAATGAAATGCTGTCCAGTCCACTCTACCGGATAATATTCTGTTGTGATCTACATATTTTCACTGGCTAATTTTCTGATGTAGATCCTCAGACCTTTCTTCTTAGCCCATGTTAGCTTGGAAGCTCTGCTGAAATCCTTCCACCATGGATGACCCTGCTGGTATTTGAAATATTTGTGACATAGCTTCCAGCACCATAGCAACAAGGCAGACACCACAGTATGACAAACTGCCGGACAGGAGGTGGTCAGGATATTTTATGTATCACTCATTCCATACTACAGTATGCTAGCTTAAGTATATTTCCAATGTTACTTTCCTCCAATCGTTCCTGACATATTTTCTGTTGCCCCTTTTCTGAGATGCAGCTATTTCTGTTTATGACCACAATAAACAACGCAATACAGACCAAGAGGGCAACATAGGCTTATTCAAAATTTTTATTCATTTATTTCCCCTTCTCTGTCACACATTCTCACATATCCACACCCCTTTGTCAAATGTAATAAAAGCAGAAATGTTGTATAGCTGAACTTAAGTGTAATTAATCTATTTACTGATAAAATAGAATTACAAGGTAATGTCAAAAAGGCCCCAAAACCTTTCGAAGACTAGGCTTCTAGTCCTTGTATTGTCAGTTGCTACCTGTCTGACTTTGGCTTAAGAATCTCCAAAACTTAACATCACCGTCCGTTCAATGTCAGCGTGGATGTGATGATACAAAGGGATCAAGGTTGTGAAACCACCATAAAAATATCAAGTTCTATGCAAATGAATTATTATTCAAAACAGCCACACATAATAGTGTCACGTCTTACACTTAATCATCTTTCTAGAACAGTCTGTCTAGAAATGTAAGCTTTTATAATCCATTGAGGGAAAAAACAACAACAACAAAGTAAAACCTCCTTACAGTTATTTACTTCTTGCTCTGGCAACTAAATTTTCCTGAGAGCTTTATCATAATGTCAAGTAAATTTTAGAAAATTTAACCTAAGTATTACTTACACCTTTACATCATCAGGTTGCAGAAACAAATACCATTCAGCAGGTGCTCTCTGATGACACTGCCAGGTGCTGGGTAAGTAACAGGAAGCAAGATGGATCTCATCAAGTGGAGATGACTGTCTTGCAGCAAAGTCAGACACACCCAAACACAGGCTCCCATATCCCATGCTGTGACAGCACCGACCCCACTGTTTCGAGAATATCAGTATTCCGTATGGACATTGCTCTGTTTTATTTCGTTTTTATTGTATTTTGTTGTTGTTGAAAATATACACAACAAAACATACACCAATTCAACCATTTCTCCATGTACCATTTAGTGACACTGATTACATTCTTTGAGTGGTGCAACCATTCTCATCCTCCTTTTCTGAGTTGTTCCTCCCCCATTAACATAAACTCACTGCCCCCTAAGGTTCCTGTCTAATCTTTTGAGTTGCTGTTGTCAATTTGATCCCCTACAGAACGATCTTAAAAGAGCATCAAGCTCAAGGCAGACATTCTTCACTACTTAAGCTAAATGGTTTTAAGGAGACTTCAGGGGATATTTCTGGTTTAAGGTTTAAAGATTGTCTCAAGGCAATAGTTTTGCAGGTTCCTCCAGCTTGTTGTTTGATTTTGACTGTCTACTCTATTCCATCGCTTTCTTAACTATAGCCTCTTCCTCTCATTATCCTGAACTCAGGATCGTTTCCAAGTGTAACTTCAGTCAAGAGAATACAGTAATGTGAAGGGACACTGAAGAGGGTTAAAAAAGCCTCTTATTGAACAAAAATGTGACTGTGGGCAAACTGCTCAGCTTCTGGAGAATTCAGTTTCCTCTTTATGACCATAAAGAAATTAATTAGATGCAGACATAAAGCTCCAATTACTTCAAAAACAGTCCAAACTTCTGAAACATTGTTAAACTGGAGGAGACATTGCATCTATATAAATGCAGGTCAAGACACATTACATCAGAACAGTACCACTGAATGTCTGTTATTATAGGTGGCTATATGTTTGTCTGAATTAAAATTGACATTTGTATTTGCCTATTCTTCTATTAGGGGCCCAGGTGGCACAGTGGTTAAAGCGCTCGGCTGCTAAGCAAAAGGTTGACGGTTCAAACCCACCAGCCACTCTGCTGGAGAAAGATATGGTAATCTGCTTCCGTAAAGATTTACACCCTTGGAAACCCTATGGGGCAGTTCTACTCTGTCCTATAGGGTCGCTATGAGTCGGAATCAACTCAGCAGCAGTGGGTCTGGTTTGAGTACTCTTCTACTGGCATTTCTGAAATAGTCTTATATTGAATTCTATTTCATACTTGCCTGCCAGTGAAAAACAATAGTGAAAATCAAAAACTTGAATTACTATCACTTACGGAGTCCCTGAGTGGCACAAACAGTTAAGCACTCAACTGTTAGCCGAAAGGTTGGTGGTTCAAACTAACCCAGATGTGCCTTGAAAGACAGGTCTGATGATCTGCTTTTGAAAGGTCACAGCCTTGAAAATCCTATGGAGCACGCTTCTACTCTGCACTCATGGGGACACCATGAGTCGGAATTGACTTGAAAACAAGTTTGGTATTTCACTTAGGTATTGCCTTGCCCTGGTGGCGCAGTGGTTAAGACCTCAGCTGATAACCAAAAGGTCGGCAGTTCGAATCTACCAGCTGCTCATTGGAAACCCTATAGGGCAGTTCTACTGTGTCTTATAGTATTGCTACGAGTCGGAATCGACTTGATGGCAACAGGTTTGGTTTTTTTGTTTTGGTATTGCCTTGCGACTCAAAGTGTGGGCAATGTGACTGGCCGTATAAGCACCACCTGAAAGCTTGTCAGAAATGCAGACTCTCAGGCCCCTCCCTGAGATTTTTAAGAATCAGAATCTACATTTTAACAAGATCTGCAGTTATTCAAACACATATTAATGTTTGAAAAGCACTGAATTGTGAGTTTCGGATATTACCAGCTCCATAACCTATTATCATTTGGTTTCCTCTCCTCCCCCAGTATATTTTATTAAATTAAATCAAAAATAAATATGATAACCACTACATAAGTGCTCCTGCTGGCAGAAGCCGCCAATGACAGTCAAACAATATGCCGGAATTTTATCTAGAGGCAAATCTTCTCAACGGATATTTAGTAAATTTGCTTTTATAGCAAGTTATCAAAATCTGTGGATGGTATTAAACAAAACATAGTTATCCCATTGTTGGCTGGGCTCTTGAAATGGTCAGGATGATTTCTCCACTTTGACAGCTTAGATATCCTACTTCCTCTACCTGCCTGCCAATTACCTGTCTTCTAGAATGTCTGCAAGGTCATTTTCAGACTTACCTGATTGAGAAATTAAAGCATTCAATTTAGGTAACAACAAAGCTTAGGTGAAGTCCAGCCTTAATCAATTTCCTCACTGTTGCTGTAATATTTTTCCACAAGATCCCTCCTATCCTTAAAATTCAGGGTCTGAGTGGTGGGATACCCAAGCCAAGGTCTCTCTTTTTCTCTGAGAACAAAGAGTTTTTTTGCCTTAATGAACCAGAAATTTGGGGGCAGAAAGTAAAAATATGTGTGAAGTAAAGCTATCACTGACCTCATTTGGAAGATAGCTTTTCGTTTTCCAGCTGTCTTATTTATGAAGGCAAATATCAGAAGTGATGGGCCATTTAGAAAGAATAGAGGCCTTGCTTTACTCTTGTCCTATTAGAAACAACATTAGGAAATATTTTAGGTTCGGCAATCAGAAAAACGTAATATACGTCTATTGCTTCTACTTTAGCCTCATAAACACAGCCCTAATATTTCTGCTGCTGAGCTGGAGTTCAGTGGTTAGGGAGGAATGAATATAAAGTACTTGGTACACACAGTATTGCACACATACTCACTTTCAAAAGAAACATTCTAAAAACACAGCAGAGTTCGCAGTGGATTTCTAATGCAGTCCAAACTGTATACATTAACATCCGCCTAATTCTGAAAATCATCTACGACAGCATGTGTATGCACACAATGAGGCCACTGGATGCAATGTGGCACAAACAATTAAAAGTTCTTTTCAAAGTGGAAATGCAAAATAGGACAAATATCTATTTTCTATAAATGAATCTAGCCATCTGCCTCGCAAGAGCAGCAGCAGGAGTACCCAAAACAGCAGAAACAGCAGCCTCTGGTGTTAACAATCTATTCTCAAATCTCCTGCTCCACATTTCCCCGGCAAACAAGGCTAAAAATACAAGACATGCAACAAATAGTCTCTTGGGATCTGCCATTCCATGGATGGTGTATTCAATCAGAGTAATAGTTCTGCTGAAATTCAAAATTGGAGGGAAAAAAAAAAGCAAGCTATCATATTAGAAACTTGCATTCAGAATTTTAAGTGTGAATCCAATCTCAAAGTATATTAGGCTGAATGGTGACAGGGTGGTTGTTTTCATGCAGCATAAATCTCTTAGATTTATCTGAATATATTTATAGATCTATTTAAGCTACTCTAAATTCCTCTACAACTCTGATAGTTACATAGATACTATTTTAGTACTTTTGTCACCAAAATATAAGGATAACTTTATTTTCAGAATAAGTTAGAAAACTGTTTTTGTTCTGGCTTCTTGAGTCAGATAGCGTAGGTTCAAATCCAGGCTCCACCACATACTAACTCCTTGGCCTTGGACAAGTTATTTAACCTCTCTATGTGCCCCTTTTTCTACCTTAAAAATAGGGATGATAACAGTACTTACCTCATGGAGTTATTTTAAGGAGTTATTTTAAGTTATTTTAAGTTAATATGTGTAAAGCTTTTGTAATAATGAATGGCACACGCCGAATACAATAATTACCATTATTATTTTATATTCAAACAAGGCTTCAGAAAAGCCTTTCTCTTAAGGAATAGGCATAATATACCAAGTGGTGGTAACACGATGGTAGTTCTCATGCCAAGAGTGGCCACTTAGAAAGTAAGGAGTGAGCAGGTAAGTGTCTCTCCGTATAGTGTGTGCCTTAGAATGACAGGGTAATGTTCCCATTGGTTATTCTGCCATGCTGTTAATTCATGAAGGCATTAGAACAAGGGGGAGGAGAAGACAATGGCATAGCTGGTCAGCTGGCACTGCCTAGAGTAAGGGACAATCGGCGTTAACAGCTAAGGTGCGATCAAGAAGGAGGAAAGATCTGGGCTGTCTATAAACTCCTGTGTTTGTCCATTAAGAAAACACCTCTCACCCACCTTACTTACGAGGTTGTTATGGAGTAAATCTTTCTTTACACATGCCTTAGGAATTCTCCTTTAATACATGTGGTCTGGGTCTCCAGCCCCGGTATTAAACAAACACAAACAAAAAGCATACAGGAAGAATATCAAATAATCACTCTCCTGAACAATCAATCCCTTGCTAAGCCTTTAAAGCTGGCAATGTTTTCAGTTGGGTACTGTATTTGGTAGGAGGAAGACAATAAAATACAACTTTACAAGTATGAAGTGAGAAGGATGATAGTAGAACATAAACAGAGAAGTACTCCCCTAACTACTAAGACAGCACAGTCTGGACTACCTGACAGGTTCAGTCATAATGCCCTGAGAAAGGGTAGCTCACTGGGAGGATCCACGGGCTCCAAAGGTTTCCCCATCCTAGGGGGTACCACATGGGGACCACAGGCGCAAAGATGGCTCATTCAAAGAGTGATGAAGTATGTAAATGGTCATTTTCCATGACACTATGAAAAAGGGTAACAAGTGTTGTCATTATAAGGCAAGGTCAGAACAACTAATCTCTATTCTTAAAGAGATCTATGCTGAAGAGATATCTCGAGCAGCCCACTTTGCTGGGTAGAAAAGGAGGTGCTACCGGGATGCTCAAACTAAGAGCAAGTCAAAGAATTGGAAAGGGGCAAAGGGGCTTTTTCCTAACAGACCTACAAACTTTTTGAGGAAACGGAATAGAATACGGAAAGGTGGGTCCTAAAATACCATTCACTAAGGCTCCATAGACCATAGGATTTAAAACTATACAAACTAGACAGATAAATGGATTTAAGTATGCATAAACCACATGACCCACATGCATACTTCTCTTGCCGTTAATGCATTACTGTACTTATTGTAGGGAAGATTTAATTGTCCAGGAATTTTTTTTTTTTAAATCAAGGAATTGTGTGAAAGTTCAGTCTAGCTAATGTTATCTCTTTTCCCCCTTTAATGAGTAGGATATGTTAGGTACAGTCTCTAACACAGGAATCATGATCAGATAAACAGCAGTACTCCTATTTTTCAAAGAACAACCACAAATCAGTATAACTGTATGACATGGATTCAATTAGCACTTGGCAGGTCATGAATAACTTTTAAACAACCTTCTTTTAAGTTGGAACGTGTTAAAATATACAGTAATCATGGACCAATGTGTTTTCCTTACAATATGCCAGCAGGCAGCAATATAAACCTGAAGAAGTAAGTCTTGCTTCCAAAGGAAGGAAACAGAGCATTGATCCTTGGGCCACTCCTAGCTTCTGCAGGCAGTCCCTCACCTCAAGTGTCTTCCTCTCTGAGTGTATTCAAAGGCAATCATCTGAAATCTCCCTCTGACTTTCAGAGGTTTTTATATTAACTATAGAGGGAGAGAATAGAAAAAAGTTGG
>NW_004444045.1:5908302-5911158 GCF_000243295.1 Trichechus manatus latirostris | reverse complement strand
GGGGGGGGGATTGGGGTAATCATCTTAGAAATAGATAAATGATAAATATTGTAAAAAAAAAAAAAAAGTTCCTGAATTGTTAAAAATTCTCCTACTATAAAATCAAATGGCATAATCCCACACAACCTGTTGGTAAGCAAAGGTAGAATTTCTTGGTTCAGATCAACATGAAAAGGCTGGTAGAACAAAGCCTACTTACTTGGATAAACAAGAATCACCTAAGGCCAACTCCATACAGCATGGGGAGAGTACTCAGCAAGCATACCCTACAAGCGCGCCTCATCTTGGTTGTAATGAGTGGGACACCTTCTTGCTGCGATGGGAGACCTTAAGTAACACTGAAACCCACCCTTTGTTCTGAAAACTCCAACTCTGCCCATTTCCTGTCCTGTCCAAAGCCAGGGGTATGTGGCTTCACAGGTTTCAGAGCTTGCTTAATGCTCATTTCTCAAGGCATCTCTGACAGACACTAAAAATAATGGGCTTCATGCCCCAGAAAGTAAAATATTGCAAGGGAAATATTAGTCAGATTTACTGCTCTGCTCCATGTGTCTTGAACGTTGTTACTACAATCTGTGCAAGACATTTGCTGTAAATAAGCCTGCAGAGTGTACAGTATGTTTTCCAGGAGATTTTTAAAGAACAGCTTGCAGACAAGAGGTGCTAGCCTTAGTTTCACAGTCAGTGAAACTCCGCTCCAAGAAGCTTTTGGCACATCCCCACCTCTTGTTTAGAACTGGCTTCAAGGCAAGTTCAGGAACCAAATTCTAAGGAGTTAGTACACAGAGTCAGTCACTGTTAGGTATTCAGCACCGAATAGTAAGTGAAAACTCAGACTCTTAGACTAACATTTAGAAAAGAAAAGGTCGCTCTTGCCCATAACCGTGTATAGAAACAACTCAGAGCTGACTTTGCAATGAAGCATTCTCCGTAGTAAATTAAATGGCTGAAGCTTGTGCTTCTTCCAGCAAGGGAGAAAGAAAATGCTTCACCACAACCCAGTGTGTGCAATCAGTGAGGCTCATGTCTAAGGCTTTCTTTCTTTTTAAACGCTTACTCCATTTAAAAAAAAAAAAAAACTTTTCAGGAAATGAAATGCAAATAGTCATAGAACAGATTCGTAAAACGGAAAGCCTCTATCCACCTCTCTCTCTTTTTAATTCTTCAATCCAGGCAGCACGACTGCTTTTAACACACCGTTAGCTTTTACAAAAATGAGATTATATTGGTTCTTTTATGATCATCCACTACCCTTCCGTCTCCCGGCTACTCAGAAGCCTACTCAGAATACGTTCAGGAGAGCGAGCAGAGCGGAAGGTGAGGCGGTCAGCTCAGTTCCACCTCTCGTCAGACAAGCGTTAGGTAAATCATTTAATGCAATCACATACTCTAAGCCTAATGGAAGGCAAACAGGGACGGAGAAGGGTAAAGGAGGGCGGAAAAGAGAAGCTTCCGGAATATTTCAAAGGTAAAGCCACAGTACTCGAGCTATGTCTGAAATTGCCTCTAAGCATCTTCAAAATAAGTCCCTGGTATTTATTTTCAAGTTGAAGCTCCCTGTCCTCGCTCAAGGTGGAGCTGAAACCAGTTGCAAAATTTCACTCTGCCGGAGTCCCGAGGAACCAGGAAAATGGGATCTACGCTTCCAGTCAGAATGAAGAGAGGTTTCTCGGCTGCTCACTGGGGCCGCGCGCTCGCTAGCTGGAGGCGCCGGGTGAGCAGCCTCGGGCCAACTGCTTATCCCAGCTCGGCACTGCAGACGCAGTTAAACCGGGAGGTGCACTTAGCTCTCCAGAGCTCCAGCACACACGCTGCCTCCACGCAGGAAAACCCAATGCTAGCTAGGACCCCAGACTAGGGTCGCCCAAGGGATGAATGCCACGCTTGGTCCAAGTGAGGGGACCTCAGTATGAGTGTTGCTCCCTTAAGGGAAAAAGGCGCCCTCTCTATTCAAGCCTCCTCACCGTAAAAGGACGCCTCATCACTCTGCCCTTCTCCCCAGCAACTCTCGCACATCATCCTGGGCACCCACCCATTAATGATCTCGCCTCGGAAGGAAGTAGGGGGAACAGCGAAGAGTGAGACTGGAGTGAAGAGAGGGCTACTCCAGTCTGCAGAATTGGGGAGGGCTTGGAAAATGGAGCAGGTGATGAGTGTAAAGGGCAGGGGCCCGGTCACAGCAACCTGTAAGATTGCAGCAGATCGCAAACTTAGGGTGGGAGGCAGTGGTCGTCTCGGAGGTCCTCTGCTCTACTCCCAGACCGTTCCGCTCCGCGCGCGGAGAGGTGCAAGGCGCAACTTGTGAAGCCAACGCCATAGTGCGGGTCCCACTCAATGTGGCTGGCGCTCCCTCGCCCTCGCCCCCAGGCCAGCCGCCCGCTCTGCCCAGCGCTTACCTCGGGCAGCCGCAGCCCCGGCCGCCCAGAAGCAGAGCCCCAACCACGGGAGCCACCGGCGCGCCCCTCCGCCACCTCCTCCTGCGGCGGCCGCTCTCGCCATGCTCCTCTTCCACGCCGCAGGAGTCCGTGAGAGGCACGACGAGGCAGGGGCCGAGACGAGTGGGTCCCGGGGGGCTTTAGCGAGTGACTGTTCCACGGCCGCTCCCTAAGGCAACGGGGCAGGGAGCTCCGAGTCGCCGCTGGACGGGCACCCAGAGAAAGCGCGCATCCCCATAGTTCCCCTTGGAGGTGCGACCGCTGCCGGAGTCTCCCCCGGTCCCCGCCGCGTCGCTCACAGCCCTCACGCCGCTGCCGGGCGACGGACTACCGAGCCAAGGAGCGAGTCCACACAGCTAATGAGACCGCACGGCCGCCCCTTCTCCTCCCCTCTGCGCCGCAGCCAATGAGCCGGGCCGGG
>NW_004444045.1:5836879-5908202 GCF_000243295.1 Trichechus manatus latirostris | reverse complement strand
AGGGAAGGGCGGTGGCGGCGGGGCGCGCAGGGTGGGCAGGGGGGAGGTGCAGGTGAGCCTGGCGGTGTCTTCACGTGCCCCCAGGTTTCCCCACGCTCCGCAAGTGGCCCCCTCTCCGGGAGAAAGGAAGGGAGGCCGGGAGCCGGGCTAGGGGAGGCTAGTACACGCCTGGGGATGTGTGTGAGCAAAGTCCGCAGCCCCCTGGAAGTTGAAAGCAGCGCAGAAAGACGTGGCTATCTTGGCAGCCTAATGGAGTACGCTGCTTCCAGGAACCTGCTCAGTTTTGTTCTTTCAAAGTCCTGACTCCTTCCTCTTTTCAGCATCAGCTCAGAAATCACTCCTGAATAAATGACAAAAGAAAAACAGCCAAGTAGCAAAAAAAAACCACTGTAACAAATTCAGTATTGCAACTATGCTAAATATGTATGCATATAAATAAAGAAGTGGTGGAATTACAATATTGGGTGCAGTAAGGTGTATGTGATCGATTTTTATTTTAATTATTTTATTTTCCAATTTCTCTTCTGTTGTCCTAATCACTCCGGAATCCCCAAATTTTTCAGGAAGTTCACTCATTTCTGATATCCGTTGCCGTCGACTTGATCCCAACTCATAGTGACCCTATAGGACAGAACAGAACTGCCCCCATATGGTTTCCAAGGCTGTAATCTTTGCTTAAGTACACTGCCACATCTTTCTCCGTCGGGGAGTCTGGTGGGTTCCAACCACCAACCTCTCGGTTAGCAGGCCAGCCCTTAACCACTGTGCAACCATAGTTGCTTCATTTCTGATAGCTTCTATTTTTGTTCGTTTGAATCTGGGCCCTGAGAATTGCCTTTCCTATAAGTATCAGGGAGCCCTGGTGACGCAGTGGTTAAGAGCTACAGCGAGCTAAGGCTGCTAATGGAAAGGTCAGCAGTTAGAATCCACGAGTGGCTCCTTGGAAACCCTTCCGGGCAGTTTTACTCTATCCTACAGGGCTGCTGTTAAGTTAGAATTGACTCGACGGCAATGGGTTTGTTTTTTGTTTTTGTTTTAATAAGTATCAGGGAGAGGAGAGATGTGCTGGGTGTTTGTGCCTTTGTAACAAGAGCAAAGAAAACTTTTTAAAACTATGGTTTGCTTCTAATAGACTGTAAAATCTAAATTCAAGTGCTTTTGAAAATACCTTACAGTTGCCTCTTATTCTTCCCTCTGCAGAAGGAGAAACAAGAGATTGATTGTCCAAGGCCCCACAATTTCAGAGCCAAGAATACACCCTGGTTTTGGCTTTGAGTCCTATGCTCTGTAGTCAGATGATCACATTATCTCTCCCAAGACTGGGTCCCCAAAATAGTGTCAGAACTCAGCTGGACCAAATATACGTCCTCTCTTGCCTAGCTGATCCTAGTAGAAAATGACATCTTGCTTTTGAAAGAGAGACAACCTTCCCAACAGTTCCCCACTGCTCATGCTCAATATCGATACAAGTACTTTTAAAAAATCCATCTCTCTTGCCAAAGTGCTACCTGCTCCCAAACACCTTTCTCTGGAGAATAAACAGTTTAATGTGAGGTAATTGTTCTGGATGAGGTAATTGCACTAACTTGCTTTCTCCTGAAGAAAAAGAGGATGATAGGCAGAAAGATTGATTCCCTGATAAGCACATATGCCATCCCTCGCCTTATGCCGTGGAGACGTGTGAATGTCAGCTGAAGGAGACAGTTGTTTCCCGAGTCTTCAAGTGGTTCAATAAAACGTTTGGGACCTGGTCAAGAAAACCAAGCATTGGGGAATGGATGCGTCAAAGCAAAAACCGTTGGGGGGCTGGCTAGGGACTTGACCGAAAAATCTCTTTAGAATCTTAGTAAATGAGAGTTTTGTCCTTTTCCTCCGAGGAGGGAATTGAGAATTAATCTACCAAACATGCTTTACCTGTTTCTGGAAAACAGTCGTTTCTCGTCTGCCTTTCCTTATTCTTCAATACGATGTGGCGGTTCGATCACAGATGAGTATTTTCTCAAAAAAAAAATTACTGATTATGTTTCCAACATGTATTTAAATATTACTACTGTCCTTAGAGGGAAAAAAAGTGAAAGTAGATTTATTATGAAAAGGGATCTAGGAAATAGATGAGCTAATTTTTGGTTAATAATTCAAATAAAATTGAAATGAGAGAGGAGAGAAATTATTACCTTTTGAGTGGTCCAGGAATGGGTCTTTCATATATATATGTATATATATGAAATTTCAGTATATATATATGTACACTTTTTTTTTAAAGCAGAACAAAACTCTGCAAAGCAAGTACTATTATCCCTATTTGACAGATAAGGAAACTCAGGCTGAGGAGTAGAAGTGATTTGCCCAAGGTCACATAAGTAAGTGACTAAACATCAAGCATAACACACCAGTGTGTACAATCCTAAACCTAAGATGAAGTTTTAGAAGTTGTCCCTTCACTCGGGTTTTTCAGAGATAAACGTTCTTTCTCGTCATTTTCAGTACTGTTAAGCTATTGGGCAAAGCTGGATCTTCAGTATTAACCCATATATTATACACTGTGTATCAATTAATGTACCACAGACTAATATATACAAAGGATCCCTGATGGGGCAATAGTTAAGAGCTCGGCTGCTAACTGAAAGGTTGGCAGTTCGAACCCACCAGCAGGGAGAAAGATGTGGCAGTCCACTTCCTTAAAGATTACAGCCTTGGGAACACTATGGACAGTTCTATCCTGTCCTATAGGGTTGCTGTAAGTCAAAATTGACTCCACAGCAATGAGCTTGATTTTTTGATAATATATACAACCAGAATGCTTCTTAGAAGCGAGGATGGTGAAATTTTGGCTTGCTTACTTTAGACATGTCATCAGGAAAGACCAATCGCTAGAAAAGGACATCATGTTTGGTATAGTAAAGGGTCAGCAAAAGAGAGGGAAATCCTTAATGAGATGGATTGACACAATTGCCCCAACAATTGGCCCAAACATAGAAAAGACTGTGAAGATGGCACAGGACTAGGCAACATTTCATCCTGTTGTACATAAGGTCACCATGAGTTGGAGCAGACTAGACGGCAAGCCACAGCTATACATTAATAAACCCTACGTTAATCTAATCCTGGTTGTTTTAAAACATGTATGAATTGTACTCATCCAAACAAGTTTCATTTAATACAAAATATCCATTTGAAGGAAAAAAGTTAAGAGTAGGAGCTATGCAAGATTATTGTCTGTGGCCAAGGAGCAGCAGCACAGAATAACAGAAGAATGGGTCTGAGAATCGGGGTAACAGGTCTAGGCCTTGACACTGCCAGAGACTGTCTGTATGGCCTTGGAGCAAATGATTTAACATCTCCCAGTCTCAATTTCGTCGTCTGTAAAATGAGCACACTTGACTAGATGACTCTAAGATCAATCCTATGTAAGATCTACCATTTTCACATTATCATTTTATGATTTTGAATACTTAGTACAACCAAATTGGAGATCAAGCCATCTCTTCTGGGATTTAAAACAATTATGTAAAAAATGCATTGTGTTTTTGAGAGAGTATTTTGAATTATAACCAAGTTATAAACTTACCTGTAACCAAGTAATATTAATACAATGACTAGACTTGATAAAGTGTTTTTCTCAATCCTTTGTTGTTTGAATTGACTATGCCTTATTTTCTTACACTTTATCCCAAAAGGTAAAGAGGTAGAAAGGTTCCATTTCCATTGTCTTTTGATCATCTCTAGTCCAACCAATCTCAAAACATAAAAAATATTAGTCTTGACCCAAATTTTGAGGAGATAAAGATTGGGCATGGAGAGAAATGCCCTTCCAAACATAATGAGTTTTTTGTTTTGTTTTGTTTTTCACAGTATACTGTAATTCCTTAGGAAGAATTCTGTGTTTGGAAGGAATTATTTAGCCAACCTTCTTGGTGTAAGTGGTGAAACTCCAAGTAAACTTAAAGAAGGTAGAAATATTCTATAGAAGTAAAGGGAAAGAATTTGTTGTTCCAGGAGTTGGGGAACTAAGGGAGGAGCCGAGAAATTGGTAGAAAGCCATGCCGTGGTTGGTAGAAAGATGTGACATTTCCCCTTGGTGCCCAAATAATCATTAAGATTATGGAGATGATTGAATACTTTATAAAAAAATGATGAAGTGACAGAATTTTGAATCTGGATTACTGCATACAACACGCTCAGAAGAGAGAGAAAGGAAGACACGAAAGCTTTCAGAAAGTATGGAGAATAGAACCACCGTATGACCCAGAAAATTCCACTCCTAGGTATATACCCAAAAGACTTGAAAGCAGAGACTCATACAGAGACCGGTACACCAATTTTCACTGCAGCATTATTCAAAATAGACAAAAGCTGGAAACAACTTAAATGTCCATCAACAGACGAATGGATAAACAAATGTGGTACATACATACAATACAATACTTTTCAGCCAGTGTAAGAAATGAAGTCTTGATACATGCTACAACCTGGATGGAGCTTGAAGACATTATGCTGAGTGAAATAAGTCAGTAATAAAAGGACAAATATTGTACAACCTCACTCATATAAAAAGACAAGGAAAGGCAAATGTGTATTTAAAAAAAAATCAAACCCTTTGCCACTGAGTCGATTCTGACTCATAGTGGCCCTATAGGAAAGAGTAGAACTGCTCCATAGGGTTTCCAAAGAGAGGCTGGTGGATTCCAAGTGCCAACCTTTTGGTTAGCAGCCAAACATTTAACCACTGGCACCATGAGGGCTCCAGCAAATATATAGAGACAAAATTTTATTAGTAGTTTCCAGGGATAGGAGGAAGGGGAAAAGGGGACTTGACCATTTGCTTTCTTCATGTATGCTTATCCTTGATGTCATCCCACAAGTCGTCTGGTGTTTGGTCATTAGTGTTCAACGTGTCAAATTTATTCTTGAGATGGTCTCTAAATTCAGTTGGGATATACTTCACGTTCTGCTTTGGCTCTCTTGGACTTGTTCTAATTTTCTTCGGCTTCAACTTGAACTTGAGTATGAGCAATTGATGGTTTGTTCTGCGTTTGGCCCCTGGACTTGTTCTGACTGATGATACTGAGCTTTTCCATCATTTCTTTCTACTGATATAGTTGATTTGATTCCCGTGTTTTCCAGCCAATGAGGTTCATGTGTATAGTGGCCGTTTATATTGTTGAAAAAAGATATTTGCAATGAAGAAGTCATCGGTCTTGCAAAATTCTATCATATGATCTCTGATGTCATTTTTCTGTCACCAAGGCCCTATTTTCCAACTATCGATCTTTCTTCTTCATTTCCACCTTTTCCATTCCAATTGCCAGTAATTATCAATGCATCTTGATTGCATGTTTGATCAATTTCAGACTGTAGAAGTAGGTAAAAATCTTCAATTTCCTCATCTTTAGCATTAGTGATTGGTGCATAAATCTGAATAATAGTCCTACTAACTGGTCTTCCTTGTAGGTGTATGAGAATTATCCTATCACTGACAGCACTGTACTTAAGGATAGATCTTGAAAAGTTCTTTTTGACGATGAATGCGAGGTCATTCCTCTTCAATTTGTCATTCCCGGCATAGTAGACCACATGATTTTCTGATTAAAATGGCTATTGCTGATAATGCTTAGGATATTGATCTTTATGTGGTCCATTTCATTTTTGATAATTTCCAGTTTTCCTAGATTCATACTTTGTACATTCTATATTCCAATTATTAATGGATGTTTGCAGCTGTTTCTTCTCAGTTTGAGTCATACCACATCAGCAATTCAAGGTCTTGGAAGCTTTACTCCATCCATGTCATTAAGGTCAACTCTACTTTGAGGAGGGAGCTCCTCCCCAATGGTATTTTGAATAACTTCCCCCCCGAGAGGCTCATCTTCTTGCACTATTCCAGATGATGTTCTGCTGCTATTCATAAGGTTTTCACTAGCCAATTTTTTCAGTAGACCTCCAAGTCTTTCTTCCTAGCCTGTCTTTGTTTGGAAGCTCCAGTGAAACCTGTTCACCATGGATGACACTCCTGGTATTTTAAATACCAGTGGCATAGTTTCCAGCATCACAGCAACACACATGCCACCAAAGTACAACAAACTGACAGACTTGATTTGAGGTTTCGGGTCATAGTTTCATGTGACATCCCAGTTAATTGGCCTATTAACAGGTTTAGTGCTTCTGTTCTGTCTCCTAGTTTGTTGAGTAGTGCCTGGGGTCTTAAAAGCTTGCAAGCAGCCATCCAAAGCACCACAATTGATCTCTGTTTGCCTGGAGTAACAGATGACAGAGGAGAATCAGAGATAGGAGGAGGAAATGGAATGTGTGGCTATCTGCCCCCATGAACAACTGCCTCCTTTGCTATAAGACCAGAAGAACTGGATGGTGGCCGGCTACCATTACTGAACATTTTGATCAAAGATTCTGTAAAAGAATCCTGACAAAAAGGGGGAAAAATTCAGAATAAAATTTCAAATTGTCATGGACTCCAGACTTTATGGAGCCACGGGGCCTGGATGAACCCCTGAAACTATTACCATGAGATAGTCTTTAAAACTTAAACCAAAATATCCCTTGAAGTCTTCTCAAAACCAAACAATAGTTTAGCTTAACTACTAAAAAATATCTGCCTTGAGCATTATGTTCTTTTAAGAACTACCTATATGGGATCAAAGTAACAACAGCAACTTGAAAGATTAGATAGAAACCTTAGAGGGCAGTGAATTTATGTTAATGGGGGAGGAACTACTCAGAAAAAGAGGTTGAGAATGGTTGCACAACTCAAAAAAGTGTAATCAGTGTCACTGAATCATACATGTAGAGATGGTTGAATTCGTGTATGTCTTGTTGTGCATATCCTCAACGACAACAACAAAATAAATTTAAAAATATATATGAAGAAATCTTTTCCCTTCCTTAAATGATAGAACTGCGTCTTTTAGGAGCAGGGAGTGCGTCAATTAAAATCTTAACAAAAGTAAGGTGTCAGAAGGGAGACCCTTGGGAATAGAACATAGCAGTAGCTGAAAGGAAGTGAAGATGTGCACAGGAACATTAAAAGCAGAGTAGGGAGGAAAGAAGAGCTTAAAATACCTTGACAATTCATTTCTGCAGCATAATTTTACCTAACCTTCTGGACTGACTAGCAGTTTCAGTTTAAGGGCTATAATAATCTTTCTCCCTTAATGTTTCTAGAGGCCTTTTAAGTTGCACATGATTCTTTTCATGGGCGTGGGTCATGGAAAGGCAATCTTCCCACAGCTGGGATGCTAACATTGTACCTTCCTCATCCCTGAACCTGCCTACTAGTACTGAAGACCCAAGTAACAATCTATTTTTAGTTCAACCACTGCCAGGTGTTTCTGATAAAAGCCTCTGTCCCTATTAATCATACAATTATGATAATAAATATGAGACGACCAAAAATCAAGTGGACAAAAGGGCAACAGCTGGCAACTTCAATTGGTGAACTTGGCAATACAATTAAATGAGGTAGCCTATAAGCAATATTTCCATTGGGAATACTCTGTGCCAGTCATTTCCCCAGGAAGGTCTTGTTCAATCAGAGTGGCACATTATGGAAATGCATGCGACTTACAGAGAGCATGCTGAAATTTATTCACCACTATGTGCTCATAGCCAGCTCATGATTCATGAAGCTACTGGAAGCAGGGAGAAGAAAAGAATGTCAAAAGCTGGGGAGATGCGGGTGCTTCACGTGTGTTGTTCTATGTGTACAATAATCCAGATTAACAACCTTCACTGTTAAAGGCAATATGGTATCGTTTGTTAAGCAAACTCTCTCACACGTGCAAAATCAGAGAAGTCTATTTTAGATGTTGGGCTAGGAGGCAGCAATAAAGTGCAAAAATCCAATACATTTGTTTAAAAAGGGCAGCAGGGCAGCAAAATAACATTTTAACTAAGCAGGTTTTTCCAGACACGGCAAGAGTGCCTTCCCCATTATCTGCTCTGGGATTTCTTACCGGAATCAGGCATGTTGGAGTACCAAGTGCAGATGCTGACACAGACGAATGAAAGAACTTAAAAATAATAACAAGAAACACAATTCTTTGGCAGTAAAATTAATGTGTTAGTGCTTTAAAAATAATAAACCGTGATAAGAAAAGATGAGATGTGTTAACTCATAAAAAATGTAGCTGCTGATGACAGAATAACACGTGACCTCTGTGTTACCTGACCTTGGCATTTAGCATCAGAAATACGACAATTCACACATCTCAGCACTTGTTGTTTTTGTGGTAGCCCAAGAAGAGCCTATTATCTTTCAGTAGTGAATAGAAATTCTACAATTCTTAGCATGGAATGGAAGATGCTGCTAGGTTTCTGTGGGGTGTATATTGGTGACAAAGAGTCCTGGTGGTGCGAAGGTTAAGTACTCTACTGCTGATCAAAAGGATGGTGGTTGGAATCCACCAGGGACCCTGTAGGAGAAAGACTGGCAATCTGCTGCCATAAAGATTACCGCCTAGGAAACCCATGGGGGCAGTTCTACTTTGTCACAATGGGTCACTATGGGTCAGAATCAACTCAGCACCTGACAACAGCATGTTGGTGTAGAGTTTTTACTGCCCAGTTCTGATTTGTTCTTACTCCACCTTGGAACTTCATTTGTTCATTTCTTCCTCTTTATGTACTGTAGTAGGTATTGTGGCTGCTGATGAATAGAGAGGGCAGGAGAAGAAACATCCAAAAATAATTAAAGTGAATTTATAGTCCTTGAAGGGTTCAAAGTCTTATGACTGCCTTGTAGCCTCCACTAGACCCAAAATAGCAGATGGCTGAATATCTGAGGAGATAATCGTCCTACAGGTTCTTGATGGAAATAAAATCAAGAATCCAAAATGGAACAAGTGGAGCAAGCTCATATCTCAACTTCCCCATGCCTTCACTGACATTGTGAGATCCTGGATTGTTTGATTTCCCTGGAAGTCGCACATCTTCCCAGAGCAAATTGTTGGAGTAAGTGGGATTAAGTACAGAGGAAATGTTTACAGTCTGCAGACATGAATAGTAACTTTTGATACTAAAGCTTCTCTTCTTACTTCTGAACAAAGGCTAAGCAATGGGTGGGTGCAATCAGGAGAGAACTTGTATGGTAAAGCTGGAGACTAGAATATATTTGCTGTTTGGCATACTGGAATCAGAAGAAAAATGAGGTATCTGGCCTCTGGAACAACATGTTACTAATAGAATGGTAGTATTCATATTTAGAAAAGAGTCAATAGTGTTTAAACATAACAAGCCACTTTTTTAAAAAATGGTATCTAGAAATCACAAAGCAAAGAAACAATAGCTTCCCTGAAAGGAAAAAAAAAAAAAAAGATAAGCAATATAAGTGTCAATGCATGCTTCTTTCTTTTTCTTTTCTTCTTGAAATTTATTTTCCATTTTTCCTTCTCTTCATTTTACATCCCTTCTGGAATAAGATACTATAAGCAAATCCTGTGACTAAGAGAAGGATAATAACTCTAGTAGATCCTTTAAAACAGGACTTAAGTAACTTTTACACAACTCCAGTTGGAGATATACAAAGAGAAGATGTTAGCTTAACCAACAGAGTCTTCTCTAGTTTTCAAGTAAATCTTTGACTTCCCTGGCCCAAATGCAATACCTGCCTCCTTTTTTCCATCTTTATAGTTAAAAAGAAGCTATGAATTTATAATTTGTTATATCTTAAGGCTCAGGCAGTAGATTTAAAAGCATTCATTAGTTAATGGCTCTGATGCATTTTGAAGTAGAAAAGACTTGCTCTACATGTTAAGTAGTATTTTACCGAAAATAAAATTTAAGGGAGTACCATTTGCAATTTAATTCAACCACATGTTTCACTGATCTTTTCAGGTATAAGGATGACTTCTTCTCACTTCAAGTACCAGCCTCCCTAGAGAGAAAGAATCTAGTTCTAGAGTAAATGGCAGACATCACTAGAAGGCCATGAACATTATCAGTGCTTTGGTAAGTGTCTTAGGCTGGGTTCTCTAGAGAAGCAAAACCAGTAAAGCATATAAATATATTTATATAGAGAGATTTATACCAAGGAAACAGCTCACGCGATTGTAGAGGCTAGGAGGTCCCAAGTCCGTGGATCAGGATAGAGGTTTCTCGCAAGTCATGCAGCGACAGAAGCTGGCCAGCCCAAGTTAAAAAAGCAACAGGGGATGAAAATGGTACATACACACAAAAAATTGCTTATCACAAAGGAGGAGAAAAGAGGAACAATAAGGATATGGGTCAAATATAAATCAAATAGTATGTATATTTAGGCAGACATTAATCTAATATTTAGGCAGACATGAAACTAGTATCAATAATTACATTGAGTATGACTGAATTAAGCACTCCAATCAAAGGGTAAGTATTTGTAGATTGGATACATAGCAAGATTCAACTATGTGCATTCTATAAGATACACATTTTAGATTCAGAAAACAAGTAGGCTAAAGTGAAAGAATAATTAAAAAAAAAAAAGATATAGCATGAAAACAATAACCATGAGAGAGAAGGAGGAGTGGCTATGTTAATAGTAGAAAATAAACTGCAGACAAGAAATATTACAAGGGACAAAAAGAAGCATCTGGTTTTGATAAATGGGTCAATGCAGCAGGAAGATATGCCAATTATAAATGAAAGAACCTATCTAAAAAATCCCAGAACATATGAACAAAAACTGACAGAATTGAAAGGAAAAATATAGGGCTATTGACAGAACACCTAACAACAAAAAACACAACCGCAAAAATCAGCAAGGATATAGAAGACTGAATAACTCTATGAACCAACTAGATCTAACTGACATACTTAGGATACTCCGTCCAACAACAGCCGAATCCAATTTCTTTTCAAGTGCACATGGAATATTCTCCATTGTTGACCATATGCTAGTCCATAAAATAAGTCTTAAAATATTTAAACCAGTTGCTGTCGAGTCAACTCCAACACATGGTGATACCATCTACTTCAGAGTAGAACTGCACCCCATAGGATTTTCAGTGACTGATTTTCCAGAAGTAGATCACCAGACCTTCTTACAAGGCCCCTCTGGGTGGACTTGGAACACCAAATTTTTCATTAGTAGCTGAGTGCTTAACCATTAATGCTAGCCAGGGACTCCTTAATATATTTAAGAGAATTGAAATCATATAAAATATATTCAGCAACCACAATATAATTAAATTAAAAATCAACAATATAATGATATTTTGGAAAACCCAAATATTTGAAAATAGAAAATTTGAAAAGACCTATATCAGATAAAGAAAATAAATTAGTAATTAAAAATCTTTCTGCAAAGAAAATCTCAAGCCCAGATGGCTTTGCTCATGAAATCTATTAAATATTTAAGGAAGAATAATAATTCTACCTAAACTCTTTCAGAAAATAGAGAAAAACAGAGTGTTTCCAAGTCATTTTATGAGGCCAGTATTACCCTGATACTAAAGATTTCATAAGAAAAGAAAAGTGAAGAAAAATATTTTTCGTGAACATAGATGTAAACATACTTGACAAAATATTAGCAGACCCAAGCCTGCAACATATAAATAAGACTATGCACTATGATCAATATGGTATATTAATTGATTTTCAGGTATTAAATAAACTTTAAATTCCTGAGATAAATTAACCATGATAATAAAATGAAGGACAAAACCCACGTGATCTTATCAATAGATACATAAAAGCATTTTACAAAATCCAATGCTGATTCATAACAAAGCATTTCAAACCGCACGGAGTAAAACTGAACTTCCCTAACTTTAGATAAAGACTAGCTAGGAAAACCTATAGCTATAATAACTATAATCTTATTTAAAAGTGAGGTGAAATCTCCCCTTGGATCAGGAATAACACAAGAATATCTAGTCTTACCACTTCTATTCAACCTTGTAATTGAGGTTCTAGTTAGTAAAACAAAGCAAGAAACAAAGAAATTAAATGTATACCGATTGGAAAGAAAGAATCATTCAGATGGCATGATCTTGTATGCATAAATTCTCAGGATTCTACAAAAAATCTACTAGAACTACGAAGCAAATATAAAGGTAGCAAGATAAAACCCTGAGATACCCAAAAAAGCAATATTATTTTTATGTACTATCAATGAACAGCCTAAAAATACTATTTTCCCTTAATTGATTTACAGTTTTAATACAATTCCAATGAAAATTCTGGCAGACTTATTTTTAGAAAATAACAAACTGATCCTAAAATGCATATGGAAAAGTAAATCACCTATAAAAATCAAACAGTTTTGAAAAAGAAGAACTAATTTGGAGGTCTTACACTACCAGATTTCAAAACTGTAAAATTGCTGTAAATTTATTGTAAAATTACAATAATCAAGTCGGTATGGTATTGGCAAACAGGATTGACACGCAGACCAATGGAACAAAATAGAGAGTCCAGAAATGCGCTCACACATTATGGTCAATTTATTTTTGACAAACGTGTCATGGAGATTCACAGGGACAAAGATAGTAATTTCAACTAATAGTGTTGGAATAATTAGGTATTCATTTGTAAAAAAAGGAACTTAGTACCTTACCTCACATCATACGTAAAAACTAACTCAAAATGGATTATATAAATACATGTAAGAGCTAAAACTTTAAAAGTAAAAAGAAAATGGAGAGATTATTTGCTACCTTAGGTTAGGCAAAGATTTCTAAGTTATGACACCAAAAGAATGATGCATAAATGAAAAAAATGCTGAATTGGATTTCATCAAATTTTAAAACTTTTGGTTTTCAAAGACATCCTTAGAAACTGAAATTAGTTACAGACTAGAATAAAATATTAGCAAAGTATGCATTGATTATAGACATATCCAGAATATACAACCTAAATATATAACTCCATAATAAGAGGAGAAAAACAACCCCACCAAAAAATGTCCAAAAATTAGAATAGTTACTTTACTAATGTGAAAATAAACAAAGACAACCCAAAAAAGAACAAACAGAAGCCATTTATTCAGAGATTACTATAGCAAGGGAGTCAGCCACTTGTTTTTGGCAGACTCAAAGACAGGCTAGAAAGTGATAAAGCTTTACGGTGAAAAACGGAGAAGACTCCAGGTATGCTCCAATGGAAGATTATTGGCTTGGGGAAGCTGGAGGTTGGCTAACTAGAAACACGGTGTTAAATGTGATTGGTTTGGTAGCATTTTGGATTTCTCTGGTTGGTTCTGAGTCAACAGCAAAAACAAAAATGAGGGGAGCTGGCAGTTAATGATCAAGCCCAGACTATTCTTGTCCAATTGTGGCAGAAGTTGTGTTTTGCTTTCCTAGACATGTTGCTACAGAGGTTGTAGGCTAGAATTCTATTTTCATATATGGTCAGGCCATTGACTATTTGTATATACAGTCTCTCATCAAAGAAAATATACTGATGACCAATAAGCACATGAAAATATATTCAACATTAACAGTCATTAGAGAAATATAAGTTAAAATTGCAACAAGATACTATTACAAACCCATTGTTGTTTTTGTCGTTAGGTACTGTTGAGTCAATTCTGACTCGTGGTGAACCCATGTACAACAGAACAAAACACTGCCCAGTCCTGCACCATCCTCACAATTGTTGTTATACTTGAGCCCATTATTGCTGCCACTGTGTCAATCGATCGCATGGAGGGTCTTCCTCTTTTTTGCCAACACTCTACTTTACCAAGCATGATATCCTTCTCCAGGGACTGCTCTGGAAATGTGCAATTCCACTGCAAGATATCCAACCAAAAGAAATTAAAACATATGTACAGTCGGTCCTCCATATCCACCAGTTTAACATCTGTGGATTCAACCAACCTCGGATTGTAAATATTTTAAGAAAAAGAAAAAGGTTCCAAAAAGCAAAACTTAAATTTGCCACGTGCCAAGCACTAGGCTGAATTCACCTGAATGAAATGATGTGTAGTCATACCCTGTGGGCAGCCTCTCACCATTTCACAGATCCTCAGTCTCTCTCCAGCACTCATTGTTTGAGCATTGATCTCCTCACGTCTTGTTTGTTCCCTACTTGTGTGGTGTACACCCTTTGCTTCTGTGAAAAAATGGCTCCTAAAAAGCAATTAAGTGGTCAAAGCAATCCTTCAAAGGCTAAGAGGGAGCGTAATGTGCTATCTCTCCACGAGAAAATAAAAATCTTAGCTCTTTTGAAAAGTGGCTTGTTGCTCACCAGAGTGGCCATAAGTTTGGTAAGAACGAACCGAGAATTCACACAATAAAGGAGAAAGAAGCTGAAATTAGTGGATGTTAGTGTGCCCCTACAATGGCAAAAATGGTCTCTCTGGTTCATGATAAAGTACTTGGCAGAGGCTGGGAAAGCATTAAGTGTTAAGTGTAATCATTAACAACTATTTACATATCATTTACATTGTATTAGGTATTATAAGTAATCTAGAGATGATTTAAAATATACTGGAGGATGTGTGTAGATTATATGCAAATACTATGCCATTTTATATAAGAGACTTGAACTTTCTTGGAGTTTGGAATCCGTTGGGGGTGAGTCCTGGAACTAATCTCCCTTGGACACTGAGGGATGACTGTATACAGAAAGACATGTATGTGAATCTTCATTGTAGGATTATTAATAATAACCAAAAACTAGCAACCACTCAAATATCTGTCAGATGGTGAATGGATTAAAAAAATGATGTATTCATAAAATGGACTACCACTCTGCAATAAAACTGAATGGACTACTGTTACCCTCAACAATATGGATAAACTTCGGAAGCGAAGTGAAAGAAGCCAGACAGAGAAAAACTACATACTATATGATTCCATTCCTATATCATTTCTATATAGGCAAAACTTTACAGAGAGAAAGGGTTGTGGGTGGCAGCTAGGATTGCCTATCAACATGCATGTGGTAACATTCTGGGGTTTTGGATTTGTTCTGAAACAAAATTGTGACGACGCCTGTACAACTCCATAAATTTTCTTAAAATCATTGTACTGTATATTTAAAATAAGTGAATATTGTGGCCTGTACATTATAATTCCACCACCTCGTCTGTCAGTTTGACATACTGTGGTGGCTTGCATGTTGCTGTGATACTGGAAGCTATGCCACTGGTATTTCAAATGCCAGCAGGGTCACCCATCATGGCCAGGTTTCAGCTGAGCTTCCAGACTAAGACAGACTGGGAAGAAGGACCTGGAGACTACTTCTGAAAAAACTGGTCAGTGAAAACTTTATGAATAGAAGCAGAACTTTACCCAATATAGTGCTGGAAGATGAGCCCCTCAAGTTGGAAGGAAATCAAAATACCACCGGGGAAGAGCTGCCTTCCAAAAAGTAGAGGTGACCTTAATGACTTGTATGGAGTACAGCTTTCGGGACCTTCACTTGCTGATGAGTATGACTCAAAATGAGAAGGAACAACTGCAAATATCCATTAGTAATTGGAACGTGGAATGTATGAAATATGAATCTAGGAAAACTGGAAGTTGTCAAAAATGAAATGGAACACTCGAAAATTGATATCCTAGGCATTGGTGAGCTGATGTGGACTGGTCTTGGCCATTTTGAATAAATCGTATGATCTCCTATGCTGGGAATGACAAATTGAATAGGAATGACGTCACGTCCATTTTCAATAAGAATATATCAAGATCTGTCCTGAATTACAAAACTGTCAGTGATAGGATAATATCTGTAAGCCTACAAAGAAGACCAGTTAATACTATTATTCAAATTTATGCACCAAACACTAATGCTAAAGATGAAGAAATTGAAGATTTTTACCAACTTCTGCAGTGTGAAATTGATCAAACATGCAATCAAGGTGCATTGATAATTACTGGTGATTCAAATGCAAGAGGTGGGAACAAAGAAGGCTCAGTAAAAGGAAAATACAGCCTTGGTGATAGAAACGACACCGGAGATCATGTGATAGAATTTTGCAAGATCAAGGACATATTCATTGGAGATACGTTTTTTCAACAACATAAAATGAGACTCTACACGTGGACCTTGCCAGATGGAATACACAGGAATCAAATCGACTACATCTGTGGAAAGAAACAATGAAGAAGCTCAGTATCATCAGCCAGAACAAGGCCAGTAGCTGACTGTGGAACAGACTATCAATTGCTCATATGCAAGTTCAAATTGAAGCTGAAGAAAATTAGAACACGTCCAAGAAAGTCAAAGCACAATCTTAAGTATATCAAGTCTGAATTTAGGACCATCTCAAGAAGAGATTTGATGTGTTGAACACTAATGACCGAAGACCAGACCGGTTGTCGGATGACATCAAGGACATCATACATGAAGAAAGCAAAAGTTCATTAAAAAGATAGGAAGAAGGAAAAGAACTAAGGAATGTCAAAAGAGACTCTAAAACTTGCTCTTGAACATAGAGTAGCTAAACAGAATGGAAGAAACAATGAAGTAAAATGGCTGAACGGAAGACTTCAAACGGCAGTTTGAGAAGACCAAGTAAAGTATTATAATGAAATGTGCAAAGATCTGGAGTTAGAAAACCAAAAGGAAAGAACACACTTGGTATGTCTTAAGCTGAAAGAACTGAAGAAAAAATTCCAAGTCTTGAGATGCAATATTGAAGGATTCTATGGGCAAAATATTAGAACTATGTAGGAAGCACCAAGACAAGATGGAAAGAAAACAGAGTCACTGTACAAAAAAAAATTTGTCAATGACCAACCGTTCCAGGACGTAGCTTATGATTAAGAACTGATGGTACTGAAGGAAGAAGTCCAAGCTACACTGAAGGCAATGGTAAAAAACTAGGCTCCAGGAATTGACAGAATAACAATTAAGATGTTTCAACAAATGGATGGAAAGCTGGAAGAGCTCACTTGTCTATGCCAAGAAATTTGCAAGACAGCTACCCGGCCAACTGAAAGAGATCCATATTTATGCCCATTCCAAAGAAAGGTGATCCAACAGAACAAGGAAGTTATTGAACAATATCATTATTGTCAAATATAGGTAAAATTTTGCTGAAGGTAGTTAAAAAAAAAACATTGCAGCAGTTCATTGACATGGAACTGCCAGAAATTCAAGCCAGATTCAGAAGACGTGGAACAAGGGATATCACTGCTGATGTCAAATGGAATTTGACTGAAAGCAGAGAATACCAGAAAGATGTATAGTTTTATTGACTATGCAAAGGCATTCAACTGTGTGGATCGTAACAAATTATGGATAACAGTTTGAAGAATGGGAATTTCAGAACACTTAATTGTGCTCATGTGGAACCTGTACATAAACCAAGAGGTGGTCATTCCAACAGAATAAGAGGATACTGCATGGTTTAAAATCAGGAAATGTGTGTGTCAGGGTTGCATCCTTTCACCATAGTTTCTCAATCTGTATGGTGAGCATGTAATCCGAGAAGCTGGACTATATGAAGAAGAATGAGGCATCAGATTTGGAAGACTCATTAACAACCTGTTATATGCAGATAACACAACTTTGCTTGCTGAAAGTGAAGAGGACTTGAAGCACTTACTGAAGAAGACCAAAGATTATAGTCTGCAGTATGGATTACACCCCAACATAAAGAAAACAAAACAAAAAACCTCACAACTGGACCTATAAGCAACACCATGATAAACGGAGAAAAGATTGAAGTTGTCAAAGATTTCCTTCTACTTGGCTCCACAATCAAAGTCCGTGGAAGCAGCAGTCAAGAAATTAAAGACATTGCATTGGGCAAATATGCTGTAAAAGATCTCTTTAAAGTGTTCAAAAGCAAAGATGTCACTTTATGGATTAAGGTTCACCTGACTCAGGTCATGATATTTTCAATCACCTCATATGCATGCAAAAGCTGAACAATGAATGAGGAAGACCAAAGAAGAATTGATGTGTTTGAATTATGGTTTTGGCAAAGAATATTGACTATACCATGGACTGCCAGAAGAATAAACAAATCTGTCTTGGAGGAAGTACATCCATAACGCTCCTTAGAAGGGAGGATGGCCAGGCTATGCCTTACATATTTTAGACATGTTGTCAGAAGGGACCAGTCCCTAGAGAAGGATGTCATGCTTGGTGAAGTAGAGGGTTAACAAAAAATCAGATGGATTGACACAGTGGCTGCAGCAATGGACTCAAACGTGCAAAATCGTGAGGCTGGCACAACTGGGAAGTGTTTTATTTTGCTGTACATAGGGTTGATATGAGTAGGCACCAACTCAATAGCACCTAACAACAACAGCAACAACAAATGATAATTTAAGAAGGACTAAATAGACTTTCTAGAAATCTAAATTATGAAACTTAAAAACACAATATATAATTAACATAGCAATTTCCTTGACTTCAGAGGCCATATTCTTAACCATTATTCTATATCTGTTTCAATTTTAAGCATTTCTAAGTTTTCCATATTTCATTTTTTGAATAAAGATATCCCTTTTAATCTCAAATAAAAGATGCATAAATGATTACAAGTGTATCCTTTATTCCTGTTTTCACAGACAACTGAGCTAATCTGAACTCTCATGACTTTTGTTCCCAGAGTACAGAAGGATTTTTCTCTGTCTCTCCCTGATCTGTACTAGCTGACAAAATACCTGCCAGTAAATCTTTATAAATCTCAGTTACAAACTTACTTTCTGAGTCTCAGAATATACAGTGGCTTCTTGCCTCTTATTCAGTGAAAATAACTTCATATTGGGGTTTTACCCATATCAGCAATGCTCCAAGTTCTCAAAGATTAATGTTAGGATATTATACCAAATAATATAAAATATTTATTAAATTTCAGCTCCAAAATCTACAAATCCATAAATTCAAATAATAGGTACATTTTACTTTTCTTTTAAATGATAACCATCTCCAAGTTTCTTTCCCATAGGTTAATACATTGAAGTAAAACCCTTTTATTTTTTTATCTTCTTTACAAGGAGCCCTGGTGGCACACTGGTTAAGCTCTTGATTGCTAATGAAAAGGTCGGGGACTCAATTCCACCAGCTGCTCTGCGGGAAAAAGATGTGACAGTCTGCTTCCGTAAAGGTTACAGCCTTTGGAACCTTATGGGCCAATTCTACTCTGTCCTACGGGGTTACTGAGTTGGAATCAACTCAGCAGCGAAGGGGTTTTTTTTTTTTTAAATCTTTACTATAGCTAGTATACTGCTTATAAGCCCTAAAAAGCAGCTACCTCATTTTTGACTGGGCAAAGAGTACTTCATGCTTTGATACAGCCAATTATCTAGGTATTTAAAAAGTACAAATATTCACAAGACACATCACACGACAAAAGTTCACTGGTAAACTCCAATCTGCAAGAATCCTAAAATGTGGAGGCTATCCCTCAATAAGCAAAACGATAAAGAGTATGCCTGATGTATAACTTATACTTTGGCTAAATCTCATTTGCAAATGGTGTTTTGTTTCTTTATATAAATAACCCCATTGGAACAAAAGAAAAAAAAAGTTTTGAGACTGTACCATTGGGTAAATTTTCTCAGCTGCTGGATTTAATGTTATTTTACCAGAGATAAAACTATGCAGATTCCATTGCTATAAAGGGAGTTACTTTTCCAGGTATATCTTCTATTTGCCTGTGAAATCATGAGATGGCAGTACAAGTATGATAATGAAGATGATGATGAGGAGGAGGAGGAGGAAGAGTTTGATACTGATTATAATCATTCAGAAATAGATAGTATTCAGGAAAATTTCTGAATACTGGCATTTAATTGTAGAACAAATTTATTAAAGATACAAAAATGAAAACCTTACCTGGCTTTATAAAAACCATGCTATTTATAAGTATTTCCATTAGCTATTTAGCAACTAACATGAGAAAAATAATAATTTTGCTAAGTTGAACAGAAAAGGTTGATATCCAACTTTTGGCACTGGTACAAGAATCTCTGCCCTTTAATTCTGTCACTGCTAATCTAGTCTTGTCTCACCTTGGTGGATTGAAGATTCATTCTCAATGGTTCAACCTGAATTGATCTGGCTTCTTTATAATAGGAAGCCCATACGAAACTGACGACAAGAATGTCCAACTGTTATAATGAAATAGCAAGAATAGCTACATAAATAACCCTATGTGTTACTTATGAGATTTGTGTGTGTGTGTGTGTGTGTGTGTGTGTTGGGGAGTTCTGATTACTAGACCTTATTGTGTGGGCAGTGGCGTATTGAAGGCGTAGATGAGGGAGGACCTCGAAGGATACATATCAGTTTGTTACAACATATTATATAGCCATTCTTCATTGCAGGGTATTTTCCCTATATAATCAGGCTGGTATAAATAGAATCATCCTCTACATTTAATATTTGGAAACACACACACTGGCAAATCTTTCATTCTACAGATTTTTCTTTGCTGTTGCTTGAGTCATCAAAAATTTCTGGTGCTATCACAATACCAAATAATGTATATGTGAAATGATTTGAAGATGTCCCAAAATCTCATTAACCACAGTTGAACTATTTTCATTTTAGAAACTTCTTTTAAAGACTAATCTATAATATATGTTAACTGTTTTATGATACAATGTTAGGAAAAAAATGAACTCGTTGCCATCGAGTTGATTCCGACTCATTGCGACCCTATAGGACAGAGTAGAACTGCCCCACAGGGCTTCCAAGACGTGGCTGGTGCATTCAAACTGCCGACCCTTTGGTTAGCAGCTGAGCTCTTAACCACTGTGCCACCAGGGCTCCTATAGTTTCCCACCTAGACCTAAATTCCCAAGTGAGAATGGGTATTCCTTTTATACAATCTCAGAGCACTCAGTAGTTCTATAAAAGTGAATTTTCATCACTTATCTCCATTAAAGTAAAATACAATTAAGTTTATACCAAAGTACTATATAATACATTTGTATTATGTTCAATTTTATTTCAGCAATGAAGTACATGTGTTCTTACTGTTTATATTAGGTTAATGTCATTATCAACTCATAACTTAAAGCAATTACACAGTACATTGCATGAATAGTTTGTCAAAGAATGAGTAAAATTGTGCATCACGGCATTTAACTTGGCCATGGCTTTTCCTACGCACCAACACTGCTATTGCTACAATATGGAAAGACACTTTTGAAAATCTAATTTTTTTTTTTAACACAAGGCAGTCAGCGTCCCTGTCATCTAGGGATCCCAATGATAACCATGACACAAATAAGATGTACTGGCAAAAATAAATGTAAGCAAGGAAGAATTTCAAACACTAAGGAACAAGTCAGAGCAAAGCCACCCGGTACAAATAAATTAAATGAATGGTATTACGTATGTGTATGTGTGTAAGGGGATTCTGTTTCTTTAGAAGTGTGAACTGCAAATTGAGAAAAGAGAGAGGGAAGAGAGGTTGGGTGGTGGCTGTCAAAGTGACCTGCTCATTTCAGATCTGCAGGTACCACACTATGGATAAGAAAACACAGGCCATCTTCTATCGAGGAATTGGAAAAGGCATTTAGGATTGTAATAGCAAAACACTTCTGGCATGGAGTATGTACAGTTTGAGGAAAAGTACGAACATAATATGGGAGAGATTGTGCTAAACATATATCTTCCACTTTAAACTAATACAGTTGTTTTTATCTGTAGAGCAAATATGACATTACTTGAGTATACGACATCTGCTTAGTGGTGTTTTTTCTCCCTGAATGTAGTTATTTAATTACCAGCATGTAATTAAATGATGCAGAGCTTTCCAAGCTACTCAGCTACAGAATTAAACAAGCCAATAAAAAGGCAAGTACACTGACAGGCTATCTGAAAATCATGATATATATGGTTATGTATTATATATTTACATGTACATATATGTATATGCATATATATGTATGTACATTATATATAGAAGGAGATATAGATAGACAGAGACAGACAGACACATACATACACACACACACACACACAAATACACACAGAGGAACATTACATCTCAACTCTTTCTTCTCCCCTCACCTTCTAGACATAGAGGAAGAGATCAGCTTTGCCTTGAGTGATACCTTTAGTTAGGACCTCAAAGTAACAAAGCCTATAAGTATGCACACATTGAACCAAACCGTTGTTTTGCATTGTCTTTTTGCACTGTCATCAACTAATTGGGGTATATTTCCATTCATAATTCCATGGTCATGTTCTTCAAAATTAGTGAGCATGCTTAACCTGCAAAAGTTCTCTTCATTCTTCGTTTTGTGCCTATTTTCTATTAATATTTCATGTCAATCAGTTTTTTTTTTAACATTGGGTGTAGAGCTTAAGTGACATTTCCAAAACCAAACCCATTACTGTTGAGTGGATTCCAACTGATAGCGACCCTACTGGACGGAGTAGAACTGCCCCATACAGCTTCCAAGGAGTGGCCGGTGGTTTCAAACTGCTGACCTTTTGGTTAGCAGATGAGATCTTAACCACCGTGCCCAAGTGTACAAAATTTGAAGCACACTGTAAACATTTTAAAACATGAAGTAACACATGACAGCCAACCTCTGACAGGAGTGACTTCAACTGTAAGAACATTTCATGAGTGTGCGCGACTCTCTGGCAAACAGTCACAACTGTTGGTGCAAAACCTGTCAAAACGATAAGTGATCCACGTGTGGTGGAGACTTGAAGGGACTCGAGGGGTAGTACCACTGCTAATAAGTTTTGCCTTTTTGCTATCGTGGGGATTTTCTCCATGCCTGTATGTGGTGTGTTGTGGGAGTGACCTTTGTTTGAATTCAGTTAACAGTTTCCTGTTGATACCTGGCTTACAGATTACTTACATAGGAAACCTCTCCCAAATATCTGGGTAGTGTCATGTTGAAGAACCCCAAACACAATGACAACTATGCTCATTCCATTATAAGATGGAGGGTCACGGAATTCAATGAAATAGACACTGCACCACTTTTAATTTTCAAACACCCATCTCACTCTATTCATGCTTCCTGAACAATTGAATAAAAGCCAAAGAGCTAAACCAGACAGAATTTGATACCCTAAAACCCAAGAAGGCATGGTTTAATCATAACAGAATCTTGAGGAATTGAGGATTTGGTCATTTGAGGGTATGCAATTAAAGAAGCTTTTGTTTCAAGTCTAAGATCAAGATTCTTATTTGAGTAAATAAATAGATAACTACGAGAATGGAAACATTAGTGAAACCATAAAAAACAGAGCTTGCGATTAGGTAAACCAGAGTAACATCACAAGATGGAGAAAAAAAATTGCAGCAATTATAGATTATCTCTTAAAAAGTGTGGTTCAGTTTGATGAATCAACTGATTTTGGTAGTTGAGTCAGGTATCCTACTTAGAGACATAGGAAAAGGAGAGTGATTCTGTGAATCATTTCTACTAGCTAAGAGAGGAATCAACATATTCAATCTCATCAGAAAGGATTTTGTGCTTTTTTTAATTAACCTAAAAATACAGATTTGTATGTGAGGATCAATTTGCACCTGCTATGCTGGTTTAAAGAAAAAAAATCAGATTAAATGCCCATGAAAAGAAAATAGCTTTCACGAGCATGTATTATATATTGTACCATCAAGTACTTTCCAGAAAACTTTCCCTGGGAAGAAAGACTCTTCCTCCCCGGTAATATTTGACAGCATAGATAGCATCAGAGACAATGCTCAAGATTTTCATGCTTCTTTTGTGATTTTTGTGAAAATTTTGCTTTTGTAAAGGATTAAGTATTTTTCTGAAACTCCTATTTGACCAAGATTATTGCAAGAATTCCTTTTGCAATTCCAACAGGACTAAGAGTGGCAAGTCATAGTCCAAAGCACTCATTTACCTTGCTGACTTCGGTGTAATGAATTACTTAATATGTCCCTTTCAGCCATGGTCTTTGTGACTCACACACAATGATTGAGTGGGACTATGCAAATAAGGTTTATGGAATCTGGAACTTGTGCTGGATGAGGTTATGTGTCAACTTGGCTAGGCCATGATTCCCAATATTGTATGTTTATCTTTCATTTTCTGTGTTGTGGATCCTGACCATGACATATTGATAAGGCAGGATTGGGGTAGGGTGTGTCTTGGGTCTCAGTCTTGCAGGAGAGCGTGACTCAAGTCCCACCCTTACTCAAGTTCCACGCTTTCCTGGGGTGTGGCCTGCATCTAAGGGCTGTGTGTGGATGACATGGCGGGGCTCTCTCTCTCTGTATCTGTATCCCTTGTCCAGTTCATGATCAGTTGACCTCTGGTTCTTGGGACTTGAGCCAGAGTCCTGCTGTCTGATCTGCTGATTCTGGGATTCGCAGGCCTTCACAGCCCCGTGGGCTGGCGGCCTATCATCTGGCCAGATGCATCAGCTTCCACAGCCTTGAGAGCCAGCAGCCTGTGGTCTGAGCTGCCAGTTTGGGTTCGTCAACCCCTGTAGCCACATGTGGCAGGAGAAGCCTATGCCTGACCCACAGATTTGGGACTTGCCAGCCTCCCCAACTGCACGAGCCATTTCCTTCTTATGGTTTGTGAGTTCTGTGAGACGTGGCACTGAATTAGGGAACCCAAAGACAGGAGGGGGGAGTACTGAGGTGAGAGGGAGTAGTTGATGTTAGAGATGATGGAGTGGTACAGCAGTTTGGAAAGTTGGACATTTGGGACATCTTTAACCTCTGCCTCATAGCAACCAGGTTTGTGCTGATCTTTATAAATGAAATTATTCATTTACTGACCCTAAACTGCAAGTCTTTACACCATTGACTTCTAATTGACAAGCGAACATTTGCCTTGTTCAGCACATCCCCTGCTTTTTGCCTTGTTCCCCGTTTCGCCTGTAACGTGTAAAACTTCTGCTAGCTATCAGAAGGTAGGACACCCACCTTTTCAGACTGACCCTCCTGCCAGCAGCAAAAAGAGTTTTCTCTTTCTTGCTTCACTTTGATGGTCTGTATTTCAAGATCTTTCTTCAGTTTTGAGCATACTGCTCCTCCTTTTTTTATAGAAATGAGGGGGGTATTTCATGACCAGATTAGAATGCGTATTTTTAAACTGAGGAAAGATTGCACTGGGTTACACAAGCATGAGAAGAACCAGAGAATTTTGTTATTCCCTTTAACTGAATCCACAGGTGGGGGAAGCCTGGAAAGAGTCTGATTATGTATTTTTTCAGCCAATTTATATTTTTCAGTTGATTGGTAGTTCAGGCAGGTCTAGTTTCTGTTTTGTATGTTTAATGTCTCTACTAACTGAGAGTGAATTTGGGCAGGTATGTTAATGTTTCTTTGGGTGATGCAAGAAGCAGAATTATTTACAAATGACTCCGGGGGCTTCTTCCAGGTGGTGTGGACAAGGAGCTCTTTGGGGGCAGTTTCGGATGGGGAGTGTTTCTCCCAGCTAGAGAAGCTACATTCAAGGACAGCTTCTCATGGGATTCATGGGTTTTTTCCTTCAGCAGATTGGCTGTACAACATCCTAAGAGTCCTGGATTCTGGGCAGCGGGCATTTCCAGGCTGTTCCTGTTAAGGTTTTGCACCCGATTCTGTACTGCCCAGAGCCCAAGCAGTTTGTGTTTCCCTTCACTAATAATGTTGGGAGGCAATAGAGGGGTGCAGTCATATGCCATGTGGGTGTGTATGCTTCCAAAAAATACATGATTGAAGCCTATAGGTACCTTTATTTATTTGTTCTAAAACTATCTCCTTTCAGGGAGTCAGATCTTTTCTCCTGCAGAGGAACTGGTAGGTTTGAACAGCCAACCTCTCGGTTAGCAGCCAAGAACTTAACCGTTATGATATGCCACTATATGTACGTGTATATATATATATACACATATATATATCTTTCTCTCTCTGTATATATATATATATATATATGTATATATATTGCATGAGTCCATTTACATTTATATGTCTGTGTGTGTGTGTGTGCATATGTTAAAAAACCAAAACCCACTGCCGTCGAGTTGATAGCGACCCTATAGGACAGAGTAGAACTGTCCCATAGGGTTTTCAAGGCTGTCAGTCTTTATGGAAGCAGACTGCCACATTTTTCTCTTTTCTCCAAAGGAGTGGCTGGTTAGTTCGAACTGCTGACCTCTTGGTTATCAGTCGAGCACTTTAACCACTGTGCCACCTGGGCTCCAGAGAGTATACATACGTACACATAAATATATATTCACACACACAAATATGTGTGTATTTATGTGCATATACATTCACACAAGTATTTGTATTCTCTACCTTCTTAGATAAATAATAACAAACTATGCATATCTTTCTGCACCTTTGAGAATGCTTTGAAGTTGGCATGGGGACAACAACTAAGAGGACACCCTGTCATGCTAGAAGCTGCTGCTGGTTGAGAGCAAGGCATATATACATGTGAGACAACGGGTAAACACAAAGCTGAAGTTCATGACACAGTGTAGTGAATATTTGTTTTGTTTTTGTGGCTTTTCCTAATGAAATTCCTAATTGCTATTTACTTGCTCATCTTTGTTTGTGGCTGGTTTTGCCAGATACAAATGGTTCTTTGGTTTGCCTGGGCTAAAGAGTATGCTTTTGAATTCTGATGCAGTTTCACACAGGTGCTATAAAAACAGGCTGCAAAATTTCCAGTTGGACACACTTCCTTTGTTTTACATGCACACCTCACACAAGGCCTTGGCTTTCCAAAATATTAGCAATTTAGAAACACAGTTTGCTTTTTTGTTATTTTTAATTTAATGTACTACTGTTTGCATTTAACAGAGTCAGTAATAAGTGAAAGTGGATTAGTCAATTTTACTATGGATTACTCTTCAATTTTAGTCAGTTTTCTTTTGCTAGCCCTCTGGAATCAACATAATGAAGCAATAACTGGCACCAGAAGGAAAACAAAGGCCATTTTCTAGGTTATATGTTGTTTTTATTTCTAAAACACATTATCTTTCAATTCTGTCATGAGAATTTGTGCTCCCTTATCACCTCAGATTAAAAAACAATGTCATGTTCTTTCTGTTCACACTAAATCCAGAAAATGGAATTGGCATTAACCAAAGAAAGCAAGTACCTAACAATGAACTTTACTTGCTGACTTGAAAATGTTCATTTTCAAAACCAATGGGTGTGAAGATGACTAGGATATAAGAAAGAGAGGATGGGATGGAGGAGTTAGCAGCTTGATGAATGGACACCATGTGGTGTGAATCGGCTTGGCTGTACTGCAATGTGCAAATTGCAGCATTGAATTGTGGCAGGGACACTTCATGAAGCCGTATGTAAAAACATATCTAAATATGTACATACATCTTTTTTCAGTAATGGAATCAAAAGATAATGTTGTTGTTAACCACCATCAAGTGGACTCTGACTCAAGGTGAATTTATGTACAACAGAACAAAACATTGCCCAATCCTGCGTCATCCTCACAATCATCAGCATGTTTGACTCCATCTTTGAGGCTGCTATGCCAATCCATCCCACCGAGGGCCTCCCACTCCCTCCTTGGCCCTCTACTTCACCAAACATGATGTCCTTCTCTAGCTGTTGATCCCTCCTGATGACGTGTCCAAAGCAAGCAATGTTCTATTAAGATCCAAAAAGATTTCATTAATTAACTTTTGGAAGTAGATTGCCAGGCCTTTCTTCCTAGTCTGTATTATTCAAAAAGTTCTGCTGAATCCTGTCCACCATGAGTGAACCCGTTGGTATTTTAAATACCGATGGCATAGTTTCCAGCATCACAGCAACACTCAAGCCACCACAGTACTACAAACTGACAGAAGAGTGGTAGCAAAAGGGAATAATCCTACTGAAATCTCATTTCAAAAATCATGATAAAATTAATTTAACATTATTTTCAGAAAATTTAATATATCAAAAATTGAAACATAAGAAACAAGTAAATTAGAAAATAATCGAAACACAAGAAACAAATGAATTAGCAGGTAAATATCACTCACTAAAAAGAGATTCATTTCTCATTTCTTTTAAATATCCAGCTTCCCTAACTCTCAAACATTATGTCAATTCACTAACATTTGATTTAACTACAGCATTATATATAGCTGTTAAGTAAAAGAAGGTATATTAATGATCCTCATTTTTATAGCTTTGTCCACATGAGATCATTGGTGACCTTGAGAAATCAATTGCAAATAATTACGTAGCAAGAAGAAAATGACAAAGAAGTGGGAAAAGCTGATGTAATTTGCTCATGCTTTTATTAAAATAATATTTTTTACTCTTTTCACAAGGCAGGGTGTATAAAAAAGAAGTGGAATGGCAGCGTGAAGATGGAACAGAATCAAGGGAGAGCTTTCTGGTGAATTTTTTTGCAATTGGGATGCAATTTATTTTACTTTTAAATATTTAGTTTTTGATATTTTAAGTTGAAATAACAAACATACATCCTTCTGGTTAAAAAAAAGGTAAAAAAAAAAACCCAACAGGGGATAAAAGAGCAAAATCTTCCTCCCAGCCAAGCCCGTATTTACCTGGGTCCTTCCCTGTTGGTTTCTTGTATGAGTTTCTTATATATCTTTCCTGAGTTTCTTCGTGCAAGTATAAGCAAATATGAATATGTCATTCATGATGGATATGTCTTTTTTTAAAAAAAATAAATTGCATATCTTCCGATAATTAAAAAGATTTGCATTTTCAGATGATCATCGTTGTTGTTAGGTGCCATCGAATCAGTTCTGACTCATGTGACCTATGTACAACACTGCCCGGTCCTGCACCAACCTCACAATTGTGCTGTCTGAGTCCGTTGTTGTAATCTCTGTGTCAATCCACCTCATGAGGGTCTTCCTCTTTTTGGCTGATCCTCTACTTCACCAAGCATGATGTTCTTCTCCAGGCAGTGGTTCCAAGTGATAATATGTCCAAAATACTTACAATGAAATCTCATCATCCTCACTTCTAAGGAGCATTCTGGCTGTACTTCTTCCAAGACAAATTTGTTTGTTCTTCTGGAAGTCTCTGATATATTCAGTACTCTTCACCAACACCATAATTCAAAAGGCATCATTTTTTCTTCGGTCTTCCTTATTCATTTTCCAGCTTTTGAATGCATATGAGGCAACTGAAAACACCATGCCTTGGGTCAGGTGCACCTTAGTCTTCCAGGTGACATTTTTGTTTTTTAACACTTTAAAGAGGTCTTTTGCAGCAGATTTGTCCAATGCAATGTGTGGTTGGATTTCTCGACTGCTGCTTCTGTGGGCTTTGATTGTGAATCCAAGTAAAGTGAAATCCTTAACAACCTCAATATTTGCTCCATTTATCATGATGTTCCTTATTGGTCCAGGTGTGAGGATTTATGTCGTCTTTTTGTTGAGGTGTAATCCATACTAAAGGCTGTCGTCTTTGATCTTCATCAGTAAGGGCTCCAAGTCTTCTTCACTTTCAGCAAGCAAGGTTATGTCATCTCCATATAGCAGGTTGTTAATGGGTCTTCCTCCAATCCTGATGCCAAATTCTTCTTCATATAGTCCAGCTTCTCCGATTATTTGCTCAGTATACAGACTGAATAAGTATAGAGAAAAGATGCAACTCTGACACATCTTTCCTGACTTTAAACCATGCAGTATCTCCTTGTTCTGTCCGAATGACTGCCGTTCGGTCTATGCACAGGTCTCACACGAACATAATTAAGTGTTCTGGAATTTCCGTTCTTCGAATTGTTATCCACAATTTGTCATGATCCGCATGGTCGAATGCATTTGCATAATCAATAAAACACAGGTAGACATCTTTCTGGTATTCTTTGCTTTCAACCAAGATCCATCTGACATCCAGAATAATATCCATTGTTCCATGTCCTCCTCTGAATCTAGCTTCAATTTCTGGCAGTTCCCTATCAATGTATTGCTGCAACCGTTTTTGGATTATCTTTAGCAAAATTTTACTTATGGGTGATATTAATGATATTGTTTGATAATTTCCACATTCTGTTGGATCACCTTTCTTTGGAATGGGCACAAATAACGATGTCATTCAGTTGGTCAGGTAGCTGTCTTCCAAATTTCTTGGCGTAGATGAATGAGCCCTTCCACCATTGCATCTGTTTATTGAAACATCTCAATTGGTATTCCATCAATTCCTGGAGCCTTTTTTTTTTTTTTTTTGCTAATGCCTTCAGTGCAGCCTGGACTTCCTCCTTCAGTGCCACCCATTCTTGATCACATGCTACCTCTCAAAATGGTTGAATGTTGACCAATTTTTTTTTGGTACAGTGACTCTCTGTATTCCTTTCATCTTCTTTTGATGTTCAATATTTTGCCCATAGAATCCTTCAGTATTGGAACTCTAGACTTGAATTTTTTTCTTCAGTTCTTTTAGCTTGAGAAATGCTGAGCGTGTTCTTCCCTTTTGGTTTAACTCCAAATTTTTGCACAATTAATTATAATACTTTAGTTTGTCTTCTCGAGCTGCCCTTTGAAATCTTCTGCTCACCTCTTCTACATGATCATTTCTTCCATTTGCTTTAGCTACTCGATGTTCAAGAGCAAGTTTCAGAGTCTCTTCTGACATCCATTTTGGTCTTTTCTTTATTTCCTGTCTTATTAAAGACCTCTTGCTTTTTTCATGTATGATGTTGTTGGTATCATCCCACAGCTCGTCTGGTCTTCAATCATTAGTGTTCAGTGCGTCAAATCTATTCTTGAGATGGTCTCTAAATGCAGGTGGGTTATACTCAAGGTCATATTTTGCCTCTTGTGGACTTGTTTTAATTTTCTTCAGCTTCAGCTTTAACTGGAATACGAACAATTGATGATCTCTTCTGCATTTGGCCCCTGGCCTTGTTCTGACTTATGATATTGAGCTTCTCCATAGTCTCTTTGAACAGATGTAGTGGATTTGGTTCCTGTGTATTCCATCTGGCGATGTGCACGTGTATAGTCGCCATTCATGCTGTATTTGCAATGTAGTAGTCATTGGTCTCACGAAATTCTATCATGGGATTTCCAGTGTCATTTCTTTCATCAAAGGCTACATTTTCCTACTACTCATCTTTCTTTGTTTCCAATTTTGGCATTCCAATCATCAGTAATTATCAATGCTCCTGATTGCATGTTTGATCAATTTCAGACTGCAGAAGTTGGCAAAAATCTTCAATTTCTTGATCATTGATATTACAGTTGCTGTGTAAATTTGAATAATAGTTCTATTAACTGGTCTTCCTTATAGATGTATGGATATTATCCTATCATTGACAGCATTGTACTTCAGGATAGATCTTGAAATGTTCTTTTTGATCATCAATGCAAAGCCATTCCTCTTCAATTTATCATTCCTGGCCTAGTAGACTGTATGATTGTTTTGTTCAAAATGGCCAATACTAATCCAGTTTAGATCAGTAATGTCTAGGATATTGATCTTTATGTGTTCATTTTTGACAACTTCTAATTTTCCTAGATTCATACTTTGTACATTATATTAAAAATTTGAGTTAAATACAATGGTTCATAATAACAAAGCATGTACTCCTGTATGATGCTCATGAAAACATTGTGCTGTTTGGGCGTGTTTAAGTGTTTTATATGCATAGAAAGATAAAATATATACTATATACTAAGACAAACATTTAACTAACTGAGGCTAAGGAAGAACTGTATGTACCTGTTCCGACTTACCTACAAATTCAACTTAAAGACAGATTTAGGAGCGGAACTTGTAACCTCGAGACTGTCTGTAGCCATTTTGTCAAGAGGGCTATGGAAAAATATTTTCTAAGTTTTTCCATTTTATACTGTTTGTAGTTTTCGTACATGGCTTTTTATATTTCATATGCTTAAAGGATGGCTTGGCTAGATATAAAATCTTAAAATCACACTCTTTATCATTTAATATTTTTAGGTGTTGCCTCACTGTGTTGTGGAATTAAATTTTGTGATCCAGAAGTCTGATGTCAGCTTGATTATATATACAACCAAAAACCAAACCCACTGCCACTGAGTCGATTCTGACTCATAGGGAACTTACAGGACAGAGTAGAACTACCCCATAGGGTTTCCAGGGAATGGCTGATGGATTCAAACTGCTGACCCTTTGGTTAGCAGCCAAACACTTAACCATTGTATATACATATGTATATATATATATATATATGTATATATACCTATTCCAACTCATAGCGACCACACACACACACACACAGACATATAATATTTTATTTGCATGATTTTTCTCTTAGAAATAAGGTTGTATTTTTGTCATGTATCTGGTAGATTCTTTCATTATCTTTAAAATGCAAAAAATTTACTAACATATCTCATGTAGTAAACTGTTTGGTGAGTTTTTTCTTGGACAAAATGAAGGTTCAAAGCTTCTCTATTTTCAGAAAAGTTTCTCAAATTACATTTTAGAGTATTTTTTGCACTGACCCTTTTGTTGTTTTTAAGAAATCCAAATACGAATATGTTGCTTGCTCTGTCTGTTTCCTCTATATCACATCTCTTATTTCCATTTTAGTTCTTTTTTTTCCCCTCGTTTCTATATACTTTCTCCCTGCACGTGGCTACTGATCACCTCAGTAGCTATTCTCTGTATGCTTTCTGATAATTATCATTTCTGTAATCCTTTTGTCTTTCTTGTATTCTTTCCCTGAGTTCCGTCAGTTCTTCTCACTTCTTTCTATTGTGTGTCCGTCTTTCCCCGTCTTTCTTCTTGTAGTGATTACTTCATAATTCATTTTAATGGTGAGATACTGGCTAAACCTTTAGGTACAACTTGGTGATATTTTTCTGGTAACTGTTTTGTTGGAAGGTTTCACTGCTTTTTTTTCACACATTTTTAAATGATTCTGTGCCACTATTCAGTTATTTGAAGAAGTGGCATAAATCCTTACAATACATTACTTGTTCTGTAACTGAGGAGAAATGGTCCCTACTTGATATTCCCTTGACTTAATTGTGTCATGATCCAAGTTCAGGGAAGGAACTCTAGTCATTACCTATTGGTTCTCTTCTAATTTTAAGTAACCCTGATGTATAGGAAGCAAGAGTTCAAATCCATCACTGCCCAAATGAGTGTCACTGCTATGACAAATTTCACAGCACAAAGGTCTGTATCTTTTATATTGACTTATTAGCACATAAAAAAGTTTTCAAAAAAGCATCAGACCTTTAAGGCAGTCTTGTAATAGCTGCTTGACCCCCAGTAGACAATTGGCGTAGGAATAAGACAACAATGAAGACTGCTGGCTGTTGTGATTGTCTGTTTGTTGCTGATCTTTTTTTACACCCTGGCTAGAAATATCTTAAACAAGGCTAAGGATATGGATTATAAGTACTGGAGCACTTAATGTTTCCCATTCATTAGAAGTTAATATTTCTACAAGTACTTGTTGTTGAAAATTGTCTGGAGTATTATAAGTGAGAAGAGAGATAGGGCAATCGTGTCAGGATTAAAAAGAAATCAGTAATATCTTACGCTTGCTTAAGAAAACAAAGGAAAGCAAATCAACAGAGTAATTTTTGCCTCTCAGAGAGGCAATTTAACAGCTTGACTATGTGGAAAATTGTGGGTTTAGGGGAAAATATTTCAGATTCAAGCATTACAGGAAAGTTACCCAACGTTGTCTTTAAAACATCTTATACACTGTTTTGCACAGCACTGCATAGTCTAAAGTAGGGGTTGTTAAATACGAAAAGCTATGGAGCCTTTATAGGAGAAAGCAGGATCGAGAGATTGTATTTAGCACGTAAGATGTGTAGAAAGAAATAATCAGGGATAATTTAGAAAATAATTCTTCATGTATCCACTTTCTCTCTTTCTACAGTTGAACTTGCTTTTACACACTCCTGGCCCTTAATAAATATTTGTTCAATAAATTATTGCATTAGTGTCACTATTAATCATGACCACCAGCACTACTACCGTGTAAAGAGGGGAGATGAAGGAAGTAAATGGAAGAAGAAACCTGTGAAAGGAAGACATTAGATCAGTGTATCATTTGAAAATAGTGATTTCAAATAAAGCCTTTGGAGTCTGGGCACACTTAGGGTCTAAACTTGATGCTACCACCTCTTGCTGTCTGTCACTGGGAAAGTCATTGTCACTCTCTTGAACTCAGTTTCCTCAGCTACATAATGGAGATAACAATAATATGTACCTCACAGAGCTGATCTGAGGATTAAATGTCATAAGGCCTGTTAAACGCTTGGCATAATATTGACATATAGTAAAGGACAAAAGAAATATTAGCTACTATCATTATTATGTTATAAATAAAATGTTATAGTGGTATAAGCTGTCTTGCATGATGCAAATCACCGCAAACATCATTGCTTCAAAATAGCTTAAACTCTGGGGTGTCCATCAATTTGTGACTCAGCCAGGGGATATAAACTCAGCAAAAAAAAAAAAAAAAGTTACTTGGTAAATCTACATGCTCTATGTCAAGAAAACAGCTTGTGGTGGCAGAGATGATTGGGGGGTCCTCCTGCCCAGTTATGGTAAAATCACCCTGGGAAGGAGATTTGGGCTGAGGATCATCTCTGGGGATGCACGAAAGGAGGCTCAATGGTTTTCATGACATTGGCTCATTGAACTTGGAATCTCATCGAACTTATGAAAATAATCTCTTAAAGTGTTAATGATTGCTGGGAGTGCATGTCAGGAGACATGAAGTGAAAAGGGAGAAGGTAAAATGTCTTATTTTCTGCAATCAACTGAAGTCTCATTGGGTGGATGAAGGTGGAAGTGTGGATATGCATGGAAAGATTTGGATACGGTTGCTTCCATCCACTGTTTCTGATTCAGCTTGTCCTTATTACAATCAAAAGTTACATTAGGGTCCTATGAGCCTGGACTCTCAAGCATTAGCCTGTGAAAGTTAGTGAACACAGTGGAAATAGCAATGCAAGACTTCACATGCCTCATTCATCCTAGATATTGAAGCTCTTATGGTCTATTGATGTTGACATAAGATTAGTGGTTTGTGAGAAGCCCCATCCTGTGAAAACCACACTCTGGATGCAGGGAAACCACTCTTGCAGTTCCAGAGCATGCCACTAACCTAGCATGGGGCTTCTTTTAATGGGAAATCAACCATTGAGGCAAAATACCTCTCAGTAGTTGAGCAACATGAAAAACGCAGTCTGGTCTGTTTGTGTAACAGTGAACCCAAATGTTTCTCTCTCAGTATACCCCTCTAGATGCAGAATGGTGCAGGGGTAAGCATGCAGGCTTTAAGCCAGAAAGACCTGAGTTCCAATTCTGAGTTTATAATTTATAAGCTCTGTACCTTTGGAAATGTGCATAACCCCTCTATATTTGTTTCTTTTATCATGATCTCTCCATTAAAGGATGCTGTGAAGATTAACTGAGATAATGTTTTAAAACACTTGACCCAGCATAGACATTAATTAATTAATTTGTTTATTTTCCCGTTGCAAAACACCTCTTATATATTTCCCATCAAAAGAAACTCTGTCAGTGGGGATAGAGAGATGAACAGGGAAGCCAAGATCCATACATTCAAGGAGCTCACTCTCCTGGAGGGAGGAATGTGGGTTCTTAGTGTTACTCTTAAGAGCATTTTATGAATAGGTATCAGGTGATGAGTAGGCTCCTAGATATTGCATGCAACATTTTATGTGTATGAAAATTTTTCTAGGGAAGGGACCATAGCTTTAATTAGAGTTTCAAGTGAGTGTGACCTCAAAAATGAGCTAACCACTACTTCTCCTACTAAATGTCGATAATAAAGCCATCTACCTCAAGGTGATGATGGAGATCAGTGGAGACTGTGCGTGTATTCCCAACTTAGTGCCCTCATATATGAAAAATATCCATGTTGTTCCATTACCCAAGAATCCATTTTTACCGGAAGCCAATTAGGAAAAGATTCTTTGCCCAGGCAATTGTCAACGTCATCTTTATCTTTGCCCCCAGGTGACCATTCAGGCAGTGACAAGCTTACCTCCCATGGACTTTCAGAAGGCAGCTTCCTCCTCCAGTCCAGACTGCCCTCATCCTTTGCTATTCCTTTTTACAAAATCCTCACTCCATCTCTATTTTTACCTGTTCTGGGAATCTCATCTGTAGCCCTCAATACTCACCTCCTCTAGAGTGGAGTACCTATGAGTCAGTGAAACCTCATTCTTGCTGATATGGACTACCTCTCATAAACTACATTCCTTTTAGGGATGAAGAGGAACAAGGGGGATGAAATGGGGAAGAGACTACCATACGCTCAGATATAAGGAAATGTTTGGTAGAGTTCAAAGTGAAATAGGAATCAGCAGAGTGGGTAATGCTCACTAAGGGCTTACTTTGTTGAGGCAGTGGGCTAATAGTCATTTCTGGATTAGCTCATTTAATTGTTATTACATCCCTATAAGATAGGTGTATTATTATTCTCCTTTTAGAGAAGAAAAATGAGGCTTTAGAGAGGATATGTAATTTGAGGGGTGGGGAGAGAGGCTCAGCTGAACACAGTCAGACAGCGAATAGAGCGTGGAGTTTAATCTCGTACTAGTCAACAAAAGCTACCTACTCTAACTATTTTCAGATCTATAGAACACTTGTCTTTAGACTCTGCAATCTCCTTTGTAACACATATAATATAATGTATACCTATACCTCAGGCAATTTTTATTGGGAAAGGACTCATGCATGCTAACACTTTTAAGCATGACAATCAGATAGATTTACTTTGGAAATTTTCTGGCTGGTTTCATGATTTAGAACTGCACACAGATATTTTGCCACTGGCCTAATCTTTTCTTTTTTTTTTCCGGAATGATGAGAATATGCAGAAAAGCCTATTCCTTTGAGTGTTGATCTAGTGACAGTAGTCAAGAATTACCAAAAGACATAAACACCAAAGCCACCAGAAGTAGGGTGTTGACACTTATTTACATCGCATATTGTGTTTGCCTTGATCTAAGACTTTTTACTAGACTTTGACTTGCTCATTGCTTTGGAGTAATCAGGCATGGAGACTTTATTTCCTTCTAGCTAACCAGGGAAACCCTGGTGGTGTAGTGGTTAAGTGCTACATCTGCTAACCAAAAGACTGACAGTTCAAATCCACCAGGTGCTCTTTGGAAACTCTATGGCACAGTTCTACTCTGTTCTACAGGGTCACTGTAGAGTTGCTATGAGTTGGAATCGACTTGATGGCAATGGGGTAGGTTTTCTTTTTTTTAAGCTAACCATAACATTGAGACTTGCTTAGAAATCCTGAGGAAGAAAAAACCTCACTTTTGGCCTGACCTTTGTGAAATTCTGAAGGGTTTGGAAACCCACCCTCCTTCAGTTATTAATCTGCTTCCTTCTTCCTAGAAACTTCCCGTAAAGTAGCAGGGCTTTAAATCTATTAGAAAACTGAAAGCAAATTTGTATTTCTTATAAACCCCTGTCCCAGGTACACTGTATACACCTGGTCACTAAGAGGCTGAATTATTCAAGACCCAGTGACATATATAACAGAGAAGCTTGAAGAATCCAGAGAATAAGGACAGGCCAGTCACGGTTATCCTAGTTGGAAATTCCCCTCAGAGGTTACAAAGTCCCTTTCGGCAGGAGGAGACAGCTATCCAAAGAGAAAAACACAGGTGTCACTGAATCTGTGTTATACTAAGGTACAAGGAAGAGTCTGGCTAAGGAAGTGGAATTAAGCACAAGAAAAATAACTCGAAGTGGACGTCTCAGTTCTTCTGCAGTGCTAGCAACACACCCACAGAGAACAGGAGCAGGGGTGCTTGTTAATATTTGTGGCCTTCCTTAGTATTCATAGCTTATGCAAGATAGCCTCCTTATTAGCTACAAAATGAAGAGCTTTGTCAGATTTTCAGCAGCACAAAGTTATATCAGAATGTGTCTCAATGGTGATAATGGTGACAGACGTCCCTAACTGGATACTCTTTGTGGGTGAACAGGGGTTATTACTGTCATTATTTCTTTCTCATCAAGTGCTTACTACACACTAGGTGCCATATGGGATGGTAAGTTAGTCCCTGCCCTACCAGGGCCAAGCATGGTTCTGTACTACCTGCGCTGAATGGGATTTCTCCCCAGGGTGGCTCAAGCCAGTAAATAGCTTTGATACTTCTCAGGCTGACAATGTGATTTTCAGCTGTTCTCTGTGATGCCTCAGAGCCACTTCAAATTCTTGTCATATGCCAACCCAATGGGGACAAGCTGATTTTGGTCTCTTTATTTCTTCCATTGGGAAGCTCAAAATTCAATCCCCCAGGAATGTTTTCCGAGAATTCAAATCTATGTTGGCGTGAGGGGACAGGTAAGAGATAAGGAGCAGACATTCTCACAGGTTCCCTGAATTAAATGGAACATCTGGCCCTACAGTGTCAGTGTCTTAAAACATTGGGCATAAGCTAATAATGAATAACATTTATCAGATACTTGTGTTACTGGTATTGTTGTAAGCACTTCACAGATGTTATCTCATTTAACCCACAATCCTGTATAGAAGGTACTATTATTATTTCATTACACGCGTGAGGTATAGGAATGTTAAGTAACCTATCCACGGTCACATAGCTAGTAAGTGATAGAGACTGGCATTGAATCTAGGCATTCTGGCTGTTCCAGAGTCCAGTTTCTTCAGGCTTGGACTATTTTGGAGGCTATATTTCTGTTGCTGAATTAATAGGACCTCAATTTCTTAAATAGCATTCAACTAAACAAATGAATTCTCATCATGCTGTTTGCAATATATTTCTTGACATGATGCAAGAAAATTCAGGGACCCTTCTGTTGAAATACTGGATCTGGCCTTATTATGGAGCTATTGTTCATATTCTTTCTCAAAGCAATTCTATTTCTCCACAGACATCACTATCTGTATTTGAGAGGCTGTCTGAAAGAGCCTTATTATTGCAGCATGTTGCTGACAAGTAATGCACTATTGCCATCTATTGTAATGGAGAGTAAGTTAATTTACTGCAAAGGGTAGTGAGCTAATAGGAAACATTCAGCATGCAGTTGGGAACCACAATTCATTGCTCTCTTCTATTTAGGAACATCTCTCAATAGCTCATAGCATGCCTTGCTCTCCTGGACACTATTTGACCTGAAGAAACCCAAATCTCAACTCCTCCAGGGTCATGAATTCTATTCACCGATAATGAGTCTAAGGAAGATGATGCAGTCCTTTGACTCCTTGTCTTTAAACTCAGAGTTATCACCGTCTTTTGCAGTTGCAGCATTTTGCAGAAGGTCTAATTCTAATACCATCGGAGCAGCAAGGCTGGGACTAAGCTCCTGGCTGCTTCACAGTGTGACAATGAAGGACATGCCCTTCTGGCCTTTCATGGTGGCACCATTTCCTATTCCTCAAGGAGACGCAAATAGCAGGTCTCTGATTTTGGAGGACTATCTACTGCCTCCCATTGCCTTCTTGCATTCCAAACTGATCAGAAATCCTCAGGGGACCCCTGATAGCCACGTTGGTTCCTGACGGCTTAAATAAATCTGTGATCTGCTGATCAGTGCTGGGATCATTCACAGGACCAGCCAACATCCCGGGCTTCCTCATTTCTGATCTCATGGACCAGGCAAGGGGACGCTGCCGACTCTGGAAAGCGCTGCGAGGTGGCCAGCATCACCCTCCTTTCAGCTTGTAGCTGTTTAAATGCTGCCTGGCAAATCCAAGCAAGTCTCAAATAGGGTCAGCTCTTCAAGGAAATTAACTTGGATTTCTTTCCATTTATACTTAACCTTTCTGGCTTACTCTATTTTTTCCTGTGCCAGGATGACACACTCTTTAAGTTTAGTATTACTTCATCTGTCTGCTCTCCTGAGTTTGGGGCTTTTCTGGTGATAAATAAGAAACTCTCACACCAACCCTGAGACCTGTGGAATCCCTCTGGTTGCATTGACTTCTACCTCTTTCCTCCTGGTTCTTCCCATGATTCCTAGCCCCTGCTAAGGAAAGGAGGCAGATTCAATTATTTATTAAGACCTCCCAATCGTGTTTTGTATAGGAATGTTGAACTTATAAAGTTAAATAAACTACAGTTATTTTTTCTGTGAGGCAATGTAGAGGTAATTTGAACAAAATCTCAGTATAAGTAACTCATCCTAAGGGATGTAGAAGATACTGCTGGCTTCAGGAATGTCCAGCTCAGTTATTTGCCTCATTGAGGTTCCTGTCTTCATCCCTACTCTTCAGTTCAGATCAACAAATACTACTGAGTTCAAACTACAAGTCTGACCCTGAGCTAGGCACTGAGGGGCAAAGGTTGAAGCTAAGTGAGGGAAAGGCAAGTGAAAAAAGATGGAGCAGAGAACATGAGCAAGTTCAGCACAGGGCGTGGGTATGAAGTGAACTACAAGGGTTTGCTGTTGCTAGTGTAAACTGCTAGTGTAAAGTATGCTTTGGGGGTATTCAGAAGACATTTATGAGGTAAATACAAAGTAATTAAGAGTAACTTAGGAACGTAAAAGGATCTGGTAGTCTTGCCTACATCCTTATCTCCAGTAGCTTAGGATATAGGTGCCTGATACCAAAAACACCAAATCCTTGGCTGTTGAGTTGATTCCGACTCATAGTGATCCTACAGGACAGAATAGAACTGTCCACATAGGATCTCCAAGGAGCAGCTTGGTGGATTTGAGCTGCCGACCTTTAGTTAGCAGCCAAGCTCTTAACCACTACACCACTAGGGCTCTCTGATAGTGTCATTAAATTACTCGTATTACTAAGCGAAAGGATTCAGGGCCACAGAACTCTTAAGAAAATTTGCAGGCCTATGAATGGGAAGTATCATGAGAACAAAAGTTATCTGGACAACACTTGTATGTAGACTCTACCCAGGCAACTTTACTTCCCTCATCTCTAGCAAATGATGTCAGCTCTAGCTTTGAGGAAAATCCAGAGTTCTGTGAAACTCCAGCTAGCAAACCAATCACATGGCTTCGCTGCCTAATTTGTCACGGGCCCACTTTGCTTGATTTGGGCCATTTAACCAGCAGGAAGATGAATCTGCTTCATGTCCCGTATAAGCGTGCATCATTTCTCTCCCTCTCTTTAGAGTCTGTACTTACTTGCTGAAACAGTCTCTCACTGGGGCTTTTCACCAGGCATAAGCGTGCAATAGGAAATAAGTGTTAACAGAAACCTGGGGCTCTAACCTTGGTGGTAACAGATCGAGCACACATAAGGCATAGATGGATGTACGTTTCAGGGTTACACAGGGTGCTTCCCTCTTTGTCTGCAGCCAACAGCGAAAATTGCCCATTTAGCGTTGTGATCACCATTCTCCCCAGAAGGAAAAGTACAGCTGCCTCTTCTAATGAAATGGCTCTTTCTTCCAGCTTTAATCAACTGATTGGACCCTCTTTTAGGCTTAAATAATAATAGTCATAAAATCCAATACAGTAAAAAGATATCAGTAAAAACAGCTAGTTGACCAAGAGGTTATTATCCAAACCACTTAAAGAAAACTGTATCCAACTTGCCTTATAGCGATCTGGGATTTTAACACACATATAAGGGTGAAAAAAACCAACAGAATTTTGAGGTGAGTGAACATTTCTGATTAAATAATAATGAAAAAGCTATACCTTGTTGAATTGTCTCTAGCTTCTGAACAAAACTTCGCAGCACTTAGATCATTTACTCTCTTCTAAGAAGACTTCTCAGAAATGCTAGTCCCCAGGACGTTTTTCCTCTGCTCTACTCAAATGGTGCTTGCTGGAGATGCTTAAATGTGACTATTAATTAAACTGAACTCATGACATCCCTGGTATTGTATATTGCACTTTTATTTATCTCTTATATTGCCATTTTACTTCTCATGGTTTTATGAGAGGTGGCTTAGCATTGAAGAAAGGATGTGGGTTTTGGTGAAAGAACAACCTGGATTTGAATGTGGATTGTCCACTTTACAGCTAGGTGGTTTGTTGCACATAGGTAACAATTCTAAGCCTCAGTTTCCTTGTCTTTAAAATAGAAATAATAGTACCCACTTTGCAGGGTTATCATGAAAACGAAATAAAATGTATTCATAGTATCTGCCATGGGAATTGGTGCTCATTAAACTGTTACTATTAACAGGTTTTATCTCTTAAAAAGGATTTTAAACTCTTGGTACGCTTGCTCTGGGAAAAGCCAGTTGCTGTGTGAGAAGTTCAACTACCCTGAGACAGCCACGTTGATGGGAAGCCATGTGGAAAGGCTACATGGAGAGGGAGAGGGAGAGCGAGATCCAGAGTGAGATGCTCAATCAGCTCCCAGCTGCTCCAGCCATCCCAGCCCAGCCACACATGTGGGAGAAAAGTGTCCAAATAGCTCCAGCCCTAGTCACCTGACTGCAACCACATGAGAGATCCTGCCCAGAAGGGCCCATCCATAAGGGACAATAATGAATCGTTGTGTTAAGCCACAAAAAAGATTGTGATTTCTTTACACCAGTATTATTTATTGTGTTTTATGTGTGTGTTTCCCAAGATCTTGCCCCTACCTTAAACAATCAATCACTACTTGCAGGTGGACTACTATTTTTCCATTATTTCTTTATTAAACTAAATCATCAAAATGCCACTTTGATGAGCGTCTATAACAATATGTAGATTTCAAAGCTCTTAATATTCTCTCCATAAATTTTCACAAAGGGATTCTCTTTTTGCTGACATGTATATATGTGTCATCACAAACACACAAAAATAGTGACTGTCCTTTGAGAGCTTATGATATGTCAAACCTATGTCTAATTCATCTATAAGACACAAAAACAAAAATATCAGGAAAATCCTACAATAAAAAATATTTAAAAAATTTTTTTGGTTGTGATTGTTTTGCTATTTCTCATAGGTCTCCAAGAGAGATTTGTGACTTCTTAGAAAAGGGGACTGAGTATTTTCCCAGAAACTTGGCCCAGGCCATAACTACACTCAAATGTTATATTTAGTTTTTGAGCTTCCAGGTGCTGAGGAAGGAAAAAATAAATAAGTAGGAAAGCTTCTATTGCCTTTATAGCCTGAAAACAAAACAAAACATGCATAGCAATGATTCAAAAGAGACAAACAGTTTCTGGCACTAAATTCTATGCAGAACCACCTAACACAACTCCCCTTATTAAAGTTCCGGAGTGAAAATGGACTATTTCTTCAAAAACAATTTTGCTAGAAAATGCAAACGGTTACTTCATGAGGACATTTCTTATAGCGGCTGACCCTGAATAAAAAATAAGAATGGAACATTAAATTTTAATTCAGCAAAAGTATTTTACTGTATCTGGTGTGATACTGGTGTGAGGAGCTGCATTTCTGGTGCAACGAGGAGAATTAACACTATTCAGTCTGTATGCAAAGGTCAGAAACAGAGTTGAACCCTGAGATGATAACATACACAGAAGACGGCAAAAACCGAATAAGAAAGAAACCAGAGCTACACCCTAGAAACCATCAGCAGCCCTCAGTAACTAGAAGACTAGATCGAGTTCATATGAGAAAAAGGTTCAAAACACAGACACTGGGTGCACAAAATCCTTAAACTAAAGAGATGTTCTGTGGGGCTGGGCTAGTATTGGTGGTACCCTAAAGACGTTCCCTGGCACCTGCTAAAGTGCTGGGAGAGGTAATACACCCTAGATTCTCTATTCTCTTTACCAGCAAACTTGATGCAAATGAAATCCAAGAAAGCCTGCAACATGGTTTTTAGCTCGTGCCTTATACTACCCTTGGCAGATTCCCATCATTCTGAGTTTTCTTTTGATGTGAGTTGAATAAGGAATAATCTAGATTAATCCCAGAAATGGATTTGGAGTTCAGATTTTCTGTTGATAAGGCAACATCCACTTGCTTTATATACTGGTTGTTTAGATGGAGAGCTAAGATTCTGATGATGTTTTGAAGTCTTCCCTATGTGAAAGACCATGACACTTTCTCCTGTCTATGAGCAAGGAGTCTCAACAACAGCAACAACAATAACATAATATTATTGTATTATATTAGTATAATAATATAATACAGACACACTATATAAAATATATGTAAGTGACATTTTTTACTCTGTGCTGGGCACTGAGCTAAGCACTCATCTCATTTAATCTTTGCAGCAATATTACGCTCGATAGGCGATCATCTTCACCATTTTACCAATCAGAAAATGGAAACTTAGAAAGGTCAAGGTCTCACAGCTGGTAAGGAGCAGTTTTAGTCTTCCTAGAGGGTTTATATGATCATCTGCCTATTTTCAAGTAGATGAACACTTACCTGTTCGTCAACTTATAGAATTAAATTGAGAATTTGTTGTTGTAAAAGATTTAGGAAAGTACCTTAATGAAACTCAATCCCACAAAAACTGATATGTAATTATGTGTTTTATGTAGATCAGAGGTTGGCAAACTTTTTCTGTAAAGGTCCATATAGTAAATATTTTAGGCTTCAGGGGTGCAAATACTGAACTCTACCATTGTGCATGAAAATAGCTATAGACAATATGCAAACAAACGAATGCGACTGCGTTTCAGTAAAAGTTTATTTTCAGAAACAGCAAGAGTGGCAGGGTTTAGCACTTGGGTGTAGTTTGCCAACCCCTGTCGTTGATGGAGTACACACACACACAGGCACACATGTACATGATACCTTAAAACTGGATTATACTATATGTAACTATTTCCTAGTTTTATATACTTTATTTGTAATACTGGTATGATACATAGCTGCTATTTTGTAATAGTACTCTGGTCCTTAATATATATGAAAAACATTATAATTAAAAAATGAGAATTCAGTTCAATGTTATATGTTAATTGGTGTGTAGATTTTATTATATAGGATTCCTAAGTTTTCTCCTCCACAGACAAAATTTTAATTCATGCTGATAAAATTTTAATTCAGCCATGCATTCTTTTCCTACTAAGAGGGAATGTCTTACTGATTCAGAAAATCGCTTTCTGTTTTAAGACAAACACTGTTCTTTAAAAACGAAAGTGCTAATGAAGAGAAAGCTGCCTGAATAAAGAAAACAAAGCAGACAATGAAAGCGGACAGTGAAAGAGTACACACTGAAATAAACCCTTAAGAACAAATTACCTCCTGGAGAGTAAGAGCTCCTATTCCTCTGACTTTTGTAAATCCTTTAGAGATAGCCCAAGACAGAACTACAGGTTAAAAGAGGATTGTTTGTTGCTGTTGTTAGGTACCGTGGAGTCAGTTCCCACTCATAGTGACCCTATGTACAACAGAATGAAACACTGCCTGGTCCTGTGCCATCCTCACAATCTTGGATATGTTGGAGCCCATTGTTGCCACCACTGTATCAGTCCATCTCCTTGAGAGTCTTCCTCCTTTTCACTGACCCTCTTCCTTACCAAGCATGATATCCTTCTCTAGGGACTGATCCCTCCTGATAATATGTCCAAAGCAAGTGGGACGAAGTGTCAACACACCATCCTTGCTTCTAAGGAGCATTCTGGCTGTACTTCTTCCAAGAAAGATTTGTGTGTTCTTCTGGCAGTCTATGGTATATTCAATATTCTTCACCAACACCGTAATTCAAAGGCATCAATTCTTTGGTCTTCCTTATTCATTGTTCAGCTTTTGCATGCACGTGAGGTGACTGAAAATACCATCGCTTGCGTCAGCTGCACTTTAGTCTTCAAGGTGGCATCTTTGCTTTTCAACACTTTGAAGAGGTCTTTTGCAGCAGATTTGCCCAATGCAAAGAGGGTAATTACTAATTTTTTAAAGGGTGTTTGTAATGACCTGAGATAACAGCGTTATCATAGTTCAAAGCTTGGTACTCCTTATTTTTCAGCAATGAAAATGATTTCATTAAGTAGTCTTTGAAATTGTTCAGCTTAGGCTTAGACATAATGTCTAGAGAGAGCTGGATGACAAATTCTGCTTGAACACAGAGTACTGCTTTTATTTGCTGAAGCACCAACGAGAAGAAATGCGAGGGGAATGCATAACAAAGGAAAAGATCATTTTATCCAAAAGATTTGGACAGTCACATGTCCTCAGCTTAACAGAAGGAGCTATCGAGACCATGGACGGAGTTGCTACTCAGGGTTGCGGTAGAAATTGCAGACAAGGAAGGGAAGTTTCCATCTGCAGAGTACTTAATTCACAGGAAAACCAACGCTGTGTTTGTAAATTGATTTTTGAGTTTTTCATCAGAGGTGTGAAAGGAACCACGACATTGTTTTCCTATTAAACAATTATGTTTGACTATCATTTATTTATTTATTTTCCTTCAGAGTTTTATTTATTTATTTATTTTATTTATTTATTTTCCTTCTCAGAGTTTAGCTATGAGAACTTCTGATGGCAGAGAGTGATTTCTTAGAAAAGGAGGTTGGGGGATCCAGAAATGTCATACTATCCCTCTCTGCTGGGTGCAATTATTTTCCTCAGCCATTTCTCATCTGGTGTATCTATTTATCTAATGTCAAGCTAACACGTCAGGACACCCTGTAACAAGTTTAGCTGATGAAGTGACTGTGTGGGTATCGACTCACACCAGCCAGTGCTCACTCCCTGTCTCCCTTGGTGACGGAAATCAGGCTATATGCTGATCACCCTGGTCCTTCTTCCAGGAAAAGCTTTGCTAGAGTTCCATTGCCTGCTAGAAGCAGGAGGCCCTCTCTACAACTTTCCTATGGAGCGTATCCCCCTATTGATCATGAGCTGAAAGGAAGAAAATTTCTGAGCGTGGATGTGTGTGAGTACGTGTGTGAGAGAGACAGAAAGCGCAGGCTTTCTTGTTGAAATGAAACAGAATTTCTGAGTAGGAGCAGACAGTTTTCGCTCCTACTTGGCACCATGCATGAGAAAGAGGCTTGTATCTCTGTTTTCTCCGGGACTCAGTTCCAACGAGTTTCAGGGTTGTGTGTGCCAGGGAGAAGGGATTTGGTTGCCTGGGAAGAGCTAAGAGAATTCATGCAGGCAAGTTCCTCAGCAGAGCAAAGCAAGGAAGAATGGAAGAATCAAGACTGAGGCACAATGCTTCTCCCTTCAGAATATGAGGTGTCCTCACGATGAAATGCACTGCTGTAAACAAGTCTTTGTTTGAATCTTCTCAGTAATGCCAAGCTCTGAGTGGGGCTTCGTGCTGCTCTGTAACAGGATGCAGCCCCTCGGGGACAGGGCCATGGTACCAGGCAGGAACTGAGAGGATAGGCGCAAAAGCTCTTAGTTACAATTACCTGGACTTTCCCTTGGCCCCTGGGACTCTCTGGCTGGCATGTCTTGTTGGCATAAATTCACATTCTTAATTATTTTCTGCATGGATTCAAAGGCTTTTTTCCTGCTGGGTCAGATCACACTGAGTCTAAGGTTTTCACCTCAGCATTACGTATTTTCAGCTTAATTAAATCCATATCCTAGGAAATGCTGTGTCCTGCCCTTGCCATCCTCCCCAGTACGATGATTTTGTCAGGCCTGAGCTAATCTTCAGTGCTCTCTGGACTAGCCCATAATTAATTTTAAAAACAAAAGTGAATTATTAAACCTTATCCGTATTTGATCACTTTGAGGATACAAAAATAAACACTCAATTTCCAGGGCTACTTTGTCACCTGCTATCCAGATTTTGGAGTCCTAGCGGCACAATAGTTGAGAGCTTGGCTGCTAACCAAAAGGTCAGCAGTTCGAATCCACCAGCCACTCCTTGGAAACCTATAGGGCAGTTCTACTCTGTCCTATAGGGTCGCTATGCATCAGATCGACTTGATGGCAACAGGTTTGGTTTTGGTTTGATCCTGATTTTAGCACGGAGCTTGATGAAGATGTCTTTCTGCCCCAACCAAGCTGTGAAAAGTTCTTTTTTCCCCTTCAGTAAGTTGTTACCAGCAGGATCTTGGTTTGAGCAGCAATGAATTCCTAGGAGACAGAGGTTTCATGGGCACATTTTTACACATTTCATTACCAGCAGGAAAGAAAGAAATTTCCACTCTAAACGCAATCTCTTCCGGACTTGATTTCCCATTAATGAAGCTGATGTGTGTGTGTGTGCATGCGTGTAGGATTGATGGCAATGGAGAGGAACAAGAAGTGTTTGCATTTGGATAGAGGGATTGATACCTGGAAACACTTTGCCAGTAGCATTTAATGATCATCAGTGAAACAAAGGGAATGAAGAGAATTAGCTTCCATGCTTCATCTGTAGTTCCTGTCGTTAGTCTAACCTCAACTAAGCAGCATGCTAGCCCCCTAGAGGCCTAGTTTTATATTTCTCCCATAAAATGTCGAAGTGGAAGAAATGATGCACGCTGAAGAACACCACAGAGGGCTCTTGAGTGTCGTAGAAAGCTTTCTAGCCAGGGATAAAAGGAGACGTGAAAATACTCAGTGCTACAGCTACCCCAGGAAGACTCCTTAACCAAAATAAATGTTAAATCTTATAGAAATGACCAATGCTTCTAGTAAGGATGGCTCAAATCCTGCAAGCACAAAGATGACAACAGAGAAGCAAGACCTTTGGGTAGAAATCAACCTGTGCAGGAGAAATAGCTGATATCTGAGGACAGTGACTCTGGAGCACTAGAGAGGATCCTTAACAGACAATTGTGGAGAGCCATAGTGATCTAAGGGAACCCACATAATTTTGTGGTGTTCTAATCCATTAACAAGGGTTCAGTCAGACTCTTTGACTCATTGACCTTAACTTCCCCACCTAACCTCCCTCTGTGGCATGGACTTAAATCTGTGTTTTATCAACCATCTGGGCAAATAACGCATTCATTAATATGGGGGAAAAAAAGGCCCGAAATCAAATCAAAACCAACCCTATGTCTTTATGAGTTACACAAGTTGGTAAGACGATGTCTGGATTATCACAAGGAATTCAACTTTTTCTCTAGTAATAAGGAGAAAGATATTTTCATTTAGAAAAATAAATTTTGTAAGTACTTAAATCAACATGTGCCAACATTGCAATACCACTATTTATATAATAAAAGGTCCCCACTAATGCTGCCTCTCATTCTGTAACCTAAAATTTAGTTGGACTGGTCCACTCACTGTTCTCTTGTGCTCTTCTTATGCTTGAGCACATCTGCAGCTGTAACACTGGTCATGTTGAGCCTTTCCTTTACCTTCTAGATCTCCAAATTCTAATCACCCTTCAACACCCAAATTCTAATCTGCTACCTTGTTGACCCCATCTATGCTTACAGTGTTATCCTCTGTCACATTTGGTCTTCACCATCCATTTGGCATGCATTAGTAATTAACTCTTTTTTTTCTTTTTTACAGTTTTTATTTTGAAATGAGTTTAAGTTTACATAAGTATTGTAAAGATAATATGGAGAAATAGCCTTTATACCCCTCACCCAGCTTTCCCTAAGGTAAACATCTTATACAACAGTGGTCCACTTATTAAAACTAAGAAATTAATGTGGTGCAATACTATTAACTAAATTACATACTTTATTTGTATTTCACCAATTTATCTATTTTTGCTCTTTTTCTGTTCCAGGATCCAATCCAGGACACTACGTTGCATTTAGTCATCATGCCCCTTTAGTCTGCATCAATCTGTAACAGTTTCCCAGTCTTTGTTGGTGTGTGAAGTTGACACCCTAGAAAATTAACTAACTGGTATTCTGTAGACTGTATCTCAATTTGGGTTTGTCTAACAGCTTCTCATGATTAGATGGAGGTAATGGCTTTGGGGGAAGATTATTACAGAGGGGAAGTGTTCTTCTTATCACATCTTATCAGAAGGTACATCATATCAACACGGCTTTTACTGGTGATATGAACCAAACACTTGGTTAAAGTAGTATCTACTGGTCTCTCTATTCTTAAGATATTGTTTTTCCCTTCTCACACTCTGTTTATTCCCACTACCGTTGAGTCGATTCTGACTCCTAGCAACCTTACAGGACAGACTAGAGCTGCCCCATAGGGTTTCCAAGGAGTGGCTGGTGGCTTCGAACTGCCAACGTTTTGGTTAGCAGCCAAACTCTTAACCACTGCACCACGAGGGCTCCACTGTCTTCATTAGAAGCTAGTTTCTAGATAAATACCTAGTAGTGGGGTTTCTGGGTCATGCTATAATTGTATGTTTAATGCAATAAGAAACTGACAAACTGTTTTCAAAGTGGCTGTACCATTTTGCATTCCTATCAACAATTAATGAAGGTGGATTAACTTTTTTTATGATTTCCACCTCTAATAACCAAAATGTGCAGAATATTGATTATTTATTCATCACAATTGCAGCCCTATCATTTATCGTGCATGATATTAGTACTTTTATAAAGATTACATTCAACTGAGGAGAAAGACAATAAATGCACATATAAATAAATAAGATACTTTTAGAGAGTGATGAGTATTATTAAGAACATTGTCCTGTGATTGAGATGAAGCACTGTGAAGAATTATAGCTTTGATAAACACTACCTAAATTTTCATTTACTCCACTGACTAAAAACTTAATAAAAATTCATGAAACCAATGAATGTGTCATGGATACTCTGAAGTGATGCTTTGCAAATATGTTGTTCAAAGAAAATTCAATAAACTATAATCTTTTATTGGATCTCTTGTTCTAAAATCTCCTTCTTGCAAATCAAGTGAACAATGATCTCTGGGAGTGGGGTTCAAGCATCTGGTTATTTATTTATTTATTGCTGCTGTTGTTATTCATTTTGTTTTGTTTAAAATTGAATTTGAAGTCTCATGAGTCAAGGAGCAGAGGAGAAGAGACAAGAAAGAGAGACCAGAAATAGAAGGAATTCCAGTCGGCCACCCAAGGTAAATCCTGCATGGACTAAAAGATGACTTAAAAAAATGTATGTAGCATCAAAAAAAATAATACTAATTCAACTGGGTCGCAGGCTTCCTATCTTTCAAAATAGAAAATAAGATAATTTTTTTTTAAAAAAGATAACTATTAATTACTTTAAAAGATAATCATTTAAAGAAGCATAGTATCATGCATGGAAACAGGACTGAGCTCAATATTTAGCTGTAGGAGGTTTAGGAATTGATTTATAAAATTTTGGACTTATGGTTCAATAATTTTCCATTGAGATGGACATCATGGGATCAGAGCATTTTCCCTAATACTATCAGATTTCTCTTATGTAGAAATGCGTTATTTACCTAACACAGCAACAGACAGACTTGTTGAAACCGTTGTTGTTTTTGTTAGGTGCCAATACTCGTTTGTCAGTTCGTCCTACTGTGGTGGCTTGTGTGTTGCTGTGATGCTGGAAGCTATCTATGCTACCGGTATTTCAGATACCAGCAGGTTCGCCCATAGCAGAGGTTTCAGTGGAGCTTCCAGACTAAGACAGACTTAGGAAGAAGGACCTGGTGATCTACTTCTGAAAAAAAAAAAATTTTAGAGGGGCGGTCAGTGGAAACCTTATGGAGAGTAGTAGAACTTTTTCTGAAACAGTGTTGAAACTAGATATTTTTAAATTAATCAATTAATGAATCATGGAACATCAGCCAATGGAGTACCTTAAGAATGCTAGATATCTGTGATGGTACCCTGTTTTTGATGCACTGAAAACTGTTGAATATGTTGAAACTGTTTGTGAGGAGATGGCCCTCCTTAGGAAGGTTGAGCTTGGCAAGAAAAAATAAGCTCTACTGGTGATTCTGATATGCAACTAGAGTTGAGAATAACAGAGTTCCAAGAATTTTAATGGGATGAAAGATAATGATATCTGCTCTGCATCCTAATGGCGATTGTCCTTCCAAGCTATGAAACTAACATTTGCCTGTTCTCACTTAATCCTGTAAAGAGTATATGCATTGCTTCTGGAGATAGTTCAGTTCAGTAGCTTCTGGGAAAAGTTTTGCTGGAAAGACTAGGATGTCACTGGATATCGATGTCTTGCCAAATATTCAGGGTCTTTTTGGGAAGGTTTAGAGCCATTTTTCTACCAATCAAAAAATTGAGAAATGTCTTACGCGTTAGGAATAGTTTGGATAGGTCCATATCACTTTCCCTGTGGGATATTATTCCAGGAAGCTGAGTTCTAATATCACTTACTGGCTAATGATCCACACAAACGGGGCACAAAGATGGACAAACATACAGAGCGCAGGATTATCGGCCTCATTTAGCATTCACTTCCTTATAGCCTCTCTTTAGTTGATCAACAAATCGTTTCAGATAGATAGAGGCGAATTTCAGTGTTGTTGGTTTAACCTCACTTTTCACGCATACTTTCAATAAAATGACATTTCCCCTGTCAAGATATGGAAAGATATGTAATGAATAAAATGTGAATAGACAGTTACAGACACACACATGCACACAAACACAATTTGATCCAATTTTGATTTTTTTTCCTTCTTTCTGCTGGGCAGATTACTGAACTCAGACTTCTGTTCATGTTCATGGCATCATTAGATAGTACTGCATCAAAGCCAAAAAAGACAGCGCCAGGTAAGGAGAGGAAGAAGAAATATAAGAAAACATTGTTTTTCACATAGTAAAATACAAAACAGGAATGCTCCAACAGTAGGACTTCTTGATGGAATTGGAATTTAATCAATATTTTAAACATTATTTTAGAGAAGTCAACTGAAGTTAAGCTATTAAAGAAAATAATCCTAAAATGGTTAAGGACAAGCCTAGCTTTATTTACAAATAGGTCAAAGTCTGAGTCTTGTGCAAATGCCTTATTTTAATGTGTGGATGAATCAACTGCTTAGCGAATACATGTTACGTTTTTGGTAATTAAAATTGAGGCTGGTCCCTCTGGTATTTGTCAGGTGGATGCAGGTGTGTTAGAGTGCATATATTTTGCAGCAGCTGTCTTAACCGTCCGGGAGACACTATATATTGATCTGCTTTGCAGCAGCTCCACCTATCGGTAACAAAGAGCAGGGGACAACGAATGCAAATGGTTTGGCTTCAAGGCAGATTTCAATTCGTTTGCCTGTATTGTACCTCACTGCTAGAAAACAGAAGGTATTGGGACATGGGACGGTCGCTTTGAACCGGACACTGCAGATACCCCAACTGAGCTGAGGGAGAAGTTGTCATCATGTGTTAGTTCAGGCTAGCTCCGGGAATTAACTTTGTTTCACACAAAAGGACAGTGAAAGGATTTGCAGATGAAACGAAGAAAAATGCTATCCAAGACTATCAGCCTTCACATTGCTGACAGAGATTTTCATCCCTTGGAAACCCTGTCAGTAGCCATCTTCTTTTTCCATCTGTCGGGTGGGGAAGGAAGTTTGCATCTCCTTAAAGGTAATCTGCAAGCAGGCTTCTTGGTTCAGGAATTTCAGATGCCCAGGTAAGTGGGGGGGGGTGAGCGGGGGAGCCCTGATGGTGCAGTGGTTAAAGTGCTTGGCTGCTAAATGAAAGATTGGCGGTTCGAGTCCACCAACTGCTCCGACAGAGAAAGATGTCGCAGTCTGCTTCCGTAAATGTTTACAGCCTCTTTACGGTAAAGATTTACAGCAGTTCTACTCTCTCGTACGGTGTGGCTATGAGTCGTATTTGACTCGACAGTAGTGAGTTTGTTTTTTTTGCTTTAGGTGAGTGGGGTGCACACTGACATTCCAAAATATAAAACTGTCTACCCATCATGTCCTAGGCTTGGTGGTGCCAGCTGGATGGATAGTTTCCTTAATGGATCCTTGGTGTTGTTGTTAGTTACTATGGTGTTGGCCGCCAACTCATAGTGTCCCTACGCCCAATGGAACTAAATGCTGCTAGGTCCTGTGCCCCCCACATGATTGTTGTGGATTGGTTTCTTGTGATCCATAGGATTTTCACTGGCTGATTTTCAGAAGTATATCACCAAGCCTTTGTTCGTATTCTGTCTTAGCCTGGGAACGCTACCGAAACCACTGAAATCATAGCAACATGCAAGCTTCCATTGACAGAAGGATGGTGGTTGTGCAGGAGGTGCATTGGTCCGGAATTGAACCTGGGCCTATATGGTCACTATGAGTAGGAATCAACTTGATGGTGATGGGTTTTTTGGGTTCTCTGTCATGGAAGTTGAGAACTCTACCCCAAATCACCAATACCTTCGTGAACACTTAGGAAGGCAGCGTGGCAGTGTTCATGTCGGAATGGAGCTCTTTTGCAGAAAATTCAGAAAGCAGTGTTGTGTATCCGTTTCTCTTAATTTGCATTCCAAGTGTAATTGGAGTCACTTGCAATTTTTTTTTTTTGGGGGGGGGTGGGGAGGAGAGAAAGGGATAGCAAGCAACATTAGGATTCTAATTTTCTTATAGGTAGCTTTAATATTATTCTTTGCTTCTGATTGTCCTTTTTTTCCAAAAATTCAAAATGAGAGATGAAGGAAGACAGCCAAGTGATTTTTGTGTGCCAAGTATGATCTAAGTCAGTGTTGATGGTAAAGGGCAGAGAGACTATTTCTTCTTTCCTTTTACTTGCTCTCACACCCCAAGTTGTGGACAGGTTTATTACCATCAGATAGGCAAGACTCTCATGATCATTTATTTATTTTAACTAAATAGCCTCTAGGATCCAGCCCCTCATTTTCTTTCGGTTCTTCCTTATTGAAATCATATATGAATTTAAGAAACTCAGGCAAGTAGGTAGTCATGAAATAAACACGCTCTTTCCTTATAGTATACATAAAGTAATGTACATAGCAAACACAAACGATAGGTTGGGTAAAATAATAGCTAACTATTACGCTAAGACACAGAGTAGTAGAAAATGTGATTTGAAATCAGACTTGACATTTTGAACTTCATTATTGTTAACACAAGTTCCCTGGATGGTGCAAATGGTTTGTGCTCGGCTACTAACCAAAAGGTTGGTGGTTTGAACTTATTCAGTGGTGCTGAAGAAGAAAGGTCTGGTGGTTTGCTTTTATAAAGATTACAGTCAAAAAAAAAACATTGCATTGATTAAGGGTAGAGTTTCACAGCCAATAGATGTAATTGCTGTCAATAAGTTGTACACCTCTAAAAAGGTGAACTGGCAAAAGCTGAGTGATAGATATATTTACAACAATGACAAAAAAAAAACAAAAACAAAAAAAAAAGAGTAGCTGCTGAGGCCACTTATGTATAACCAAATACCTCAAGGAATTTAGTTCCTTGGTTTGGAGATTTAGGGTCATGGTTTCATGGGACATCCCAGTTAATTGGCCTAATAACATGTTTAGCGCTTCTGTTCTACCTCCTAGTTCATTGTGTAGTGCCTGGGGTCTTTAAAGCTTGCAAGTGGCCATCCAAGGCACAACAATTGGTCTCTATTTGCCTGGAGCAACAGAGGAAGGAGAGTCAGGAATAGGAGGAGGAAATGGAATGTGTGACTAATTGCCGCCATGAACAATTGCCTCCTTTGCCACAAGATCAAAAGAACTGGGTGATACCTGGCTACCATTATGAACATTTTGATCAAAGATTTTGTAAAAGAATCCTGATCAAAAGGGGCAAACTACAGAACAGAATTTCAAATTCTCATGGAATACAGATTTTCTGGAGCCATGGAGGCTGAATGAACTCCCCAAACTATTGCCCTGAGATAAACCTTAAACCTTAAACTAAAAATATCCCGTGTAGTCTTCTTAAAATCAAACAATAGTTTAGCTTAATAAGTAAACAATATTGGCTTGAGCATTGTGCTATTTTAAGATCTATCTATGTGGGATCAAACTGACAACAGCAACTTGAAAGATTAGACTGGAAACTTAGAGGTCAGTAAGTTTATGTTAACAGGGGAGAAGCAACTCAGAAAAGAAGTTTGAGAATGGCTGCACAACTCAAAGAATGTAATCAATGTCACTGAACTGTACATGTAGAAATTGTTGAGTTGGTGTATATTTTGCTGTACATACTCTCAACAACAACAACAAAATAAAATAAATTATTAAAAAAGAAGAAAAAGATGGCAGCTAAGAAAATCCCTTGGAACTCAGTTCTACTCTGTAACACATGAGGTTGCCATGAGTCAGAATAGACTCAATGGCAATTTTTTTGTTTTCCGTTTTTACTGTTAACACAAATAATAATAATAATAATTGTTATTTCCTCTCCTTCTTGTCATTTCTTAGAACCAATTCTAGACTCTTGTATGCTTAATCATTCAAGTCCTGAATCACAACATGACTCCCTTTAAGATAGTTCCACTACACAGTTCCATTCAAACAAAATATACCCAGTGAGGCTCACTAGAATTAAGTGTCTTGATCATCATCACAAAAGTAAGGGACAGCATATAGTATAGAGATCATTTAACCAAACTAAGCAAAGGAAATGCTTCCCCCACCACACACAAAAGCTAAAACAAAAACAAAACAAACACAACAAGCATGAATATTTCACTGTGTGGTCTAAGGATTAAAACAAAACAAAAGGAAGTTTAAGTTATTTGAATAGTGTGTAGAACAGATTGATAATTTCTGAGAGATAGTTTATGATTAAAAAGTTTACAATCTAGCAAGAAGGTTAGATGTGTGCATATTAAAATAAAATACTACAAGAATAAATAATAGTTGTAGGTGATACCATAGAACATTAAATAAGGCAGCATGTGATTAATTAGCAAATGAATCATACACCAGTGTGTTCTATGAGCTCATCAAAAGGAGAGGACACTGAAGGTCTGGGAAGGCAAAGAAGGACTCTTGGCTTTGAAAGATTGATACAACTGAGATGATTATATGGCAATATTACTACTCTTTTCTAATTCTTAAATGTACTCTACAGAGGAATCTTACTTTCATCTCTTATGCATTTTCTAAGGTGAGTGATTTTATGCATCCTAATCCAAGAAAAGCCTAAAACATGTCATCAAATATGAAAAAAGGCAAAATTCCAATCTCTTCAAAGAGTTGAAATAAATGAACAACCACAAAAATAGACAACAACAATAAATATTTGATGAGTTGGAAACATACATAGGGAAATCATTAGACTTTAAGTGTTTTTAAAGCAGAGAATATACTAACAGCTATTTTTATAAACTCTAGTGCCTAGCAAAGTATTTCACACATGCAGTGTGTTTGACACTGCATTTATACGTTCATTCACTTCCTCAATCATTGGGCAAATGTTTATAGAGTGCTTCTTTTAAGTACAAGACATGGTTTAAAGAACCAGGAAATAAACATTGGTAAAAGACATTGATACTTGACCTCAAGGATCTCTCAAAATAATGAAGAGACAGGCATGTTTAGAAATAAGGTAACACAACTTAGTTATATACACGAAGAGTATAGAAATCAATTCTGATCCTAGAAATAAAGAAATTACCATAAAAGTGTAAGCTTTTGGGCCTTGAAGAATAAGTAGAATTTTGACAGCAGTGGATAATGTGAAAATAATTGTAAGTATTTCTAATTATAGGCATACAATTATAAATGGAATAAAGTGATGGAAGAAGAAAAGTAAACAACTTAGTGAGATGCTAGACATTTTGAAACAGCAAAACTATAGCGGAGAGAATTGTCAAAGACCCTTGAATGTCCTGCCGGAGAATTGGGAATTGGACTTTATCCTTACATCGACGATCTAAGACCTTGAAAGAATTATAAACCTTGATATAGCAGGCGTTGGCTTGTACTTAGAAAATAAGGCAGTGGAGGAGAGAGTTGAATTGGACAAGACATTTGAAACAAAGACCAGTTGAGAATAAGCCGTATTTAAGTAAAAGATATGAAGGCATGAGAGTAAAATGAGAAAATTAACTTTGAACAGTAGTAGTAAAAATGGAGAAAATTTAACAAAAAGAAAAAGATGCAGAGGGAGAACCGCTGGGGATTCTGAATGATTGGGTATGCAAAATAAATAAGAGGACAGGGTCAATAACAACAAAAGTTGCTCACTTAGGTGACTGTGTTGGTGAGGGTAAGCTAATTGCTGTAATAATTCCCCCCAAAACCTTCAGTGGCTGAACATAATAAGAATTTATTTTTTCACTTAATTACAATATAATAGCGTTGACAGAGGAGTGACCCACTCTGCTCCATAGAGTCACTCAGGGACCCAGGTGCCTTCCATTGTGTGGCTCCAAAACCTTGTAGGATCTTGAATTCCTATAAGGGCACATTTGCATCTGGCCAACTGATGATATAAGAGAGAAATACAGAATGAAATATTCCACAAGGCTTTAAGATCAGGTCCAGAAGGGGTGTACATCACTTCCACCCACATTCCCTTAGATAGAAAACTCAGTCATATGACTCATGTAACATTAATAGAATTGGGAAATGTAATCTAGCAGTGCAACATTAAGGACGAGAACATGGATATTAGTGAACAATTTGTCAGATTCTACAGTAATACCCATTGCCGTCGAGTTGATTCCAGTGCATAGTGACCCTATAGGACAGAGTAGAACTGCCCCCTAGGGTTTCCAAGGAGCACCTGGTGGATTCAAACTGCCAACCTTTTGGTTAGCAGCTGTAGCTCTTAACCACTACACCAGGGTTTCTGTCATGGATTGAATTATGTTCCCCCAAAAATGTATGTGTCATTTTGGCTGGGCCATGATTCCTGGTATTGTGTGGCTTTCCTATAAGTTGTAAACCCTGCCTCTATGATGTTAATGAGGGAGAATGGGCGGCAGTTGTGGTAGTAAGGCAGGACTCAGTCTACAAGATTGGATTGTATCCTGAGGCAATGTCTTAAGATATAAAAGACAGAAGTGAGCAGTGAGACAGGGGGACCTCATACCATCAAGACAGCAGTGCCGGGAGCAGACTGTGTCCTTTGGACCTGGGTCCCTGCACAGAGAAGCTTCTAGTCTGGGGGAACACTGAAGAGAAGAAGGCCGACAGAGAGAAAAAGACCTTCCCTGGAGCTGACGCCCTGAATTTGGACTTTTACCCTACTTTAACTGTGAGGAAATAAACTTCTCTTTGTTGAAACCATCCACTTGTGGTTTTTCTGTTATAGCAGCACTAGATGACAGTTTCCTTCTACAGTAATAAGTATATGGAAATGCCATTAGTGAAGAAAGAACATAAAACGGGAAGTCTGATGTGAAGCAATGAAAATAAGTTCAAAGTTGGACATATTGAATTAGTGGCACATTAATAACCCCATCTTGATTAGAATATTCTGCAGCTAGTGGTAAATTTGAGTTTAAATCTCAGGGTGGTGTTGCTGGATGGGGGAATCATTAATGTAAAGGTGGTAGTGCAAAAAAAAAAAAAAAAGTTGGTGATTGAGAGAAAAAAGAGAAGACCATGGATGTAGGAGGCCATAGCATTGTAAGGACCGGTAGAGGAAGAGGAGAAAACAAAGGAGATTGAGAAAGATCTGTCAGTCATCTGGAAGAAAATATAGAGAGAAGGCAGTCAAGGGAGCCAAAACTGACTAGAGCATCAAGAAGAGAAGGGGGGTTCAAAAGTATAAATACTGCAGGAGAGAGGTTGAGTAGAAGAAAGTAGAGAAAAGAGGATAGTGAAGATGTAGAAACTTCTGCTGAGCATGTGACGTGCAGGAGAGGTAAAGGGGCGGGACAATGGGGAAAGGACGGAATGAGTTATCAATGAACATAAGCATTGACAAAGAGTTTTTGTTGTTGGATTGAATTATACCATTGATTGTCTACTCTACAGAGGTGAAAAAGACAATAGACTTGAATGTGGATGATCTGGTTTCTAATTTAGATCTGCCTAGAACAAGCCTTGAAACCTTGGTCTAAACAATTTTATCTCTTTTATTTTCTCCATATGTGAAATGAAGCAATTGGATTTAAGGTTCTTGATGTGAAACTTTGGGGAAAAAAAAAGTCACCTTGGAGGCATCTAGGAGTTGCTTTATTCTTACTGATTATGCAAAAGAGAACATAAACTGGTTAGAAACAGAAATGAAAATGTATATATTCACTTAACAAATATTCATTGAGGGCTTTCTCTCTTATCAGACTCTGTTCTTGGTACAGGAAGAAAAGGGATGAAGATGAACAGGGAAAAGTCTGGATTCCATATTTATTCCTTGTAAATGCCTAACGTACATTTACGTTGTGTCTAAGATGGCTTTAAAACAAAGGGGAAAAATCTTGTTCTCTAAATGATTATGTGAGTACTTAATGACCAAAGCCTTACTAAAATAAGGAGAGGAAATAAAACAGGGAAAAATAATTTTGTTCCCTTTGTCAGTAGCCTAAAGTGAACATCCTGAAAAAAGAATAGCATTAAGCAGTTGGAACTTTCAATTTTAGTAGCCCCTGGTATTTTTTTCCCATAAAAAAGAAAAATAGTGTTGAAAAAAATATATGCACCAGAAGCAAGATAAATCAACATACTAGCTCTGGTAGAATTAGTTGGCTGCAGAGTTTTATGGGCCGTTTCACTTCCACGTTAATTAACTTCAAACAAGGAACACATTCTAGCTTTGTTCTCTTTGTTGAGTATGTGAGGCTGTATTCCATATGTGTGATGATTGCAACGTACAGTTTTACCCTTTGGGAAATTAACCTGACACTGCTCTGAATTGTCCGTTGAGTATACAAGATATTCAAGTTCTTTAAGTTATAAAGGGCAGCGGGAAGAGAGTATTTGCTTCCTGTGTCCTGATTGGCTGCTACCTTGTTCCTTCAAGCCAATAACATTAGAGAGTTCAGTTAAAAGAGAAAACATCAGAGTAGAGGATGGGGCTTGTGCAGATTGAAAAAAATATGAGCAGGACTGGGAATATAGTATTATAACTATAGTCAGTATCTCTAAATTTATTATGCTTTTAGAAGGACTTTTTAAAAAGAATTAGTTCAGTGGTGATATTCTTTTTTTTTTCCCTGTTTAGTTTACTTTTTTTTTTTTTTTTTTAAGTATATGAGGTTTATCTGTTAATTTTCTTAGGGCATAACTAAATTTTTATGATAGCCGTATATTTATTAAACACTGCTGTGTGCCAGGCAATATGTCAATAAGTATTAAGTGATTAAGATATATATACATATGTATATATATAATATATAACTTTAAGATATTAGGAAAGATATATATATATATAAACTTTTGTAATCCTCACAATCACCTTAAAGGGTAGGTATCATTATCCCCACTGAACAGGTGAAGGAAGTGATAGAGCTGGTGTTTGAAGCCAAGCTCTTACATGTTTAGCCGACATGTTTCATACATTTCATAATCACAGGCTACATAGCCTACTGGTGACCACATGTTAGGAGATTAAAAGAAAAGTTTCAAAAAGAAAAAAAAAGGATGACTCTTTCCGGGAACTGAGACTAAGGGTGGGTTGAATCTTTATCAACATTTAGTTCACCTTGTTTTGGGGAATTTCCATAGGATCAACCTAGAACTGCTCCTAGTAAAGTTTTAAGGGGATTAGAAAAATGATCATTTCAAGTAGCAAGTTGGTTGAAGAATTCTTGTCCCTGATGAGTAGAAGATAGGAAGGTGATAGGGGACAAATTCTGAAGAAGAAGCAATTTTTTTTTACTTCTGCGTTTTGGGATGTCCAAGATGATCTTACAGGGTTCCTGTCTCCATTATTACCCGAATCTGTGGTCAGCTTGTGAAAAGGAGGAAGACAAATGCACCTGGCTGTTTTTGGCTGCAGCTGGAAACATAGCTGGGAAAAGAATGGATTTTTCTCTGTGTACTTCCCCTGAAACGCCTGCTTTGCCCAACCCTGGAACATTATGTCACTAACACAGCGCAGGGGAACCATGAGAAGCTCAGAAATGCTAAGGACCAACTCCCTGCTGCAAAATCAAAGTTCCTCCACCCCTCCTACAGTCAAGAAAGCTGTTATTAATTCTCATTGTGGTTTTCTAAGGTGAAACACAAATGCGTACAGCTCAACACTCTGTGGGACTTCAGAAAAGGTCAGCAATTTCCCCGCTTGGCCAGGATCTCTCAGCAATACGAATTGTTTTCGCTCTTTGTTTTTTCAATGGTTGTTTGTGAGCATAAATTCATCACCTTCCTTCATTCTCCATGGATACAAGAGACAAATAATTTATCAGATGATCAGACAAATATACAGCTTCCCCAGCTACCACCTCTGGAGAAATTGCCACTCCCCCCGCCCCCAAATTACCCAATTAGGGGTCCAGCATCTCGAATCTGTGAGTGTGTACGTGTGTGTCTGTCTGATTGTCTCTCTGTGTATGTTATTCTGAGAGAATTTGTGATACAGAGGAGTGAGAAATGCCAGTCTGTTCAGCTCTGATCCACTCGGACCTTTTCTGGTCATATCAGTGAGCCACCTCCCTTTCTCTAGAGAGCTTTGCAAGAACGCCTCTAACTTGAGGTTTAGAGACCTGAGTTAGACTTCAGTTTCTCCACCAAACACGCATTCTCTGGGTGGTCACTTGGCTGTTCTCAGCCTTAGTTCCCTTGACTCTGAAATCAATACCATCGTGCTTACCTTGCCGAGTTGTCCTGAGGATGAAAATGAGGTGATGTAAGGAAAAGAAGGTTGTGATATCAAGAGTGCCACCAAGCTCTGGTGTGGTATTAGCAACGGTGTCTCAGGTAGACGTGATCAGTCCCACTTTTCTCGTACCCTGGCCAGCTTACCTGGACTGGAATTCAGACGTAAGTAGGGGGCAAGGAAAGGGAGGCAGGGGAGTGAGTCAAGGCTGATCTGCTAATTGCTGCTAAAACAAGCCAGTGCTCATAGATGTGCAAATATTCTCTCACTTTTCCCGTAACCTAAAGGCCAACCCTTGCTATTGTTTTTTACCCTCTTCTCTTTACATCACTAGGACTAAATGTTTTGCAACTTATTATAACTTCTAACGCCGCTTGGAGTTTATTGCAAGCAGAACTTACATAAAATATTAGGAATGGAAGGAGAGATAAGGGAAGGCTGCAAAAATTGCCATTTACTTGTAACCTCATGCATCCTAGGGTACATTTGGGCCCTGTATTAAATGGTGACATCCTTAGAAATAAGGATAAGCCAAACATTGTGGTCTTGTTCCTTCTTTTCTGCTCTTTTTAAGCGAGGAGAATGGGACTGAGTTCTTTTCATTGAAGCATTTTCCTTTCTGAATTCTGCATGGATATAACTGATGAGTTTCTGGTTGTGAATCCCTCACTGAGGGCTTGGCATTACTGCTGCTAGTGAATCCATTTACATATTGACATTTCCCTTTGACAAGCCAAGTGTTAGTAAGAGATTGAGTTATGAAATAGGTATAGAGCATTGGTTTACAAGTAGTTTATTTATTTTTGTGGATCGCAGATGTGTCCCTGAAAAGGAGTCAAAATATGCTACCTTAAAATAAGACTAGGGTTGATGTCAGTAAGTGACTCATACTCATTAACCCAAAGAACTTAGATTGCCTGTGTTCAACTCCAGTGCACCAGAGTACAAATGTAAGGAGACTCAGCATACACTTTTGCTTTTTTAGAATTTATGTTGTTCATCCTTCTGTACTAAGAAAAGTCCCTTGCAAAAAAAAAAAAACACACTTCTCCATTGGTCCATAACCATCAGGGAAAGTGTCTTCTTCAGTCTGTGAGACCATAGAGAACATCTGGTTGAATAACAGATGTTTATGCCAGAATAGCTTTGGTTTGATCAACGATGTAATCATTCATGAAAGTTATAATTTTAGCAAGGTTTAGACTGTTCTATTAAATAAAGATAGAACATGTCTGATGTTCCAGATTTTCAGAAAAAAAAATTTCTCTAAAACCAGTGTTTGCAGAACATCTGCATGCAGATAATTTTAGATGTGATTTTTAACATGTCCATATGGCAACTACCTGATAAAAAAAGATACAGTGCGGAAAAAAAGGTAAAGGTTTATGTTTTCCTTCTAGTTGGGGGAGGATATGAGTGTAGTTTTATTTTATGCATTGAAGAGAATATAAAGAAAATATGGGTTACAAAAAATGACCCAGGTTCAATTAATTTATTTAGGAGGGACTTGTTCTGTTCAATGGATGTTTTATGTTTTATTCACTCAGATATAGTATATGTGAAAGTGGTTTTTAGTTTTACCTTCTCTCATTAGACAAAAGGGAGAACAACAAAACAAAGAAACAGAATAAAAATGAAAAGAAACAAAAGTAAAATGAGAATAAAGCATTCAACACTCATTCTTCTACCAGTAAGACACTATGAAGTCAAGGTATAAAGAAGAGAAAGAATATAATCTAAAAATAAAGAAAGAATGCAACCCATCAGGAACATGGCAAGGGAGAGAAAAAGGAGGTGGAAGAATGAAGAAAAAGCACCCACATATTCTAAGAAAAATGGCTACAGAATGAATCTGAAGAAGAGATACATTATTTGCCTACCAGTTGTTGCTAAAGTGGCAGAAAAGAGGACTAAACCCCAAGAGCATAGTTTTCAGAGAATTTCTCAGAAGGGATATGTAGGAGAGCTGATTGCTTGAGATCACCATCAGAAGTAAGAGACCTCCCAACAAAGATCTGCATCTACACATTAGTCGGTAACATGGATAACTCCACTGCATGGATGCACGGAGATCATATTCCAATCAGTCAAAATGCCCAAATGTATGTAGTTAGCAAAATTTTTGAAAAGGAATAATTAGTAACTAATCTTTATTTGTTATACGGAACTCAGATGTGTCTCTTAATTCAAACTAGTTTTATGTGTAAACACAATGAGAAAGATAAGCTAAAACTGTCCAATTATACTTGTAATCCAAATGGATTGTTTCTTACATTCCAAGGGTTTTATACGCATTAAACTGATTTGAGCAGCACAATAACGTGAGTAAAGTTGCAATTATTTTCCCTCTTTATAAATGAAGATCTAAAGCCCAAAGATATTAAAACTGACCTTAGCTTTCATGGCCATTAAGTGATAGGATTAGAATTTGAAATTAGACAGTCGTAACCACCATGCTATACTGAATACTTAGAATTTTGTGTTAAACTGATTCAAAAAGAAATTTGGTAATTATGTTCTTTTTTTTTTTCTTATACCTTTGCTGAGAGCAAAGAAAAGGATGAGCAAATTAGATCCTCTGATGGTAAACACCTTATTTCACCCAAATAAGCAGTTTATTTCTCCCTTACTTCTAACCACATGAAACATACTCTGGCATAAGACTATCAATTTTTCCTACATCTGTTATGCTGAAAAAAAACTTCAAAGAATAACTATGAAAGCTCAACATTTCACACATTTTGATGAAGACAATTTTCCAAATGGTAACCAAGAGGTGTGTTTTCTATAACAATTTTGAAAAGGATACTTAATAATCTATATTTGCAAAGATTATCTTCTTTCTTAAATCTATGAAATATTACAAAATTGAAGGTGCTGTATAGGCTGTTCTTTTTGCAGGCTCAAAAATTAAGAAACACTGTGCTTCCTAGAAGCACCAATTTTAAAATAATGCTGTAAACAAGCTTCAGTTCATTGAAGAATAGGAAAAATGGAAAACAATAACAAAATTTAACTTTCCTTTGTATCAGTTTGGAACTTTTTTCTTCTTCGAAAAAACATTGCCCTCTTGTACTTAAATCCAAGAGCCATAAAATGAAAAGTAAAGATACAATTCTGAATTTATTTTTACTAAATCTAGACAAGTACATCTGTCAATTACATATATTTCTTTTCAAGTAGCTAGAGAGAATGCCTGGTGTCACAGTGGTTAAGAGCTGCAGCGAGATAAAGCTGCTAACCAAAAGGTCGGCAGTTCAAATCCACCAGCTGCTCCTTGGAAACCCTATGGGGCAGTACTACTCTGTCCTATAGGGTCTCTATAAGTCGAAATCCACTCGACGACAATGGGTTTTTTAGAGAGAATGCAACATCATGATAAACGGAGAAAATATTGAAGTTTTCAAGGATTTCGTTTCACTTTGATCCACAGTCAATGCCCATGGAAGCAGCAGACAAGAAATCAAGCAACGCATCGCACTGGGCAAATCTGCTGCAAAAGACCTCTCTGAAGTGTTAAAAAGCAAAGATGTCACTTTGAGGGCTAAGGTGTGCCTGACTCAAGCCACGATATTTTCAATCGCCTCATATGCATGCAAAAGCTGGACCATGAACATGGAAGACCAAAGAAGAATTGACACCTTTGAATTATGGTGTTGGCAAAGAATACTGAATATACCATGGACTGCCAGAACAAACAGATCTGTCTTGGAAGAAGTACAGCCAGAATATTCTTTAGACACTAGGATGGCCAGACTTCATCTCAAGTATTTTGTACATGTTATCAGGAGGGACCAGTCCCTGGAGAAGGACATCATGCTTGGTAAAGTAGAGGGTCAGTGAAAAAGAGGAAGATCCTCAACAAGATGGATTGACACAGTGGCTGCAACAATGGGCTCAAACATAACAATGATTGTGAAGATAGTGCAGGACCAGACAGTGTTTCATGCTGTTGTACACAAGCTTTCTATGAGTTGGAACTGACTTGATGCCACCCAACTACAGCAACAAGAGAGAAGGCCATTACTCAAAGTAGAAGAGGATAAGAGTTTCTTGCCACAATCTAATGCTACATTCATGCCAGCTTTGAGGTCTGTATGTGGGACTGCAGACTGTATTAGATCACTTTATAATAAAGCTTTTTTTGTTGTTACTGTAAGAACTGAACCTGGAGACACAAGGAAAATATTAGCCCAAGAGACAAAAAGGGCCACATAGACTCCATCAGCCTGAGACCAGAAGAACTAGGTAGTGCCCAGCTACCAACGGTGACCACCCTGACAAGGAACACAACAGAGAGTCCCTGTTGGAACAGGAGAAAAGTGGGGTGCAGAACTCAAATTCTAGTAAAAAGACCAGACTTAATGGTCTGACTGAGACTGGAGGAACCCCAGAAGGCATGCCACCGGACTCTCTGTTAACCTAGAACTAAAACCATTCCTGAAGCTAACTCTTCAGACAAAGGTTAGACTGGACTATAAGACATAAATGATACTCGTGAAGAGTGTGCTTCTTAGTTCAAGTAGATTCACTAGACTAAATGGGCAGCTCCTGTCTGGAGGCGTGAAGAGAAGGCAGAAAGGGATAGGAGCTGGTTGAATGGACACAGGGAATTCAGGGTGGAAAGGAGGAGTGTGTTGTCACATTATAGGGACAGTAACTAGGGTCACAGAACAATGTGTGTATAATTTTTTGTATGAGACACTAACTTGAGCTGTAAACTTTTGCTTAAAGCACAATTAAAAAAAAAAAAAAAAAGAACTGAACCTGGAAGAGGTCCAGGATGGATGAGTCATATTCTGAATATCACTCAAGGGTGCTGTGTGTTATTGTGAGGGACGGGTATGAGCGCCTTACGTTGAGGAGTCCCTTTTACTGCATGTGGTGTTTTTGAAAGTTAACACCCAACTTGCATTATTTTATTATTTTTATGTTGCTTTAAAAAGTTACATTTCTGTGGAGCTGCAGGGCTTTTGGAAATGAATTCAGCTGACACATTGAATTGGGATGTATCAAGATGGATGGCAGATGCATATTGCAGTGAATCACATGACCTGCATCAATTTAGTGTGTCAACTAAAAAGTCTAAGGAGAAGGGAAAAATCTCTTAAAGAAATTTCATTTCTGGTAAAACTGGGTTTAGGGAACCCGTAGTTATTAAAGAAACTTTATATTGTGAATTGTCGTCTATGGCTTAAAAGGCTGTAAATATGGTGATATTTCAGTTCAAATTTGGATGTCGACAGAATTAATGACTTAGATTTTGGACAGCCATTTTGGATTCCAAAGAAAGAAAACAGGGAAGCACGAATGGAGGCTATGCATGTAAGGGAAAAAGTGGGGATTGCTCATAGTTTAAGATAATAATATAACAATATACTGGTTTTTATTGTGTGAGGAAACAGAACTACAACAATTTTGTATGGCTCAAGCAACACAGAAAATAATGGTTTATGGATTTTACAAATATTTAGGCAAGACTATTTTTAATGAAAGAATAAATATATTTAATTTTTAACCAAAACTTACTTGGAATATTTACTTATTTACCTACTACATACCAGATACTATTTTAGGTAATTGTAATACTATCAATCTACCACTACTATCTGCCCATTTGTCATACCGTGGTAACTTTGGTGTTGCTGTGATGCTGGAAGCTATGCCACCAGTATTTCAAACACCAGCAGGGCCACCCATGGTGGACAGGTTTCAGCAGAGCTTCCAGTCTAAGACAGACCAGGAAGAAAGACCTGGAGATCTACTTTAGGAAATTATCCAATGAGAACCCTATGGATCACAATTAGATGGTGCAGGATGAGGCATCATTTCCTTCTGTTATACATGGGGTCAGCATGAGTCTCAGCTGACTGCATGGAAACTAAGAACAACACAATGCAATCAATAAACAAACTAGATGACCTTGAAACTTGTATTTCTGTAGAAAATAAATGGTAAATATAAAAAGCAAATTGTGCAGCATGCTAGAAATTGATTAGCGCTATGGAATAATTAAAAATAAAGTCAGCAGGATTGCAGAGATTAGGAGTGTATCAGAGGCACTGATAGAAGGCTGATTGCTCAGGTAAACCTCACCGAGAAGGTGACATTCGAGAAAAGGTTACGGAGTTCACCACATGGCTGACAGGGAGAAGAGCATTCCAGGCAGAAGAAACATTAAGACAGAAGCCCAGTGAGAGAGGGGAAATAGTGTGAGGAGATGAAGTCAGAGGACGCCAGATTATGTAGCGGCATGAAGGTCACTGCAATGAATTAGATTTTTACTCTGAGTGTAGGGAAGCCACTGGGGATTTTGAGAAGGGAAGTGAAACAATTTGACTTATATTCTAAAAGAATGACTCTGGCTGCTGTTGAGAATAGACTGTAGAGATTAAGAATAGAAGCAGGGAAAATTGGAGGTAACTGCAGTAACCCAGGTGAGAAAAGATAGAGACTCAGATCACAATGGGAGCAGGTGGGGAGGTGTGATGGTTAATACTGTGTGTCAACTTGGTTAGACTATGATTCTCGGAAGTGAGCAATTGGTTGGATTCTGGATATACTTTGAAGATAGACCAACAGAGTTTTTTGACAGCCTGGATATGAGATGTAAAAGAAAGAGAGGACTCAAGAATGACTCAGAGATTTTGGGCTTGGAAAACTGCAAGGGTGGAATTACCATTAATTGACATGAGAAAGACTGAAGAAAGAGTGTTTTTTTGGAAAAGAGCAGAAGTTCAGTTATAGACTGTTGAGGCTGAGATCTTTATTGCATATCCAAGGGAGATGCTGAGTAGGCTTTTGTCTTATACGGGCTGGAGTTTAGAATAGACATCTGCGCTGGAAGTTGGTACAAAATAGATGGAATATAGGTTAAATCATATACAACTGACAATATGTAGCCATTTTTTAACCTAAAACAACAAACAGCAATTTCATGTGGTTAAACTTAATAAAAGAAGCCCCGTTGGCACAGTGGTTAAGTGCTCAACTGCTAACCAAAAGTTCAGCAGTTTGAACCCACCAGCCACTCTGTGGGAGAAAGATGTGACAGTCTGCTTCCATAAAAGATTACAGCTTTGGAAACCCCAGAAGGAAGTTCTACTCTGTTCTATAGGGTCACCGTGAGTTGGAATCAACTTAATGGCATGGGTTTTAAACTTAATAAAGCTATGGCTCAGGAAGAGATTACCATGGTTGAAAGTACAGTTAGAGAGGAGTACCAAGGATGGGAACTTGAGAGAATCTTACATTAAGAGGTTTAAGGAAAGATAAGAGAAACTACCAAAGGAGTCTGCCTTAGTCATCTAGTGCTGCTCCAACAGAAATACCATAAGTGGATGGCTTTACAAAGAGAAATTTATTCTCACAGTCCAGTAGGCTACAAGTCCAAATCCAGGGCATCAGCTCCAGGGGAATGCTTTCTCCATCAGCTCTGGAGGAAAGTCCATGTCATCAGTCTTCCATTGGTCTGGGAGCTTCCCTGCGCAGGAACCTCAGGTCCAAAGGACGCGCTCTGCTCCCAGCACTGCTTTCTTGGTGGTATGAGGTTCCCATGTGTCTCTGCTCACTTCTCTCTTTTATATCTCAAAAGAGATTGCATTAAGACATTAATCTTGTCAACCTCATCAGTATAACCTCATCATAGTGATAGAATTTATAACACATGAGGAGATCACATATAATCTCATCATAGTGGTAGAGTTTACAACACATAAGGAAATCACATCAGATAACACAATCTTAAATACTCGGAGTCATGACCTAGCCAAGTTGCTACCCACATTTTTGGGGGGACACAATTCAATCCATGACAGAGTCTAAAATGGAGCAGTCCATGCAAGAGGAAGAAATTATGTTATAATGGAAGCCAAGTTAAAGAAAAAAATGTATGAAGCCAAGAATGTGATCAATGAGTCAGATGCTAGAGATAGATTGTGGTAAGATATGGATAAACCAATTCCATTGCTGTCAAGTTGATTCTGGCTCATAGTCACCCTAGAACTGCCCCATAAGGTTTCCAAGACTTTAAATATTTATGGAAGCAGACTGCCACATCTTTCTCCTGCAGAGCTGCTGGTGAGTTCGAACCACTGACCTTTCTGTTTGTAGCCAAGTACTTTAATCACTGCACCACCAGGGCTCCTTAAGGTAAGGATAGATCATTAAATTTAATAATATGGAGGTCACTGGTGACCCTGATAAATTCTTTTCTTGATGGACTGGTAAGAGTTAAAGAATAATTGAAGTAGTTCAAAGCAGAATGGATGGGAGGAGAATTGGAGTTCCTTCTTACAATTATTTTCAGAAATTTTGTCATAAAAAGGAGCAGATAAATGAGGTGTTTAGTGAAAAAAGACTTGAGGTCAGTGTAATTATTATTATTTTTAATATGGGAGAAATGTTGGTATACTTATTCATATGAACCAATAAAGAAGGGAAATTTTGTGATGCAGGAGAAAAAAAGACTTCTCTGTTCCCTAGTGCTGCTGTAACAGAAATACCACAAGTGGGTAACTTTAAAGAACAGAGATGTGATTTCCTTATGTGTTGTTAACTCTATCACTATGATGTAATAAAATGTATTATCGGCAGTTATACTGATGAGGTCTACAAGATTAGGTGGTGTCTTAAGCCAATCTCTTTTGAGATATAAAAGAGAGAAGCTAGCAGAGAGACATGGGAACCTCACACCACCAAGCAAGCAGTACCAGGAGCAGAGTGTGTCCTTTGCACCTGAGGTTCCTGTGCAGAAAAGCTCCAAGACCAGAGGAAGATTGATGACATGGACCTTCCTCCAGAGCCGACAGAGAATGTGTTCCTCTGGAGCTGATGCCCTGAATTTGGACTTGTAGCCTACCGGACTGTGAGAATAAACTTCTCTCTGTTAAAGCCATCCACTTGTGGTATTTCTGTCATGGCAGCACTAGATGACTAAGACACATACTGTCCTGGTTTGAATTATGTCCCCCAAAAATGTGTGTATCAATTTGGCTGGGCCATGACTCCTGGTATTGTGTGGTTTTCCTATTTGTTGTAAATCCTGCCTCTATGATGTTAATGAGAGAGGATGGGCGGCAGTTGTGGTAGTAAGGCAGGACTCAGTCTACAAGATTGGATTGTATCCTTAGGCAATGTCTTGAGATATAAAAGACAGAAGTGAGCAGAGAGACAGGGGGACCTCATACCATCAAGAAA